>NC_137968.1:17436799-17866799 GCF_963924665.1 Micromys minutus
TGAGGCACAGAGATCCCTGGGGATGCAGATATTGCTTGCCCATCACAATTAGGTATCAGGCTGGTTGGCTAGAAAGAGAAGCTGCATCCTAAGATGTTGTGGTGACAAAAAAGATGACAGTCATCATTGTCAGTTTGAAATTTATAATCACCATGGAAACACACCGGTGAGTGTGTCTATGAGGATAACTCCAGAAAGACTGAAAACAGCAAGGAAGACCTGCCATGAACATGAACAGCAGTGTGGACTGGGGTCAAGACTGAGTACAAAGAGAAAAGACGGTTGAACAGCAACATCCATCTCTCTTTGCTCCCTAACTGAAGATGCACTATGAACAGCTGCACCTCATGTTTCTGCTGCCGTGTTTTCCTCACCATGATAGACTGTATCCTTGCTGTGAGCCAAGGCAAACCTCCTTGTTAAGCTGCTTCTGTCTGCTATTTTGTCACAGCAATGAGAAAAGTGACTAATAAAGAAGGCAAGAGAATTTACTTACAAATTAGACAAACTAATGGAATGAATCAGATTCTTTTGTATGGAGGAAGTAGGAGGACGGGGAGGCTTTGAGATCAAGATTTCTTCAGCCAAATGTTTATACTGGGGCATTTTCAGACTTAGCCCTGAGATGATAAGACCTTTGTATGTTAAAAGTCTAAGGTAAGATTGGTACATTTTCCTCATTAGGATAAAATACTGGGGATTTTCATGAATGATCCTGTGGGACTGTGAAAATGGGAACAGTCTACATTTACTTATCTGGTAATTTTACCTCTCGATGCTGGTTTTAAAGACTGCCCATTTTATATCTCTGCTTATGATTTTTCTCAGAATAGCCTTTTAGGTGTCATAACATGCCAAGGGCAAAAATTCCATTTAAAAATAATTATTCCATTTGTAAAATTCCCTCCGGTGGGACTCTATCCTTCCAGACCTCAAGTCAGAAAACTTGGTAGTCATTAAATTATGATGAGGTTACCATGCTGAATCAGCCTCAAAATATCACTACATGGTTACAGTGAACACGGTTCACTCCCTGGTTCTAGTCTAACTTCCTTTACCTCCTAACAGTTCTTCCTGCTTTTCTGTTATCCTTTCTTCTTATTGCCTGTTCTTGAGAACACAACCCTGAAGTCAGCCCTGTTCGGGTTAGGCACTGACTTACCCATTAGAGTAAACACATCAACTTCTCCTGCCTCTGTGTTCTCAGGCCTCTTGAAACTTCTCACCCACTGTACTATAGTCACTAATCCCAATCTTCGTTTCCATCTTTCTCCATTGCTCTGCTCTGGGTTTTTCTTCTTGCTATTCCCAATACAACCCATAACAGCCATGGCTACCTTTCTCTTGCTTTGACGTTTTGGCTCACTTCCCATTTGGATAATAGACCATCCTGACCATTCTCCAACCTGCCTCATTGCTGCACCTCCTGCTACTTGTCTCTTCTTCAGTATCTTCTTGCTGTCCCCGCTTTCCCTGTAGGATTTACGTGTCTCTGTTCACTAGGATATGAGTCCCGAATTGTCAGAGACACTGTCTGTTCTACTCAGTGATGGACCCAAACCACTTGGGACGGTGACTGGGATACTTCAGTATCTCCTCATAATATTCAGATACCCAACTTAGCTCTGAGTGTCTCTTTATCTTTTGGCTTAACTGAAAATACTAGTTTGCCTTAATTTATAGAAATACAATAAGCCAAGAAGATTCATTTGCTATCTCAACAAAAATCAAACAGGAACACTAATGTTCATTAATGTTGTTAACTGGATTTGACCCGAGTTCCGATTAATGCTGTTGTCAGAAATGAACACAATGCATGTCAATGAGAAATGTCAGCGCCTTACTTGTGGTAGATTGCAGCTCCCGTCAACACCATGGAGTAGTCATTTGTCCACTTGGACGTATATCCCCACCGCTCCTTCGAGTTATCCCAGAAATGGCTGCGTGCAGGATATCCCACAATCCTCTCCGGGAAGCTCTGCCACACGGTGAAGGCAAAATCCACCTACAAGGCAAAGTACAAGCCGATCAAGCAATCAAGACTCTGAACAAATGTCAACAAAACATCATCCCCCCCTCCACCCCCACCTCTGCTAATTCATAATGCAGAATCCCACGACTGTTTCCAAACATTAATTCCTCATATTCATCAGCAAATTAAACTGGCTGCTTGACATTTCACCCTGCAATTATGCACATCTTAAATATTTTGTATGAAAGAAACTTAAGATTAATATAGGAGATAGGAGGGAGAGAGGGGAAAGAGAGAGAGATCGATCCTGACTTGCCCTTTAGAAATCCCAGTCCGTTCAAGTTAAAAAAAAAAAAAAAAAAAAAAAAAGAAAAAAAAAAAGCAGTTGCTTGCTTCTCTCCAACCCGAAAGGTACATGTGACCACTGATTCACAGGAAGCACAGAAGCATCTGTTTTGTAAATGAGAACAGATTTCCTGTGCGTATCCAGGGACTAAAATATGGCAGGCATCATAACCAGCATATATCAGAGCCCAAGCGACTAAAATTAAAGCAGTTTCTTTAGTAAAGAGCACAACTTTTCCCAGGGATGTAGGGAAAGACATCAGGAAAAAAATGCATGGGGCATGTCAGGTCCAAAGACACAGGATGCTAGGACAAAGCTAGACAGGCAGCCACTGTGAAGTCACTGAGAGCAAGCGGGGGACAAAGGCCCACATTACAACAAAACAAAAACATGATGACTTTAAAGAAAAGGTTTATAGGAAGCCAAAGTGGATACTTCTGAGCACACTCTAGGCAAGCACACAGAGCTGCCAAGTTAACTCTTTTTTTTTAGATTTGTATGTTCCTTTCAGATCATCTAATGAATAATATAAAAATAAACAAATAAAATGTAAAAGTAAATGATACATTTGTGATTATATAATTGTTTAGAAGGCCTTATAACTATATAATAGCCCTGTGAGGTAGATACTTTTATATTTATTAGTTAATAAGAGCAAAAGCAAAGATTAAATAGAGGACCAAGTAATTTATGTGCACTAGTAAGAGGCAGGGCCAGGATTTGAACCCTTTAATACCCAGGGTGTATCCTAGCCTCTTGTAGATTCTGTTGTGAGTACTGAAAGCACCTGATTCTCACTGTCTATAATCATTTCAAGTCCTTCATGTGATAATGGCTTGGGGACGGAATGCTAATAATGTTAAGTCCTGGTCCTGTTATCAAAGATGGCCAAAAACTCCAGTAAACATTTAGAACAGCCAAAGGGCTAAAGATGGAAATTTTTATGAACTAATGAATATGACCATACAATATTACACAAGGGAGGGCCACTGAGTTATTGGAAAGACTGCCCAGGTGATGTTCCCCAGGTCCCAGGCTGGATATCAGCATGCTTAAAGGCTACTGGGATGGGCCCCTCCTTCAGAACCAATAGTTTGAAAAACCAGGACGCACTTAGATAACTGGTCAAAAGAAGGAGATCGGAATTCTAAAACAAGATTTGAAGCTGATCTCTGGCCATAGCTAAAGATGGGATGTTCTGAACTACACCAGAGATCAGCAAGCTACCCTCTATGATGTCTGGTTTTGTGTATCAACCTGACATAACTGAGAGTCATCAAGGAGGAAGGAGCCTCAGTTGAGAAAATGCCTCCATGAGATCCACCTGTAAGGCAGTTAGTTTCTCAATTACAGATCAAGGGGGGAGGGCCCAGCCTATAGTAGGGGGAGCCATCCCTGGGCTGGTGATTCTGGGGTCTGTAAGAAAGCAGGCTGAGCAAGCCAGGGTTTCGAGCAAGCCAGTAAGTAGCACTTCTCCATGGCCTCTGCATCCGCTCTTGCCTCCAGAATACTGCTCTGGTTGAGTTTTGAGCTCACGTCCTTCAGTGATGAACAGCAATGTGGAAGTATGTGCTGAATAAACCCTTTCCTCCCCATCTGGCTTTCGGTCATGGTGTTTTGTTGCATCTTAGAAACCCTCACTAAAACACTGGCTATTCTGAGGATTCTTGTAAAAGAACATAGACATACCATTGCCTCTTCTACAGAATTAATCCATATGGATGTGTCAATCATCTGGACAGACGCCCCCCCCCCCCGCCCCCAAGTTGTCACTTCCAGACACCTTAAGGAGGAAATAGCCTATGTAACATGTAGGTCAGTAAGGGTTTCTCTTGGCTGTTGTGCACTCTCACTATGAAAGTGTTTCCCACTACCATGGTATACTAGGCCGTTCCCACTCTCAGCCATGAGAATGCCTCATGTGTCCTAATTATATTCTTCTCTTCCCGCCATGTTCTGTGTCTCCTCTAAATTCTTCCCATGGAGACAAAGGACTGGGGAATAAAGAGGGAGCCTGGTAACACTAATACAACATGGGTGAAACTCAAATGCCATACATTAGGAGAAACAAGGCTAATGGACAAATATGAGATGTCCTGGATGGGCAAATTCAAGAGGAAGGGTGTCAAAGATGTGGAAGCACAGTGTGAAACATAGAAGAAGATTCCTTTGTGGATGATGAAAACATTGTGGGAGAAGAGATAAGTCACTGTACACGCCTTGAATGAACCACGTCACTGAAACGCAGAGTTTAAACTCATTGATTTTCTACTATGTACGTTGGTATTCACTTCAATAAAAATAATTTTAAAAAAAGAAGTGAATAAACCTAGCTTGATAGTTCCCAAGCTTTTCCCTCAAATCTCATATTACCCATTAAACTAGTTAGGTAACATTTCTCTTCAAATTCACTACTCTGTTTTTTTTAATTAATCTCATCCTAGGCAAAAATGCCAGGGAAAATCCTAGGTTTCACTGATGACTATGTATTTTCAGACAAACATTAAAGCAGTAAGATGTTTGTTAAAATGAATATGCTACATAAAGCATCTTTTTTGGAAACACTGGCCCAGAACATTAATTTTTTTTCTTATTAAGTTTATTTTGTGAGTTGAGTGGAAGGATACATGCGTCAGCATGAGACACTGTCTCTGAGGGTGTCAGAGGATATAAGTTCTATCATGCAGGACCCACGGTTTAAATGAGGTTGTGAAGCCCAGTGGTGGTGGTGGCACACAATTTTCATCCCAACAGTGGGGAGGCAGAGGCAGAGTTTGGGGCTAGCCTGGTCTACAGAGTGAGTTTCAGTACAGCCAGGGCTAACACAGAGAATCCTTAGTAAATGAGACTTTTTGCATTAGTGTAGAAAGAGCCTTTACCCAGTGAGCCATTCTACTTGCTTCACAAAATAGTTCAAATAATTTTTTTTTTTAATTTCCAAGTTCTTCAGCCTTAGAAGCCACTCTCATTATAAACAGCCATATATTCATGCTTACATGAAACATCGATTTGAGGCCTGCCATTCTGAGCTGTGCCAAAGATGGCGCAAAGACTATCCAGTCAGAGGCTTTCTAATATAAAGAACAATGTTGAACACGTGTGCCAACTTGACCGCAGCAAAGGTCAGGAAGGCAGATGGAAGATTAGTTCTGTGTGAGCCAGCAAAACCGTTTCCACATGAGGCTAATGTGAGCTCCCTCCTCTGTGGGTGGCCACCATTCAATCCACCGAGTTCCCAAACAGACAGCGAATATGGAGGAAGAAGGGGTCTGTGCTGTTTCTTAACTATATTCAAAGAATTGGTCTTGCCATTGGTGGGGCGTGTATGCCAGGGCACACATGTGGAGCTCAGAGAATACTTTTCAGAACTTGTTTCTGCCCTTCTATCTTAAGGTGGAGTCTTGTTCTGGCCACACTATAGCCAGGTTAGCTGGTCTACAAACTTTGTGTTCTCTCCCTGTCTCTGCCTGCCATCGTGATGCAGAAATGCTGAAAGTACAGATGTGTATCAGCACATCTGGCTTGGAACTGCGGGTTCCAATTATTATGCACAGGTTATTAGGCGAGCACAGCAAGAGATTTGAGCCATGTCACCATCCCAACTGCCCTGTGGTTTGTCTGTTTTCTTCCTCCTGCCTTTGGGCTGGGATTTACCACTGGCTACTTGCACTCTCGGGCCACTGTTTTCTATGAGGACCACAATGCCAGCTTTCCTGAGACACCAGCTTACACAAACAAAGGGTAGACTTTGCAGGCCCTGTGACCCCCATGAGCTCATAAATGGACTCCTCATAGTAAACCCTTACTGGTTCTCTTTCTCTGGACACATTGCCATCCCAAAAGGAAAAAGGCTTAACATGGCTTGTTCACACAAACCATACCTACCAGGAAGTGGGAAAGAAGGAGACTGGACTGGGCATTAGGAAAACTTACTGGGGAGATTTAAAACAGCAGGAGCTAGAGAGCCTTACCAGACACCCAAGATCAAGTCATTATAACCTGTGACATCCCATATCAAATCCAACAGGGTCAACTGATAGCATAGTATATTATGCCGCCTCTTGTCAAAGAATCCGCCCGCCGGGCAGCTCTCTTGGGGTCTTCCATTATTTTTTTGCTAGAAACAACTAGTATAGAACCCAATGGAGCGCTTTCATTGTGTGAATTTCTTAGTGTGTCAGGGCCTTTTCAAGTCATTTCAAAGGAACTCAAAAGTAAATTCAGATAAAACCATGGTTCTTCTGATAACACTTCTTTCATTCAGCTCATTAACACATCAAAGGAAGCAAAGGTCAACACAAGCCCCCTTCTCTGAAAAATCAACATCTGTTTTCTTCTGAGGGTTTGTAGCAACTCATATAAATGTAAATAACCATAAACCACCTCTATCAAATGCCCTGTGAAGAATGCCTCTTAAAGAGAATCTATCCCGGATGTTTCAGTGAGATGTTTATACAATCTAAGATGAAGAGAGAGGAGAGAGAGAATGTGTGTGTGGGGGGGGAGGGAGACAGAGAGAGGGAGGAGGAGGGAGAGGGAGATAAATATATATAGAGAGGGGGGGGGAGAGAGAGAGAGAGAGAGAGAGAGAGAGAGAGAGAGAGAGAGAGAGAGAACAAGAACCCAGTGAAATGAATGCCTATTCACCTACAAAAAGAGAGAATAGAGAAATTCTGCCCATGACCATTTTAGGTGATACAATCACTTCACTGATCAGCAGACAAAAGCTAGACTGCCAACCTCTTAAATTTACATATTGTTTCCAACCCACTTTGACTTTTCATTACTTCACATACATGTTCCTCTCAGCTTGCACTGAGTGGCTGGATCCGCTATCTTCTAATAGGAGAGCCTCCAGTAAAAAGCTGCATCGCAGTGGTGGAAAGCTATTTCACCGTGAGACATGAAAAAACAAGGCCCGGAGTGACCATTTGCCCTGGGCCCTAGGGAAGATGTGAGGTGAATCACACTGTAGGTCAGTGTGTGCTGGGGATGTTCCACTATGGGGACTTGCCCTGGGTTTGCCCTTGGAATGACACTGCATTCCTCATTTCCTGGGATGCTGGAATACGAATGGAACAACTAGCTTTGAACATTGACTTGACTGAGTTCAGAGGTGCCCAGGAAATTAGTAAAGCGGGCTGCTGGATGTGTCTGTCAGTATTTCCAGAAAAAAATATCTGGGGGAGGGAAGGCCAGGTGTGCATGTGGAATGTGAGATTTAATATGCTGGGGTTTGGGAGGAAGCAAAGGGAGAAGAAGGGGGAGCCATCTAACTCAGATGGCTTTATCCCTCCCAGATGCATGGCTGCCATATGATCTTCAAGCTGGCACATCCTTCCTGCCATGATGGGGTGAAAGCTCTGAACCCCTGAGCTAAACCAGTCTTCCTTCCTCTAAGCTGTATAGAATGCCTATTCCTTTCCCTGTTCTTCCATGGATGCCTTAGCTTTGGGCTCTCACCAGTTACTCTACCATTCTTTACAGGATTCACCAGCTTTACCCACACCTCCTTAGGTAACTGAAAATGCTGTCACTTGGAGCAATCTGACTTGAATCCTGTTTACTGCCAGGACTTTGAGAGACACAAGCAGGGACTGTGTAACCCAAGTACCTGGCATACATAGAGACCAGGACAAAGGAATCTCTCAGCAAACAGTTGTTGAATGGATGTGCTCTCAGGATACTAGCTTCCCTTTGCATCAAGCTGCAGAAAAATGCCGGCTGGAGTGTCTCAAGGTTCACTTTTCACTGCCTTCCCTTTGACTGTTCATCACATCTTCAGCCCAACAACCTGTCCTCTGGCCGAGAGACACGTGACATAGAGGTGCTGTGTTTATCTGCAGCACCCAGTTGCTAACAAGTATTTCTAGAGCTCGAACTACACAGAAACACCAAACCAGGTGACCAGAACATGTCCTAGGGTTATTTAGGATCTGTTCAGCTACATCTGGTAGGGACTAAAAGCACAGTTACAACCATGGAATCTTAAGGAGGACAGCGAGCTAGCCAGCCTACAGCAACCATAAGTGTGCCTACTAGAACTAAACTGGGGTCCAACTGACTGCATGCTGGCAAGTGCCAACTTCTAAGACAAAAGAAAAATGATTATAGGCTTAAAAAATAACAATGAAAGGAAAAGGTAATTAGTGAAGTCTCTGTGCCTTTAAGTAGCCACAATTAATAATGTGATCCCGCAATTCTAAATTTTCATATGGCTATCTTTGATCTCATCTATGGCCTAAAGCTTCGGAGATCAATACTCATTCCCGCTACGAAGTTTTCTATCATCTATCTCTCTCCTCTTCTTTCTCTTCCTCCACATACTTCTTCTCTGTGTAATCTCCTTTCTGGCACAAATACTTGAACATCCAGAATAGAAGAGGTCTCCATCTCGGCCTCCAAATGAAACTGCTTGCTTATGGATGCGTGTGCACATTCGCCCATGTGTTGTGCATAGTGTGTGTGTATGAGAAAATGTGTGTGTGTGTGTGTGTGTGTGTGTGTGTGTGTGTGTGTATGATGGGAGCAGGAAGCACTTTAGATGAGATAGACAAATGGTGTTTTAGAAGCCAGCAATGTGCCCTAACAGAGACTGCACACTGGGCTCAGACAGCATCGTAAGTGGAAGAATGGAATGCTTTGTTATAGACCGGAGGTTCAAGACATAGATACTCACTCCATCCGGGTGGTTCTACCCACCTGCCTAGGGCTGTACTGCTTAAAAACCTAAAGGAGATGAAAGATGGGAGGGGGAGGGGACTGCTCCTCAACAGTCATACAAATGAGGTCTTAATTAGAAGAGAAAACAGAGGGAAAAGTGCCCTCTCGGTGCCGGGGGAGTGGCAAGGCGCTAACAGGAATGAGGTTAATTAAAACCGCTTCTTCAGGAAGTTCTGGGAAATGTTTGCAACTTCTAGCAAGGCAAGGGCGATGCTGGCACCTTGGGCCCGAAGGCCCCAGCCTGGAGAGCCACTCCCTGCTCCCCAGACACCATTCTTACTTCTGTAGTTGACAGCACGGTGTCCTCATCAAGGCTGAGCACAGCATCAGTGACGATGTTGTCATAGGGCAGGAACCGGCTGCTCATAACCTGGGGAGTAAGAGGACTTGAGATTAGGCACGAGGAAGCAGCGTTACAGCCTGACTGCTGGGAAAATTCTGCCTGCCACATCATCCCGAAGACTGTTCCAGCGCATGTCATCTGCCACAGTGGAAGTCTTCTACTGACCACCAGCAAAAGTTAACCGGGGGAGGAAATTATTGAGCACCCACGGGTACCACACCAATCACAGCAAGGATGAAACCGAATAAATATGATTTATGGCCTGCCTATAGGGACCCGCAGTCTGTATAAATGGAGAGCCAGGTGACTCTCACTCAGAATGAAAAGTGCCAGACCAGAGGGCAGTGGAGACAGCTCTCTAGAAGAGCACGTGAAGGCTTCACGGGAGAAATAACTTAGGTAGGCTCTGACTAGGATTCACCAGGCAGAGACAGGAATGGGGCAGCGGACACAAGGGTTCAGCAAGCACAAGGAGCTCCCAAAGATAACCAGTATCCCAAGAGCAGGAAAGAAGACACATCCCATCCTGGTACCCATCCTGGGAGGCTGGACCACTGGAAATGTCCAAACATTTGGAATATTGACTTTATTTCTATTTGAGCAAACATCACAGATAGTGCATGCACACGCATGTTGTTGCTATGCCAGTGGAAGGAATTAAGAATGAAGAATATGTTGGTTTAACTGTTCAAGAGGGCCCATGAGTGGTGAACAGTTAGAGACGCTGGGAAGGTGCTACATGGATGTATTTGGGCCATGCTCCACCAGTGGGCATGGGGCTCACAAGGCTGATGGAATGAGTAAAGGGGTGGAGGCTCACCCATGACAGGCATAGCTTCTGCCCGTGAGGAAGGCCCCCCAACAACTAATTGTCCTTGAGTAGCTAGTATGTCGGGGAATTTTCCCAGCCTTCCCATCATGGCTTTGAAGTTTTTGCATCTTTCTAACAAACTCGTCTTGGGGTTGGGGAGATGTGGAGACAGAAAGGTCATGAACTTTGACACAGCTGGACCATGGGCTTCTTCCCAGATGGTGTGGCTGGGGGGAATGTGCCTCTGGTGTGGGAAGAACCGAAAAGTCCAAGTCTGGCTAAATGTGACAAGCTCCCCATGCACCTACTGGACTCGGGGAGCATTAATAACCAGGGACCCCTGTGCTTCACTTACATGGTAAAGTCAGGCTTGTGTGCACATCTCAAACCCAAGATGCATGCCTGTGAGCTCCGAAGGGTCCTCTAGGCTTAAGAATGGGAAACGCTACGCTAACCCACCTGAGGGCTCAGGCAATAGAGCTGTAGAATACGTGGCTGCAGAGCCTATTCACACATATGTCAAGTGGGTCAGGGTTGTGTTTTTGTTTTTTTTTTTTTTTAAATCTTTCTCAGTCTTTCAAAATAAAATAAAACACAAAGCGATCGGCAACCCCTTATCCACAGAGCTCAGAAATCTCTGCCCGTAGCAATTCTCTTGCTGCTGTTTACATGGCCGCTGAGTACCACAGAAACCATTAGCTGGCAGCTTAGCAATGCCCTGACCTTTCCCGTGTTCGGCCTACAGGGGAAAACTGCAGAGACAAGCCCTATAAATTCAAAACAGAACTTTGCAGCTGAAACAGCACACATCAGTTCTGAAGTCCTGCCTGGATCCAGAGACTGTGGGATGGAGAAGGCCTGCTCCTCACCCTGGGCTGAGTCACTGGCTTTAAAGAGAAGCCAGCCAGCTAGCCAGCCTGTCAGTTAGTCTGTCTGTCTGTCTGTCTTCTTTTATTTGCTCATTCCTTCCTCTCCTCCCTCCTTTTTTTCTGAGCCTATAGTTTATGAGCCCATTAGTATAGAAATAAAAGATTTTTTTTCTTTCAAGTCCTTGACCCAATTGCCTACTTGAGTAAACACAAGGGGAAGAAACCCACCAGGTCCAATGGGCTTTGTCCTGTTTGTTCACAAAACTGGTTAACCATGCGAGTGGCCAACTCCTTTACAACTTATAAATATGACAATGGAATGGCCAAGACTCACCTAGTACAGAGAGAAAAAAAACTGTACAGAAATAACCACATGCATGCTGCACTAAAGTGTAGGGGATTCTATGATATCCATGCCTACAATTCCTAGAGCACATGCGTCATTTGACTCTTTCAGCCTCCATTAACAAGGTATCATGATTACTTCTGCGGACTGGAGGGTGTGTGAGGGCACAGAGATTAAGACACACCCCCTTAGATCATTTAGAGACTAAGCCAGACTCTAGAGCCTGTAACACAGATCACACCATGGCAATCCCTCCCAGAATACCAGCTGACACTTGGTGGAATGTTAGTGTGTGTTAATTAGGCACAAGGATGAGTCCCTGATACACAGTCTATGTTTTAAGCCATTGAGTCTGGAGTGAGGTTGTGATGCAAACACAGCCACAGAATGTACCACCTGAGGCACTGAAAGTCATGACAAGGCTCTTGACTTACACAGCCCATTGGAATCCATGGCCAAAGTAGAGATGAAAACTGAACTAACTACCAGAGGCACAGTTATAGAAATGATGGGAGAGTGTAGCACCTCCTCAAGGTAGGAACCCAGGGAAGGCATGAGACTCCCCAGCAGTAACTTCTCACTGGGAGTAAAGGTTTACAGTTAGTGAATTAGAGCATGAAGCCATAGTGTTATCTGAAGACATCAGAATGGCCCCAGTCAGGCACACAAGTCCCTGACTGTGTTGATATCCTGACACACACAGTCCAAAGAGATACAGGAGGTGTGGTCATTCATGAAGGCAAAACACCAAATTATTCCAAAGCTCGGAGCCTCTGGTGTACACCTTCGCCATGTCCAGGCTTGCAGATCTTAAAACCAGAATGTAGCTATGCCTCTCACACATTATTCTCTTGAGGAGGTGGACACAAATGTTGGAGGTAGGGGACACTTTTTGGTGTCAGTCCCTTTTGTCAAACTATGCATATGGCGCACGTATTCATAAGAGAAAAATTCATGCCAGGAGGCTTGTGGCAGTTCCCAGAGTCATGTTTTCTTATCCAATGCTATTCAACCAGGTTTAAGACCCATCTTGATTGTCAGCAGACCTATAGATGCTCTAAGCATAATGGTCAAGTCTATTATATAGGACCAGACAGAGTGTTCTGAGTGGAGAACAAATGTACAATGACATACTCTGTCTGTCCTTTCTCCATGGGGCCATTGCAATCCTCACCCCATCATGTTGAACATGTAGATTTGCCACTTTAAAAAAATCCAAGATGGTTTCGAATGGTGTGACCCAACGAACTGATTAGTTTGCTATTCTGGCTCAGACATTGTACCTAGGGCAACGTAGTCTCTGTGGGACTGGCAAGAGAAGTCTCTCGGATGACACTGTTTCTCCCGTGTCACGTTTACCTAGCAGTGACTAATTCACAACTGGAGAACAATGTAGTTGCTAGGGGAGTGAGCACAGATCTGGCTGCAAATAGTGGGTGAGATTTTTTTAAGACCAAAGCAAAATGAAGGGGGTTGAAAGGCAGGTAGGGCTGTTGACAGAGGTGGAGAATTGAGACAGTTCATCAAAACTGAAGCCAAATGGCCATTTAGGTCATTATCCCCAGCAGCCGCAGAAGAATGCAGGGAGAAAAGACCAGAAGGCTGCCGAGGGCTGGACACGTGGCTTCAGACTCCAGGTGATGGCATCAACAAACATAGTCCCCGAAAGGCCACAGGATGATCAGGAGACTACTGGGTTCTGAGCAGAGTAGACTGCGTAATGTAAGCACACCGACACAAAATGAGGAGAAACGCCTTTTTAAAGATAAGGGTAAGGAAGATCCTTTTCTGAAGGGTGCAATGCATCCTCTAAACAAAGCTGCTGCCACTGTCCCCTTATTTCATCCTTGTCATATGTCATTGCGGTTGCCCGGCCTTGGGTTCATCCTCATGGTAACCCTGGGAGGTATCGGTGTGAGTTTGTTTCATTTATGATCGAGGAAATAGCATCCAAGAATATAAAGTCAGAAGGCTGCCGGACTGTTCGCAGGGAAACTCTGAATTTTACCGATTCCGAAGTCCATGGCTGTTAACACTGAAGATATTCAGAGACATGTACTGGATTAGTCACAACCCTGACCCAAGAGTTCTTAAGGGAGCTTCTAAAGCCTGCTCCCATGGTGATCTGTCACATCAGCCCCTCCTACCTTGCTTTCTCCTTCAATGACGATGACAGGCACGGCAGTGGCAGGCCAGCGGTGTTTGGCTGGTAGAGGCTTGTCACAGTTCCACAGGACTATGATCTGAAAGACACGGGGATCATTAGACGGCTGTCTTTGTGCACTTCTGTAGACACCCTTCTAAAAGAGGGATAGAGATGAGCTGACAAAACAAAATTCCAAAGCAAGTCCAAACCCATACAAACTTTAGAACTTTCGATCTTCAACAACCAGAGAAGGAACAGAAGAAAGATAAAGAGACGACTATCAGAAAGTAGGAGAAAGGGCGGAGGAGATGGCTCAGCCAGTAAAGAGCATGAGTTTGAGCCCCAGGACCTACATAACTGCCAGGTAGGTATGTGTACCAAAAAATCCTAGCCCCTTATGAGGCAGAGAATCCGTGTGGCAAGCTTGCTGACTAGACCAGCTGAGTCAATGAGCAAAGTCATGGGAAGACGCTGCCTTAATCTATATGAGAGAACAATTGGAACACAGCCAATGTCATCCTATGGCCTCTGTATATACACACATATGTGTGCATATGCACCTGCACACATACATAAACCCTCATATGTGCAAACACAGATATACACCCACCCACATACATACATACATACATACATACATACATACATACATACATACATACATACACTCACAAACAAAAAAGCAGAAACTTCAAGTTTTCCGGAACTTAATCAAGTGTTTTCTAACTTCTGATATCTTGTGATGATGAGTGTAACAGCAACTGTGGTCAAGTTAAATAAAAATGTATACAAAACATCTGAACATCTGCTATGAACTCGCACTGCACCAGGCAATGTGGGCGATCTAAAAGCATCTGAGACAGGGGCATGATGAGCTCCTGCTTTGGATGCCCCCCACCCAACGGTTGCTGGTTTTATGTGACTTTATAATTTCCATTAAAGGCGATGAATTCGTAATCGAAGACTTCACTATGATTTGAGCCTTTTCCCATTTGTAAACCATCTTGTCCAGGCGCCCATTGCAAGTTAAAAATTTAAACAGTGTTAAGACTCTGGGAGTGATTCTGATTTGGGAAACACTGTTACCACAGACATCATCCGCTACTCTCTCCTGAGTGCTGTGAAGGGAAAGTTGACACTTCCCGACATTGACAAGTCTGTGACTGTTACTGGAACGTGGTGTTCTGTGTCCTGCCCATGGCCGTTTTGCTATTACTTTATCATTTTGACGCTTATGAATGAAAAAAGAGGCTAGGGAGGTGGCTCAGTGAGTAAAATGTTTGCCCTGCTAACACAAAACCCTACCCCCAGCATCCGTAAAAAAGATCAGGTATGGTAGTGTGTGCTTGTAATCCCAGTGCTGGGTGGGCACCAGAAACAAGCACATCCCTGGAGTGTGCTGGCCAGGCAAAGTGGCCGTATCAGTGAGCTCCAGGCCAGTGGGAGAACCTGTCTCAAAAAATAGGTAGACAGTACCAAAGGAATATCCTAAGTTCACCTCTGGCCTAATCACACATGTTAACATATCTGCATGTGTACCTGTATACATATATATAGCTCACCTTCCCAAAACATGTATACACACTCATACCCAAAAAGGAAAAAAAAAGAAAAAGAAGTAATATGATTTATACAAGTTTTTTTTTAAAAAGAGACTGTATGTATGTATGTATGTGTGTGTGTGTGTGTGTGTGTGTGTGTGTGTGTGTGTTGTGGGGGCGGGTACACTTTATACCAAGGCAAAGATCATTCTGAAATCTGACTTGTGCCAGGTTCCACTTTTGAGTCTCCATGTTGATAAAAAGAAGAGTGTTAAGACTTAGCCAATCACTAGAGGAACTGGGTATGGTGCTTGGAGAGTCCTAGAAAGCCAAGTGTGGGACAGGCATGGAAGTAGGCTCTCCAAGTGTGGGACAGGCATAAAGCCAGCCTCTCCAAGTGTGGGACAGGCATGAAACTAGACTCTCTGCCATCAAGCTGCAGAGAACAGGGGTACTCACCTGTGCACAGTACTGGGATTTGGCTGCAGCCACAAGAAGCTTCAACACTGGCTGGGACTGAGAGACCAGGGGAGTCACAGCATGGATGACTGCAGTGAATTTGGAGGGGGGCTTTAGACCTGAAAGGGAAGGACAGGAAGAGCCCAATGAAGCACTGCGGAGGGGGGGGGGGGCTCAGGTAAAAGACTCCACATCCTAGTGGTTTTATCCCAGAGATGATGTCCCCACAAGCACAACTGTCCGTCATCTTTTATTTATGGACAGAAGTGAAGCAAAGAGAAAGTTGATAGGTAACAACCAACTAGCCTCTGGACCTCTCCAGAGTTCACTGTTATCTTCTGTGGACATTCTTTTCTTCCCTTACTGATGCCTACCATCTTCCTCTTTTTATGGTACCCAATGTTTATCTATATATTCTGCTTTGGTCCCTTTCCTGGTATTATGTCTGTACATAGGCCTGCTTTTTCTATTGATGGATTTACAAGTGCCTGAGTATTAACTAAAGGGGTTTGTGTGATTAACTGCATTTCATATAATAATTAGCATGTGGGAAACGTTCGAAAGAGAGCACCTAGCATCCATTTAGGCTCGACTCTCAGATACTCCGTTTACTGTTGGTGGCACTGGGAAACACTGCTGGACCCTCTGAGTCCCTTCAGCTGTGAAATGCAGTTATTCCAAGAGTTAAGCTTCCTGATATGCACTGAGCACTTAGAGCAGGAGGTTAGCAAATAAAAGGTGCTATGTATTATGACTATCAGCATCCTCAACTCTGGCTCCAGCATCAGCAGCATCACACTAAGGAAGCCTTCATATTTCAAGAATGGCTGCTTCGTGGTAACAGGAACAGCACTGAGAGAAAAGTATGTGAGACTGACTTCTGCCCAATGGGAGGTCTTCATGGGAAAGGACAATGAATATGCAAATCAACCATCACCACCAAAGAGAAGCATGAAGGCATCCCCCCCAGGAACCGTTCTTCAAGAACTCAGAAATTACAAACAGGTTAAGAGTCTCTCAGAACTTCATTAATTTAGACCTACTAATTTGGTACATTAGTAGCTTAGGTATAAACCAGGCATTGTGGGAACATCCCAGTTAGACTTTGATATAGGCGGGGATGTACGTTAAAATCAGAGTTTATATGTGAAATGATTATGCAAATGTTTTACATGGAAATTTTGTGCCTTCCAATTAGCATTTTAATTGAACTTCAGAAAGAGAGTTTTTCCTTCCCTCGATGAACACTTAGGTAAGAATGGTACACAGGACCAAGAAAGCACTTTTAGGTTTTCCAGCAATAGTTAAGAAGCACCATATACATACTTCTAAGGGGCTAGCTTAATGAAGATCCCAGAGCTTTACAAGAAATGTTAGGATTCTTATCTACTGCCTTTGTCAGACAAAGAATTCTCACTGGCCCATTGTAAACCATCCACTGAATTCCACATGGTCCTTCCAACATGTCCGGTTTACAGTACATGATTACTCACTGCTGACGGATACTTTAGGCCCTGAACTTCAGCCTCACTTCATGGGTTTCAAGCTAAATATGTACAATTTTAGAAGGATGAAGTTGTCTGGGAGAACATTCATAGAGTAGACAACCTTGAGTCTTTATCATAGCAATCTGAAGGATGCTTTACTGTCCCACATTTTCTAAATTCAGTAACTCTCAGCTGATGTGTCCTTGATAAAAGTGTCTGGGGCTCCAACTATGGAAATGCCCATGGTAGGAACATCAGCCTCTGTGGAGTTGCATCTCTGTGTTCACATCCTTCACTCCTCCGAGATTGCTTGAGAGTGTGGATTCTATCAAACGTGATCTTTATTTCACACATCTAGCCCGGCATCACCTCAGTGTACGAGAGGACCGTACTACACATTGGAAGAGCACATAGAGTCTTCCTTGTTATAGAATCTTAGTAATTCTTATTTTTCCTTCTTAATTCAGGTTTTTCTAAATTCATGGAGATATGCACACACGTGCATACCTATATACCTATACAGACACATATATGTTTATACTCAATATTTTCTCATGTTCAAAATGACCTATTATCTTAAGAACGGTTCTCAGTGAAGTCTACCAAATGTACAGGAGGTCTGCTCATACGAGAAAGAAGGGTTCCAATACTCTGTTGTATTCATAAATCTCTATTGTGAGTCACTGCTCTAAAAAGGGCTTCGACAACAACCTGGCCATTGGGAATAACCACTTTGGGTAATCAAAAGGACTCACTTACCTAAATTAGCATAGTAGTAAGGGAAATCTCCCAGGTAAGATGAGTATTGTGGCAGGACGAACAATCCTCCTGGATGTTTGTTCCATATTAAACTGTTACGTGATATGTGCTTGAATATTCTGTCCTGAATAATCTAGAAAGCAAAGCATCACATGGTAAGGTTGTGTCTGAGATGATACACAGACAGGGTCTTTGGCTCAGTTCAAGACAGGGGATGATGGTGTTGAGAAGACACGGCACATTCTACCTGTTCCTCTTCCACATTCCTATTGATGGGAATGTGTGCAAGACAAAGCAGTGACAGGTTCTGCAGGACAACAGGAGGAAGAGGTGGGCTGTGGCTGACCAAGCTTCTCAGTTCCATCTTAACCGTAAGTTCTGTCATCTTGTTGTTTTACTTTATTATTTCATAAGGATGGTCCTTGCTGGTCTCAGAGTAGAGTGTACAGAACAGGTCACCAGGCCTTGGTGGTGGGGCATCTATTTATAGATTCAGATGTTATCAGCAAGATCTGTTTTGGTTACACAGCAATGTCAGTGTGGGCCACGAGGAGACAGAAGCGAAGACTAGAGAAGGCAGGCACGTTCTTCACTCCGTCCCCTTAATTTGGGAGGGAGTTTGAAATGGCCTGTCACCATCTGTCTTTTCATTTTCAAAGTCAGTTGCAGGACTTTGAATAGGAGCCAGCTCCAGTGTTTCTGTATTTTGACTTCAAAAAGTGGCAAGTTAAGAACTGCTCAAAACAGCCTACGGAATGGGACAAGGACCATGGCATATGAAGACTAGTAATTGTCAGGCTCCTTCATTAGTTTCCTTGGACTTTGGGACCTTGCAGATCATTAAATTCTACATTTAGAGACAGACTTTCTCCCAACCTGAATCATTTGTCAGTTGAATGTGATTAGTCTACTTTAGGACTTCCTTTCTGACTTTCAAACTCTTGTAATAAAACCATTGACTCATTAAGATGTGATATGGAAAATAATTAACTTGATTAAAGAATATTATACCAGGGGGTGGGGGGAAGTTTACAACTCAAAAAACAAACAAACCAGCAAAAAAAAAAAAAAAAAAAAAAAAACCCCAAAGAGCTTAGTTGAGGAATATGTGTTTCCATATATAAAGTGCTGAGTTTGACTCACAATTATCAATCAATAACAGCCAATCAACCCTAATATAACATTTAAGGGGAACATGAATCTAAGTTTGGACTTCTAGGATTTGCTAAGTTATTAATACCTTCATCCGTCTCACCCCCACATAAAGACTGGCAGAACTATCAAGTGAGATCTATGTATCTTTTACCCCACATCATCCGTTCCTTCCTAGTGAGAAGTGGGGGGGACACTGAGAAGACCCTATCATCTCAGTTTTGCCTCAGATGAAAATTGCTAAGTTTATATGGTTTAGGACACTTTCTGAGTTAAGGAAGGTTTTAGGAATGCACTTATAAAGCTGATATTTACTGCCCACGGGGCGGACAAAGGTGTGGCTTGAAGTGCTGTCCTCTTGACACAGATCGTGAGCAATACATCAGAACTGGAAAGAGTTTACATGGCAGCCAACTGTCTGTATAGCATTTATTCCAGTTTTTTTTTTTTTTTTTTTTTTTTTTTTTTTTTTTTTGTCTTGCATACTTTCCCAATGCAGACTATGGTTTTCCTTCATAGTGGCCCATTTAGCTCTCCCTTTTGTTTCCTTTCTAAATGTATGTGTCTTTCAGGCATGGGGTTACATAAGTGATCTTGGCTATCAAGACATGATATAAACTGGCAGTGGGAGTGTGAGAAATTGAAGCTACAAACAAATGACAGGGAACTGGGAGATGTTACAAGCAGATCATCATTGGCTCGGGTCTCAGAAAGGCATGCTTCACAGAGTCACAGCACCGTTTTCTTTCAAATTCTCCAAAGATGACCATCCATTATGGAACACTGTTAAAATTCTAATGAACGTTCCATACTCTATAAATTAATCGTGACAAGAAGATGCAAGTGTGACTGCACAGCACATGGAACGTAACCTTGGCCACGTGAGGTGTGGCCTCCAGGGCTCATCTGCTTACTGGTAATAAAATGATAACCACTGACGAGACAGCCTCTCAGAATGTCAGATAATCTGCCGAAATTCCTCTATCTACGATTTGATTTTTTTTTGCCTTTGAAAACAAATTTCATTTCATTTTTTAAATACAGCCAATATTGGTCTTTTTAATGTATTTCCCCATAATGCTCATGGTTTATTTCTCTGAACTGACCAACAGAGAGTAATTTCTCTATGCAAAGAAATGAAAACACTTCTGCATAAAAAAGCTTCCACATTCATTAGAGATTCTTTAGTACTTTGGTTTGTCTGTTTTTTCTTCCCTCCCTCCTACCCTCCCTCCCTCCTTTTCTCTTCTTTCTTTTCTTTCGTTTCCTGAGACAGGATTTGTCTGTTTAGCCCTGGCTGTCCTGGAACTTACTCTGTACAACAGGCTGATCTTGAACTTAAGAGATTCACCTTCTTCTGCCTCCCAGATGCTGGGATTAAAGGCATGCATCACCATTGCCAGATGTGCTTCTAAAAGGCTTATATATCAACTTGGATTGTCCAGAGTTTGAAGCAGTTTGGATCTCATTCCAACAAACAGAAAGGTCATTTTTTAACCTCCTCATGTCTAGCTCTGCCTGTCACCTCACCAGGAAGCTCTCAGGATTCTAGAATGGCATTCAGTGCTTACACTTTAGTGCTGTGGTAGACGACATCGTATTTAGAGGCTGGACCCTTCCTTGGCTATTTACGTGCACGCACACAAACATACACAGACACACACGGGGGGGGGGTTGAGGGGGGATTATTGAAGCTGTTAGTGAAGTTAATACTTGAGAGAATTTACAGTGTAGAATGACAGGCTTCTTATTGTTGTGTGCACGTAAGGCTCCTTGTTGCTGTGTGCACGTATATGAAACCATGGGAGGTAAGATGCAGGCTGTGCTCATCTCCATTTCTTCTCTGAGCAAACAATACTTCCTGATGCACAAAGTGCCATCATACGGCATGTGCTCAAAGCCAGATCCTGAGTTACTATGGTCTGACCCATGAAGGAAGGGACAATATCTTTCTAGCAGTTTGCTATTTTTCCAATTTGCATACAAGTACAAAAAGGGGAAAAAAAAATCCAGCTCCAAGGAGAATAATTCCAAAATGTAGCAGTCACACTTGCGAGCTAACAGAATCCCGAGTCTGAGAGAGTGGGCAGGTGAAATGTTCTCCTTGTTCATCCTTGGCTTTGGGGAGGAAAATGAGAGACCCCATCTTCAACTGTGTCTAAGCACTACCTACAACTACGGAGCTGGTGCTGTGGTTTGAATGTAAAATGTTCACTACAGGCTTGTATGTTTGAGTACTGGATCCACCCGGTGATGCTGACTCAGAAGGTGATGCTTTAAGAAGTAAAGCAATGTTGGAAGAAGGAAGCGGGGGAGGGTCATGAGATTTGATAGCCAGGTCTTACTTCCTGCCCACTTTCTATTCCCTATTTCTCATACCCTGTTCCCATTCTTTCCGTTTCCTAATCCACCTCAACCTGTGAGCCTGAACTGAGTCAGCCTTCCTTCTGAACTGCTCTCGTAAGATGCCTGTTCTTCATCATGAGAGAAGTTATTAATGGGGAATTCTCCAAAGACTCGGAATCCCCTTCCTAGGGTCTAGACTATGATCAACAAGGAAGAAGTACCACAGACCTAGAGTCTACGGGTAGATTATGAAGCAAAGGAGCCTCAAGTCTATACTGCCTAAAATTAACTTCCATTCTGTTCCTTAGCACACCACAACCGACAGAATTATTGTGTCTAAGCGCTAAGCCAACTGGGCCCCGCTGACATGATCTTTGAGTTCATCTCAGAAACATGTAGACTTTATTGCCTTGTGTAGAAGAATGGCATTTTCTTTACCTCTTCTGCTTTTCTATTTGTTGAATTTAGGGTAATTCAAGCTCTGAATCAAGATGGGAAACCAAGTGTTATCTCTCCTGCAATTTGCCTGAGAGGTCAGATTGTTACAATCCAATCTGGGGATGATATAGAGAGATTTGACAGCTGCTATAAATTTGAATGAAGTATATGGTTTTAGTGTTTAAAAAAAAATGTGTTGCTAAAGAATTGTGTGGCTTAGATCCAAGGGGAAGAAAGCTTTTCTAGGCTCAAAGATGAAAACATCTCAAGATATGATTCTATTGTGATGAATGTAACACATCCAGTTGCTGTTGCAGGAAAATAGAGGGAGCTCTGTAAACTTAAGAGACAAGAAACTGAATCCACATAATAACCTGCTGCAAAAGAAATATAATTAATGAGATATGATCTTTTGCCTGGCAAATTAGCAATGTTGTCTGTGTGTTATGTTTTAATTATAATCCCGAAGGCTCACAAGAATGCAGCAGAGGAGGGTCTCGGGACAGCCTGTCAGAGTCTAAGTGGATGCAGACATTTACAACACTAGTCCTCCTGTTGTAGGCAATGAGGTACGCCATTTCAGGCAGTCTTCTTTCTTATATGGACTGCTTTATTTTGAAATATCGAGAGAATGAACTAATCACTTAGAATAGGTTCTTTCCAGCAGATTAGGGAAGACAAAAGAAAAAAAAAAATCAGCTTCAAATAATCCCCTACTTAAAAAGAGTGTAGGCCGGGGATAAGAAGAGGACTCATGTGTTGAGGGAGCTCTCAGAGGAACCAGGTTCAGTTCCCAGAACCCACAAAACAACTCACAGTCATCGGAACTCCAGTTTCAAGGATCCATCACCCATTACTGGCCTCTGAGGGCACTGTGTGCATGTGGTCCATATATACAGGCAAAACATCCACACACACACACACCAAGTAAAACACATAGACTTTAAAGGGGGACACAGCTAGTGTTTTATATCACATCTTAAGAATGAGTTCCCCTAAATGTGTATAAGTCTGTATTATTTTCACCAAAATGAAGGATGGGTTCCCACTGAGTATGTTCTAACCCGTGTTTAAAGGAACAGTATGAACATTTTCTTATACCAATAAATGTACGTCCTTACTATCTTTGGTGTCTGTGTAATAGTCTTCAATGTAGATTCGTCACAATGGGCCAATCTGTTTCTAAGAACCTGACTGAGGATGTGCAGTGTTATTACTAACATGAACACTTTATCCTAGGCTACATGAAACTTGGTGCATTAGACCACTGTCTTCTTAAGAGGCACAGGGTGAGAACTATGCTTTCTTCTGAAGGTGTCAGCCTCTGCAGAAAGGCTCAAGTGGGGCAGTCACTCTCCACTCTGATCTTGGAAGTCTCTCTTCTGCACCCTTGGTGACACTACTGCCAGGATTTCATGTGACATCTACTGACACCAAAGGTGAAAGTAGTATTTATTTCATCTTAACTTCTGCGAACGGGGGTGGGGGTCCCATTCACAGGGACGGATGCATGACTCGACCATATGCCTTCAGGAACAATCACAAATTCTATTAGCAGCTAAGCCACTCTACACTCCTGCATCTCTCCTCTTTATTACAGACACCCACAAAGGATTCTACAGACAACTTCCTTAGATTGGGAGGGTGTTGCATCCTGATAAACTCACCATAGACTAAAAGTAAAGAAAGCTGAGAATGTATTTACTGTGCCCAATTCATCCAGCACAGTAACCTAGTAACCCAGATCACCGAGAGTACAAGTGTGGGTGGCTGGGAGAGAGGGCTCATGGCCACTGCCCAGTTTCACAATACAATATTATATCACACATATTGATAGCCTGGGGAAAGGGACAGAAATAAGTACTCAACGTATGGATTTGCTGAATGCATGCTATTCTTTGCACCATCAAAATATACTTTTAAAAGCCCATTAGGTCAGACCAGTATATATGTACACCTACATCTATACACCTCCGTCATCATACATATGCATAATTTATGTATGCACACATTGCTGAAATTACTAGGATTTTCCCCTTTCACTAACATCAAAAACTCCTCATTTCTTACTCTAATTCAGAATGTTTGTGGAAAGATGTACTCCATCAGGTTTTGGGAAAAGATGAATCTCAATGGTTCTAATCTGAAAAATACAAGTACTTCTGTATATTTTTGACAAGGTCTCACTATATTGGGAACTTGGGTATTTTTCTAATTTGATCTTACGTATAAAAAAATATTAACTTTTTTTAGGTTTCATATTAATTGTGAACCTCTGCCTTCAGTTTTGCACCTCCTTATGGGGTCTCCTGCAAAACAGAAGTTTTAATGAATTTTATCTTTATGCATAGTGTGTTTTATGCCTGAGATCATGTGCAGAACAGCTTCTTTAGCATACAGTTACATGGCTACACCCACCTCTATCATATTCCGTCAACTGTATTATCTACTTTCCCTGTATGCCTGTGTGAGTGTGGAGTGCTTGCCTGTGTGGAGGTCAGGGGTTGACAGTCTCCAGTTGGACCTGGATCTTGCAGTTTGGGCTAGACTAGCCAGTCTATCCCAGGCATCAAGCTTCTGGGATATGCCTGCCACTGTCTCTCTCCACCAGCAATGCTGTCCCAGGCCCATGCCACCATGACTGGCTTTTACATGGATACCAGGAGCCCAACCAAGTCCTCCTGCTTATGAACCCAACACTTTTATACTATATGCCCACTACTGTATTAACTTATTCAGAATCAAATAACATAATATGTTCTCTCATTTGAGAGGCTGGATCAAAGCTTTCATGATTACGATAGCTTTGTAATGTGTGCTAATTAAATTGTGGGAATGAATGATCTTTTCAACAATCCTAGGCTATGGCAGGGCATGTATTGTTCAAATTGAAGCTCAGAGTAATTTGTCTATCTTCTTTTAAGACTTTGATGTGTAGACCGGGGAAAATTGCTATCTTGACAGTAGATTCCACCATTATTCAAGTTTTGCTTTATGTCCCTCAATTTCACGTGACATTTTTATCAAACAAAAATAAAGCAATATTTTTTTTTCAAGTTTAAGAAAAGACACAGTAATCTAACAAAATACATGATGACCTTCATGCCTGGACTCATTGGTTCAGTAATTACAATTCATAAATACTACCCTAAGAGAGTAGGCAGAGACAAAGCCCAAAACACAAGCCGGAAACTGGCTAAGGCACTGCATGTATTCCCAGTCATCTATGCAGATGGCAGTAATATCAGACAGTATTCACTGTGACCTACACCAGATGGGTGGATAAGCAGAGGCTTACCACAGGATGGTATTATGGTGAAGACAGATCAAAACATGGTCTAGGTGCATAGGTGGACATCAGCAGAGCAGGATAAAAAGGCTAAGGGCACACCTGAAGATGTACCAACATCTGCCCAACAGAACACTGGGAAAAGAGTAACTAAAGCCACGGGAAAACTAGAGAATTTCTCCCAAGGGTTGAACAAGAAAAAGGCTACTTTTTAAATTACAGATCATGATTAAAAGCCAACTGACTAAACAGTTAGAAAGTTTGATATAAAAAAGCAAATGACTGCACTAAAAATATGTGTGTGTGTGTTTGTGTGTATGAATGAGTATAGATACACAATGCATTATGAGGCCAAATGCTCTTCTAAATGCAGCCAGCAGAGAAGCCAGACACGGAGACGGGCTTAACACAAACAGAACAGGATGAACATGACAGGCTGAGGGGGAATGGTTAGGTCAAAAGACAAAAGGCTCATATTCCAAATATTCTAAATTTCTAAAATCGACAAGGGTCAATAATATTGCGTCCATTTCTTTTGTTTATCGGTGGGCTTCCTGAGCAAGTGACAGGTGAAATTCAGTTAGTTTTGCTAACATTTTAAGAAGCAGTTAGCTAGAAAATGACTTACTGTTTTTAAAGAAAGAAATCTCCAAGCCGACCGAGAAACAAAAGCAAAGGGGAATTGAGAACAATCAAAATTGACTTTCTGTTGCCCTAGCTTCAGAATGGACATCAGGCACATGTGCAGGAGAATTCTGGTGACAGTCTGCGTAGGCTGAGACCTGAACCTGGTGTGGAACAACCCCACTGTACTTTCACCAGCACTGACTCTGATCCTCCCCTCAGCAAGAACCCAACACGGGCATGTGGATTGAACAGGTGACTTCAATTTCCAAGGCATTATTACTTGGGTATCTTGTGTTTATTCAACATTGTATCAACTTTCATGGTGATCGTTGGAAATACTCCCCAAGTGTGTAGTCAGTCACCCCACCCCATTCTGGAAGCTGCTGTGTCACCTCAGGAGACAATCTGATCACTGCCCTGCTCATAGGCCTGGAACTCATGAGTGTGCAGTTTTCTCCACTCTTTCTGAGCTCTTTTGCAATGCTCTGCATAGCCCGAGGCCACTGCTATCTGCTCTACTTCCTGTGGTTTTAATCATTTTCATGATTTTCTATTTTTCTCTTGCCTTAAACAAGGCAATTTAAAAGAATGAGACATGGTCCAGTGTAGAGTGCTTTCTCAATATAAACAATCTCTCTCTCTCTCTCTCTCTCTCTCTCTCTCTCTCTCTCTCTCTCTCTCTCTCTCTCTCTCTCTCTCTCTCTCCCTCTCTCCCTTCCTCCCTCCCTCCCTCCCCATCTCCCTCTTCCTCCTCCCTCTTCCCCCTCCCTCTTTCCCTACCCCCCCCACACATTAAAGCAACTTGGAACTATCTACCCACTCATCTGCCAGAGTTTCTACTTTTATAAAGATTAACATTTTTGACACCGGTTAGATCCAACTATGATCACAGTTTCCTTCTTACTATAACCTTACAAACATGGAATGCCGGCTGCTCTCGTCATATGTGTCTTTAGAAGCAATTTTGCTATCTCTTAAAATGCCATGTCCTGTGGTGGCCACTAAACTGTTCATAGTTTAAGAATGGTAGAGGATATTTTCCTTACTTGATCATTATCTTTTTTCTAAATGCACCCCATCAAAGGACACCACTGAGTTTGAGTGACAGGGAGATAGTCATTACCCATATTACCTCTGAAATTATTCCAGACAAATCACTTTGTCTAGAGCACAACTTCTCTCAGAGAGTGTCCCTGAGAATGTGTCAGGAATGGGGGTATTTGCTTGGGGATGGTAAAACAGATGTGGGGTTGGGAGGGAGCAGTCATTAACCTATTCAAGGACAGAGGATTTGGTTTTGTCCTATTTGACTCACTGCAGAACCCAACAGCAGAAAAGGGTTGCGATCAAAGCACTGTTATTCACAGATCACGAGATGAATGGTCTCACTTACCTCTAGTGTAGTTAATACAATCTTCTCAACTGAAGAAAAATAAGCCTCCCACAAGAACTGTGTCTGCTGTCTAAGTGCTAGGATTTTATCCTGATGAATAGACCTGATCGTAGAAGGGATCTGTACAAACAAACAAACAAACAAACCATCACCTGGGCTGAAATGATGGCTAAGCGATTAACAGCTAAGCTTACCACCAGTGTCACCAACCACTAGGTAAGAATGTCCTCCAGAAGTGGCACAACAAACAGGTCTAGGAAAGCAACCTCACTGGCATTCACATGCAAGGAAGCTTAGCCCGGTTCTAAGATCCCATGGTAGTAGGTCAGCTGCACAGGGCACTCCTACAGTCAGTCCTGAGTTCCACTCCCTCCTCTGCTCCTTCCGCTCTTCCTGCCCCCCCCCCCCCAAGCCCAAGAAATCTTTTGATCCTGACATGGACAATATAAGAGTTGGAAAAAGTAAAAAAACAAAACAAAACAGAAACCAAAGCATCCAACCAACAAACCAACCAACCAACCAACCAACAACCCTTCTCTAAGAAGTGCCACCCCAGGAACCACAAAATAGCTATAAATGTGTGTATTTAAAGACTGTTCATAATCCTTCCCACTCAACCCAAACAGATTTAACCATGTCTACATGTACATCCTTCCTCTACCCTTCTTTGGACCTTCTGTAAAACTGAGAGCTATCCTTTTGACTCTAGCCCTTGCCCTTATTTCTCTGGATCTCCCAAGCATCTCATCATGGGCTGTTCTCTTTACCAAGTAAGGTAATTTTGAAGGCAGGGCCTTTCTTCCTATTGAAATTGCTATATCACTTGTGGCTAAGAGAACTTTTTTTTTTTTTTTTTTTTAATGCCAGCCACTCAAGAAATAAGAGCCTAACTGATCATGGCCAACTGAAGCTCCTTCCGGATATTGTCATTTTTAATAGCAGTATAGCTTGATTGTAAGGCAAAGGTGTCAAAGGCACCAATGTGGGGTTCTGGTTCTGCTATTTAGTACATATGCTTCCTTGGATGAGTTAGTTGCTCTCTCGGATTATTCATTCATAACATGATACGGCTGGGCACTCAGTACAGTGTCTACACTAATTATGATGGTTCATTGTTAATGCTATTACCACTGTTGACACAGGGAGATGCTCTCCCAAGCTAGACCAATTGATTTTATGTAAAGCTGGGCCAGTTGTTTACAGCCTGCCTATAAATTTGCCCTAGCCTACTGTTCTAAGATGGCCTCCTTGGATTTCTGACTAAGTTTTCCTGGCTTTCCCCTGACTGTACCTACACCTCAAGGGCTGCTCTACCATGCAATCTAGACTCATATGAAGATTCCTGGTGATTGTCAACTGTAGCGCTGTGCTCACCTTTCTGCATGCTTGCCTCTCTAATGCATGAGGTGAATCAGACATGGGAGCCTGGGCTACATAAGAAACGCTGTGCCAGCCACACTAATAGGAAAGTTACTCAAACGATGGGACTACACTAGAGTTGAGTTCCCATCAGAGGGGAAGGAGATGATGTCACACTGTTACAATTCAAGCTGGCCCCTAGGAGAAGCAATGAAAACGTCTCACAATAAGAACAGAAGGAAAAGCTAACTTGCGCCATCGATATCTCAACGTAGGTACTAAATCTAGGCTTCGAAGAGATCATTATACTGCAGAAAAAATATGGAAGCCGCAGGTAAAGTCAAAATACAGACAGGATCAGGGTCAAGTGGAAATAAAATTTGCTTAGATGAGTTAAACCATTCATGACACAGATCCTTGATAAGTCAAAAAAATTATTTTTATTTGCTCAGTGAGAAAAATGACCTAGATTGCCAAAGAAAAATTAGAGAGAGGGGGAAAAAAAACCCTCATTCTCAATTTTCAGAAGCATGAACTCTTAAATGTCAATGGCATTCTCCAAGTCTTGTGGGTTGGCATGGCTGTTTTTGTCATGGCCACAAAAACTAATCCATTAGGAAAATGCCAAACGCTATTATTGTTATATGTTCTCCAGAAAGCCAAGTCCATGGTGCTTCGGAAGGGGAGAGAGAGGTGCATACACTCAGCCACCAATACCATCCTCTGCTCCCTGGTGGCGTCCTATATCACTGCTTCTAGGACTGGGCTCTTCCAGTGTGTGTGTCTTGACAGGACCCTGCAAAGTGCTCTGGAGGACGATTTCACCTGGTTGGTAAGATAGAGTTCCAAGTTCTAATGGCATTTGGCTATTGGTTATTAATCTGCCTGTCCCCTGAGACAGGTACGGGAAAGTGATAAATTAATTACAATTTGGACAGGATGATTTGGAAGTTCAAGAGCTCGTTGAAGTCCTAATAAGAGGTTGTATGCGGTAACGAAAACTAATAGGATCTACCAAAATAGATACAGGAAAGCCACAGTATGCTTCTCAGTGACAGGCCGACAAGAACAAATGCAAATAAAAACACCAGAGCTGTTCTAAAACAGGAAATGAAAAATTGTAACATAACGTAAAACATCTCCCAGAGCACACATTTGGGCTCTGTGCCAGCTCCTAGGAACCATTGTTAACAACCGTACAGTCACTGTTGAATATGGACGCAGGTGTGTAAAAACAGATTGTAGAGGAGGAGGAAACACATCAGCGAGTGCGGGCACAGGGGTGTGAAGAACGAAGTCCTTACAGCCAAGTCAAAAAGTGGCTTCAAAGGGTGAACAGCCATGCTCTGGTGGCCCTGGACTGCCACACTTAGGTATCATGGAATGGTCCCTACCTTAGGACTAGCTCCACCCTCTCTACACAGCAAATTCAAGGGCACAGAGAACACGAGGGCTGATGTTTTCCATATCTAAGATTTCCTTTAATGAGCGTATATTATTAAAACGACGTAAAAGAAAGACAAAGGCAGTATGGACAAGCATCTCATACCTCACTCTGACACCTACTCTGTCTACACGGAGAGCTCTTTCTCAGTATGTCTTGGAGGACATTGAGTTAGAGTTATACCAGGGAATCATTGCTATGAACAATTTACCTTTCAAAAAACCCCAAACCTCTTTCTCAGTGAGCACCTATAGTTATATTTTGTTTAGAACAGAATGGGACGGGGCTGGAGAGATGGCTCAGCAGATCAGAGCACTGGCTGCTCTACCAGAGGAGCCATGGGTTCAATTCCCAGCACGCATATGGCAGGCAGCTTACAACTCTCCGTACCTCCTGTTCCGGGAATCGGACAACTTTATCAGGCAATATGAAGACAAAACACCAATGTACATAAAATAAAAATAAACAATTTTTTAAAAAGGGAATAGAATGGGCTAACTCCAGTGAACAGATTCGCCATGTCCAGAGCATGCATTTCTCCAGGTTTGTGCTGAGGTTCCAGAGGCACCGAGATCACAGAGCTGAGAACGGAATGAAAGGGAAGCTGTTGTGGCCTGGGCTGTCAGTCCCAAGTGCGCTCCATCACAGGGTGCATTATCTGGGAATTTCAGGACATGGCTGCTTTGCTTCACCAGGACATTAGCAGACTGGCCAGGAACACAGAAGGAAAACCAGAAGCGTGGCTAGAAAAACACCCTTTTCTGGGTATCAACTATTTTTGTCTTAAAAATAAGAACATTGGAGATAATCTTGTGGATAAAAACCTGTGGAGGTTTAAAGATAAAGGGCCTAATGCCATGAAAAGAGACATTAACTGTGCTATGAGAGTGTGTGGCCGTTTACAGAGAACCCCAAACATGATGCGGGGTGGGTCTGAGAAATCCTCGTGGTCTCTTGTTGCTCACTCAATTCGTCGTGCAGGCTCAGTTCCCTCTCCTTGCACGACTGAGACTTTTACTGGGAGCTTTTCTTTAAAATATTTATCTGAGTGATGGCCCTCTTGCGGGCGCTCAGGGCAACACTGGGCCCAACAACAAGCCTAGAGCCCGTGTCCTGGAGTCAACCAGAAGGAATGCAGGAATTGAGTCACAGGATCGGAAGGCATGTCGTGCCTGAAAATTCTGGTGCTGAAGTTGGTGGGGATCCACCCCTCCTCATTCAAGGAAGCTCAGACATTCTGTCAGCAATGACTGCTTCCCAGAATATACCGTATGGATTTGGGCAGATTTGGGGGGTTGGAAAGTGAACAGTATCATATTAAATGACTTCATATTCACCATGACACAGGCAATTTTCTCCTGATAAGATTTCTTTTATGGGGCTGACCTTTGGAATTCATCTCCTTTGGAAGTTTGGATGGGGGCAGCAATGGTCTGCTGTTCCGCGGAAGGCCGCAGCCCCTTCCTTACCTGCAACAGCAACCTCTCATCGCCAATGATGGCAGCTTGGTTCCAATTAATCACCTCGGAGAATGGCAGCTCCCATCCATTACTGAGCATCACAGGGACACAGGCAGCCTGGGCAAAGGAAGGATTTCATGAGTGTGAGGACCATCCCAATCAGAAGAGTAGGCACACATTCAATTACTGGCACTGCTTGTGTTACATGGGATGGACCTGCGCTGCTGAGGCAGAAAGCAAGTGTTTCAGAATTACCAGATCACACGGGACTGGAAGCATCAGACTTGAAGATTTTCAAGTAGAACGCTCATATCACACTTCTATTCTGGTACATAGGTCTGGCTGACCTTACTTCCATGGGGATGAATGACCTTGCTGCCCAAGTTTTACTGAGGAAACAAAAGCTTTCACTAAAAAAAAAAAATCGGAGCATAAAAACCTCCAATATGAATCCTTTTGGCAATGGAAGTGCAACAAATACATGTTCACCGCAATGTCATGAGCCAGTGTGGAGCAGGATGGGGTCCAACCTTTCTAGGGTGAGCTTTGTGGACCTCATTATTGTAACATCCACCTTTCCCTATAAGCATCTAACTCTAAATCTTCTTCCCTCCAGTGTAGTGCAAACTACAGTCGTACCAGTTTCTAGTCTGCACCAGGACCTAATGTTCAGTGCACAGCAATAAGCTAAAGACAAAATATAGTCTCCAAGGAATTCTTTATTCAAACCAGAGAGCCATCTGCTCCCTATAACATCCATGGAGCTGCCAGAATGTTACCGCGTGGCAGTGGTGTGCTTCTCAGAACGCACCAAGCACCCTAGGAGGCGGGAGCTCCTCAGCCTGAGGAAAGGGTAGGCCTTAACAGTTTGAATGACAGGACGAAGAGGCTATGAACTACTCAAATACGCAGATTCAGACAAAATGTAAGTTATTGCAGGAAGGAAGAAAGGGAGGGAGGGAGGTATGGAGAGATGTATGGAGGTAGGGAAGTAGGGGAGGGAGGGAGGAAGGGAGTTGGCATATTTCTCCTGCTATTCAAGAAGGCTGGCTGGAAAGCAAAAACCAAAACACACACACACACACACACACACACACACACACACACACACACACACTCACACACACAAAAGCTGGGCATAGTGATACATGCCTTTAATCAGAGCACTCAGGAGGCAGAGGCAGGAGGATCTCTGTACGTTCAAGGCCAGTCTGGTCCACATAGGGCTACACAGAGAAGAAACCAAAACAAAGCAAGAGGGCTGGCTGCCACAACAGGAGAGGACACTTTTGCAGTAGGGTTGAACAGAGACTCCCAGACAGGCTCCTGGTTTCCTCTGAGTTGCAGAGCTATGGTACATCAGGACAAGTCAAGTTTACATGAGTCAACAGAGAACTTAAACCAAAATTCCATTTTGGGGGAAAAAACAATAAATACCTATTGTTGGCACTCCCGATACTGGCTTACAGGAAGAGAGTCCCCTCTCCAAAGTTAGCAATGAGATCTGCCCATCTGCCCTCTGCAGATTGTGGTGAGACCATTTACTGTTCCATGTCCAAAGTCAGGGAGTCAATCTTCCTCCCAATTCTGGCTCGTTAAAACCGTTTCAGTTTTTCCCTGGAAGTGTTTAGTTCCTTAGCAAGAGCTGTGCTTTTCTGGACTACTCTAGGAGACTCTGAGAAGCTAGAAACCAGTTTGGCTTCGATCCTCAACCCTAAGCCATACATTTTCACAGCCTCTTACCTGCAAAGCCTCCAGGAATCTGAAGGACCCAAGCCTTCGACCACGAGGAACCAGACAGAAAGTGGCATTGTGCAGCATTTCCCGATAGTCGTATCTAGAACAACAAGAGGGCTGATCAGTGGAAATCCAGGAGGAAAATGGAGGGCGGAGCATCCATTTACCCTGACAATTGTCCCTAGTATCTAAGGCTTGGGGAAGGGCTACGCCCACTTTTCCATTTAGTGGGGCAAAGAGCTCCGTGGCATGGTCACAAACTGGGACAATTGTGCTGTAGGAAGCAATAATGATTTCTTTTGCAAACAGCTTGCAAAAGGACAGATCTAATGGTTCTCTTAACAATCTGTCTGGCCTAGCCTCAATTTCTTAAACCAGATGGGGGAGGGGCACACAAGGTCTCATTAGGTGCCCTTGGCTGACCCTGAACCTGGTATACAGAGAGTGTGGCCTCAAACAGAGAGGTCCGTCCACTTCTACCATCTGTAATCTGGGGTTAGAGGCGTGCATACGCCACCCAGGTTTCTTTGCCTCTTTTTTTTTTTTTTTTTTTTTTTTTGCCTTGGTGAAATAGTTTGCTGCCTTAGACCAAGAAGCATCCCCGATACTTCTGTTTCTCCCTTAAAGCCACACCACTCAGCAACACTAAATGTTCTTGTTCTCTGTTCCCCACACCATGCTATTAAAAGATTCTTCGGAAACCTCCATCTTAAGCGCAAGCCAACATTTGTTTTCTCTTCGAACTGGAGTTTCTACATTTAACCAAGAACATTTAGTGACTCCAGAAAAATCGTGCTACGCAGATCCGTAGAAGTATGGCTGCTTTGACTTTTGGTGGAAAGACTTGGGCAGGGGGGGAACATGGCTTGGAAGGCTGGGGTGGGGGTGGGGGTCAGAAAGCCTTTGTGTAGAATGAGAAAGAGGTGGAACAAAGAAAAAATAGCAGGGGGGAACTGGAAACTGGGATAGAGCACTGATGATTATTCTTCTTACATGAATGCCATTTAATGGTATTAGGCTGGTTTTGTTTGGGGGTGGAGGCACTCCAGACAAATTATAACATGACTGTCACCTGTCTCTTCTTGTCAGTGAAACTTAGAACTCATTTGAGGCTCCCACTGTACAAGTTATTAACAACAGATGTGTTGCTAAGCATACACTTTCAACTCCATTAAGAGTCTACGAGAACCGGGGAAGGCAGAGATGCCCCGTGTCCTATAAAGGCTCTGAGTCGCACAGCTAAGACGAGATCGCTCACATTTTTCAAGCACTTGCAATGTTGCTCAGACAGGTGTGGCTCTGACAGCAGCATATGTCACCAGCATTTTCTAACTCTAATAGTCTAATTTAACCACAGCCTGAAGGCTCTGGATTCTTCCCTCGACTTTTTTGGGATATTGATATATACATGCATATTTTTAAAGTCCACATCTATTTTTATATTCTCATATAAACTAGGCATATGGGAGTAAGCCAATTTTCAATTATAAACCTGTCATTAAGAAGAGACATCATGCAAAGGACCATTTGCTTAAACAAGCATGTACAACTAATTTGCACAAGAAAAGGTCACTGTGAATAGATTAAGATTATCTCCATTGAGAGCAAAATAAAAAGCCCTTGCTGCATTAATTAAGCTGCAAAACAGACTTCAAAGTGGAAAGGATTTTTAAGAAGGATCAAATTCAGCTAAATAAAAATATTAAATTACGACGGTAATGACTTCTCTTTTCTCACCAAATACAGAAAAATAATTGACAAGTATGTTCAAGTTCAAATGTTGATAATGTCTGGATTTTAGCTAATAGGTAGAGAAGAGGGGGAGAAGATACAGACGCAAATTTATGTGTGAAACTTAAACTGATATATTTTTTTTAATATAGAAAGGTCGAATATACTTCAGACTCCTGCAAGGTTTAAGAGATACTTAGAATAGAAACCCCGGAGGGACCAGCAGAGTCCTACATCCTTGTCATTAAGCTGCTAAAAATGTAAAATCTTATTAGTGTCTTGGATTGTAACAAGTTTCAAAGTTTCCACTTGCAGACTTAACTTTCTAGAGAGTGTGGAGGGAGAGGAAGGGCAGAAGCTCCCAGGAGAGACTCAAGTGACACTTACACTAGGCGCTGACATCTAAGAGGCTGTACAGAAGCATCCCTTGCTGATGTAGCAAATGAAGCCATATGATTGAAGCTTGAAGTCATTCATATAATGAGATGTGGGAAGCACCCCTGGGCCTGTTAGCTCGTGCTCTGAGACCATGAGCTTATCACAGGTGCCTTGGGGGGCATCCGTTTCCTCATCTGAAATAAAGACCCAGTCAGACTACATGTGTCCTGTCAGCTTCTACGTTTCCTTATTCTTCGTGTTGTTGATCTTAGGTATGAAAGAAAAATGTCTTCTGAGACCAATCCACCATCAGGAAGGGCTCTACAGTCTTTCTAAGTGCATGCATGTATAAATTCATAATTGCTCATATGTGCAGAGTGTATGTCTGACAGGTACATTCACACAGATAAAGACAGCTGTACAGAATACACACACATACACAAATTACAACAATATTACATGGTTTATATGAGCCTCTATAGATTCATATATGGAATGTGTGGCCCTTAGTTGGTAGAATTATTCTGGGAAGAATTAGGAGGTGTGGTCGTGCTGTAGGATGTACGTCACTGGGATAGACTTTGAGGTTTCAAATGTCTCATACCAGGCCCAGTCTCATTCCACCTTCTCCTGATTGGTCCTTGTGGGTCAGAGGCAAGCTTTCAGCTGCTGAGCAATCCCTCGCCTGCCTGCTGCCATGGTCAACACCATGAGGGTCATGGGCTCTCCCATGTACTTACAATGTTTCTTCACAGAAAGGTAACGGACACAAATATTTTCCATTCCATCCCACGAAAAGTTGTCTCTTTTGGAAGTCTATGGTCAAGGAGTTCCTGAAATACTGAGGTGTTTCAAGAAGGAGCAATGATGGCCTTTAACTGGGTCATTTGCTGGTTTCACTCTAGGGCATATTTCCTGTTTTGGTATTCTTTAACTCAGTCTCCCATGATGCTCTCTTGCTTAAGTGAACCTGTGCATTTATTCGTGTGTCCCTTTAAGAAACACATCTAAAGATGTGGTCACATTGGGACAGATACTATCCAGAGGCACTTGCTTTATCTATCCAAGAATGAACTGAACTGAACTGGTGAGATTTAAAATCTCAAGCTGGACGGTGATAGCACATGACTTTAATGCCAACACTCGGGCAGAGGCAGGCCAATGTCCATGAGTTCAAGACCAGCCTGGTCTAATAGAGCTAATTCGAGGACAACCGAAGTTACATAGGGAAACCCTTTCTTGAAGGAAAACAAAACAAAACAAAACAAATAACAACAAAAAAAAGAAACAAAGCTATAAAATCTCTTAAAGGCACCCACATCACTAGAGGAAACCAGAATCATCACTCCAGTGTGAGAAACGCTGGTCTAGACTATGTAAAGAACACTTCTGACTCAACAATAAGAGACTAAAATGTAAACATAAATTTAACAGTTTCAACTGATATATTTTTCCCCCAAAGAGAATGAATAAAGCAACAAGAAGAACACAGGAAGATACTGAATATCAGTAGTCATTGGAGGAATGGAAATCAAGTCCAAACACAATGAGGTACCACTTGTTCCCTGCAGGACAGTGCATTATCTAAGAGGACAGGAGAGAACAAGCACATGAGGAGACATGGGCTGCAAGAGCTCTTCCTTGCTGCTGGAGTGAGAGAGAAATGGTACGTCTGCTTTGGGGACAATCTGGCAGTTCCTTCTCAGACTAAAAATGGACTGTTCATACGACCCAGCACTGTACTTAGGCATTTATCCCAGAGAAATGAAGGCATTTTTACACGGAAAACTGTCCATAAATGTATACAGCAGTTTTAGCTGTAATAGCCCTAAAGTAGAAAACACCTGATACCCTTCAGAGGGAGAATGAGGCAAGAGTGTGGTTTATACACAGCCTGGATCACTTCTCGGAAGATGGATACAATAAAATGTAGTAAAGGAACACGGATCAAACTACTCGAATACACAAGGACCTCAAGGGTGTTAATGCTGAGTCTGAAGCCACCATCTAAAGGGTACACACTACGTTGCTCCATTTTCATAATACTTGTGACAACATGTAACTGTGGGACTGGAGAACTGAGTAGTGGTTACCATTGGTTAGAGGTGGGGGAGAAAGAGAGGCAGGCTTTATGGGTCAATGGGAAGACAATCTTCTAAGTAAGACCAGTTTGCCTTATTAAGTCAGGGGATGTGAGATATGCTATCATCACACACAACTTAAAAGGAGTGAGAGGGGAGATGCGCCCACTGCTCTAGGAGGATTTGCGGCTTCTGCTGGCAACCCAGTTGCCTCCCCTTTGCACATAGGCATTGCAGTCCACACTCCAGAGGTAATGATGCAGGAGGTAGAAAAGCCTTCCCAGGTGGCTCCAGAGAATATGTACAATAAAAAGGACATGACCCTGAATGTCACGCGGAAGCCAGTAACACGAAATAGCTGTAACAGTTTTCTTCCTACAGTTGTACTGAATGCTGTATGGGATTTAACCCCATTTCAGATGAGCTATGGAGAAAAGCTATTTGAAGTCTTTCCTCAGCACATAAGATGCATTGGCGCTAGTAGTAGCGTGACTGGGGGAAGGGTCCAGAGTGGTTCCTACCATGCCACCTGTGGCACCTGTCACCTGGGCACTGCACGGATCTCAGATCGCCCAGGCCACTGATTCTTTGTGGGCCCATTGTGATGCCCACGACATTTTGAAGAACACAGACTGCGTAACTAAAAACTTAGTAAACAAGAGCTCAGTGGTCAAGCAGCCGAACCTCAGCTCGAATTCTATGCTTACTATCTACAAGCTGGACGATCTCGGGAAATGTTAATTTGCCGGGGCTCTGTTTCCTGGTTCATCCAAAGGGTTTGATCCTGTTGCCGACCTGGCCAAAGGATGAGTTTTAACTAAAGCACAGCGCCTTATGAGCAGTTCTACAAAAGATAGCTCCTTAGCCGAAGGGAACCAGCAGATTACCAAAAACATAGGCAGCTGTAAATGAGAAAATCCAGGCTGAAGCACTTGGAGTCTGGATCTCTTGTGTGACCCCCATGCAAATCTCTCCGCTTCTGTAAATCTCAGAGCTGTGAAGCTCAAATGAAATCATGTGCATGCAGTATAATCAGGAAAGCAGTATGCAATTGCAAGTTATTATGGCAAATTATATCAGAAGGAATGGAATAAACATTTAAAAAAAAAAAACTACCAACAACGAAAAATAAAATAAAAACAGATTTGCAAAGGCAGCCAAGAGACAAATGCGGAGCAGACCCATTTCGAACATCGCCACACTGCAGCATCGTGTAGTTTAAAGCTTTTTCTGCACCAGAAGTTGTCCGAGGAAGGAAGCCACTGGTGTGGCTTGCTGTCTTCTCTGGTTTCACACAGATCCTCTGTCCCAAGCACATCTGCCTAATGATCCTGCTTTTCTGCTAGTCACAGTGGACAGGCAAGAAGCCAGCAATGAGCCTCTAATGTGCAGACTCACACGATTTCAGTCTGCCCGAGGTGATAGTTTGTCTCGAGTATTTACTTATGAACTGGGTTAGCTTCTACAGCTGCTCGGCTTCAGCCAGCCCGTCCCTTGTAAGTAACTATTCTGTTCTGTTTATACCCAGATCTGACAAACAACAGAAGGAAAATACTTGGGATGGCTGAAGTCCCAGACTGTCCTGGGATGAGGAAAAGGAAATTCAGACCAGCGCAGTGACATTTCTGTTCTTGGTTGAGTGTGTGTGTGGCGTGCATGCGTGCCCACATGCAGGGACACCTGGCTTTCCCCACAAGGAGAAAGAGATGGTTGCCATCAAATACGCTCTTAAACACATTGGGTCATAACTTCTATTGATTCTAATCTTGCTCATTGCATGACTGCCTTGAATTATTTATTGGCAGTTCAGAACTGGATGTGGTAACCGGCATTCACATGTATTAACAGACACAGCATGCGCTAAGTATATATTGTACTTCCAAAGGGGTAGAAAACCATCATGGAGGTGCAGGCTAATCCCAGCACTTGGAAGGCTAGGGCAGATGGATCTAAATTGTGAGTTTCGGGACAGTGAGGACTACATAGAGAGACATGTCTCAAAAATACCATCCTGGTTATGGTGCTTATTAAGTAGAAGCTTACTGGCTAATATATAAAGACATGAATTAACATGATGGCTGTTAATAACTATACTACTAATAATCTTATGGGCTAAAACCTTCCTGTGGGCACGGAACAGCACCACATAACCCATATTCTGCATTGTATTTCACTGTTACAACCGCCATGAGAGCCCACTCCATTTTCTGGACCATGAAGTGTAGGTGGAAGGCTTTGTGGAGTCTGTGTAAGGAAAGCAGAGCTTGTAGTGTGGAGGACAGTCTCTTAAGAGTTTTTTTCTGGAAGGCAAAAGTAACCCAGAGGTAGCAAAGGTGAGGACAGAGATTTGTAACACACTGCGCCCTGTGACATTAATCTTGGGAAGCTTTCAGGATGATGCAGGTCTCGCTGCACCCATTCTTATATTCTCGGGCCGGATTTCAAAACCTATTTGGAGAGGAAGGCAGTTCCAAGACACGTGAGTCTAAATTCTCTGGTTAGAGACATTTCTGACAGAGCTAAATAAAGGGTTAGCTGGGCACAGGGAGAAAGAGGAGACATTGACAATAAAAGAACCAGCGCAGCAATGGCCTTGGATGGATAAATGGTCCAGAAGAGATAGAGAGCAGGCCACTTTAACAAGAGGAAGCCCAAGGTCTTTTCCTAGGTGCCACGCCACAGAAATGGCCAAATGGAACAGAGCCAGAACATGTGAACTAAAGGCTAAGAAGACTTGGATAGGTTTAGTCAGTATAGATTTCACACTCTTAGCACAGCTTGTCCCTGTTGATAGGAGTAAGGATGACAGGGACTTAGAAGTGAACACTTCAGGCTCCCTTCTTTCTACATAACTTCCACTCCTGCCTCCTAGAGTTAAGCCCCTATGACCACGCAAGTCCTGGATCCTGTCTTGACTCTATTTTTCACTCTATGAAGTTGCTCATTTTTACCACTTCCTTCCCTTGGGCTTCAAGAGTCAGAGTTTAGGTTCTACTATCTCTTGGTCCAGAACCCACTTACCCATGGCTGGGGTGTACCAGCTTACATCATAGCACATGAACTACAGAAGAAATGGGAAACATGAAATGATGTAATTCTTTATTATGGCGAAATCAACTTCAGCCAATAAGCATATATCCAACTCTTGGTCATACCAAGCCTGCCTAACTGAGTTGATGTTACAATTTTGGTGGGACTCAGTTTACTCTAAGAATGGAAAGAAAACAAAACAAAAATTGATTTTTTTTTTAATTCTTCTTGGTTTTCTTTTTGTCTGTTTTCTCGGGGCTGGAGAAGTGGCTCAGTGGTTAGAAGCACTGGATGGTCCTCTAGAATATCATTTCCATCACCCACATGATATCTTACAACTCTCTGTAACTCCAGTTTCAGGGGATTTATGCATGCAGGCAATACCCATACACATAAAATAAATCTTAAAAAAAAAAAACCAAAAACACTTTTGTCTTTATTTCTAAAGGTCTGGCAACTTGTTAAAAAGTTACATTCTCCTTGACGAGTGATGGGAATTGGAAATGGTGTGCTTCACCAGGCCTGATAAATAGCATTATTTGAAAGTCATGTTAAATGTATGCAGAGCACTGCTCCCAGTGAACACTCTTCTTCCTTCCCTCCATGCCTGAGCTGAGAGGAACAATTGTGGAGCCTCCTGACGGCTTCTCCAAGGACAAACACCGACTTGGTCTAAAAGCAGAGGCGTTTCACTGGCAGAAGGAACCTGCTAATTCTAATGTTTTAAGTACTTCTCTTTTCCTTCTAAGCAAAGACCTCTTTTCCTTCATGGCCACCTCATCTGCCCCTCAATTCGGCAAATGGTTAGAACTCCTGTTGGGCTTTTTTCATAGCCAGGGTAGGCACGGATGGAGACAGAGACTGACATACTGCGTTCTTTGTCAGTGCTTACACTTTCTGTCTGATCCCTGAACTTAAGTGATTATAAAATACCTTGCAAAATGGTCCTGGCTTTGATAACCTTCCCATCTCCTCCCCTATTTTCACCATACCATTTCAATTTTTTCACAAAGGAACAACTTAGTCCCAGGCCTTAGAGACTGACTGCAAACAAGACCTTGAGTCGGCATACATTAATATACCAAGTGCTTGAGAAATATAGGGTACTGAAATGTAAGGTGTAAATTACACAAAAGACAATGTCACAAGGTGGGGTGTATAGATGTACAGAAGCAAATGTATGATCCTGGAACAGAAAATATCTGTGCTGTGGTGTAATTATGTTATAGAAAGATGATGTCATAGACCACTAATGTATGACAGCTGAGTTGGTAAGGACTGGGGAGGTTCAAATCTAGATTCTGTCATTTCCTTTGGCAAAGACCATTTACACTGGGGGAGACAGTCTGCGGAACTGAGTCGCCTTTTCTTCCTCCAACTGCCTGTTTTCTACAGTCCTCTGTTTCAGACGTCCCATTCTGAAACAATGCTAGAGAAGAGAGAAAACACATGCAGCTGACTGTGTGTGTGTGTGTGTGTGTGTGTGTGTGTATGTGTGTGTGTGTATGTGTGTGTGTGTGTGTGTGTGTGTGTGTGTGTGTGGTCCTAAGGATGCCTTTGTGCTCTGGCATCTTTTTTGGATATTAAGGTTTCAATAGGCTCGTGTGTTTAAAAACAAACAAACTGGTTCCCAGCCAGTAGTACAACTTTTGTAAAAACAGTAGAAACTTAGAAAGTAGGAGCCATGTGAGAGGAAGTAGATCACTGGAGGCATGTTTCCGTGCACTGCAGCTAACTCTGACCTCCTCCTGTCTCTCGCTGCTTTCTGTTTACCACAAAGGGGGCAGATTCATGTCTTCCAAATGCTCAGGCTTCACCACAAACCCAGATCAACGGGGCTAAAATCTGTAGACTCAAAAATCTCTCATTACTGCTCAATATATCAAAATTAAGCTAAGATACAAAAAGTAGTTCTTTGGGGCTAGAGGGACGGCTCAGTGGGTGAGTACATGGTGGATTATAACTGCCTGTACCTTCCGTTATCAGAGTCCAGTCTTCTACATGCTCCTGTACACGTATGGGTCATATACAGACAGACAGACAGACACACCTATACCCGCAACACATAGTTAGCTGGAGTATATTCTTTTCAAAAAGTCCTTCTTGGAAATTATCTTCTTGGGTATTTTTATTGCAGCTATGAAAATGTAACCAATACACTGAACACAGGAATACTGAGTATCCTCCGTATGCCGGGGAATATCTGAGCCCCGGGGAAGTGACACAAAGTGGTGTGGGAATGCCTACTAATAGAATGTGCCCTTATGCAGAAGTAAGAATGTGCTCCCATCCTTTTCTCCTGCCCTCCTCCAGTGTCCTTCCCCCTTTCCATCAACATGAGTAGAGCAAAAGGAGAACATAAAAATTCCCATTGGCTTTACAGTAGACCAGGCTCAATGGTATCCTCTTAAAATCTTAATTTCCATCAGATGATGAAAGAACACTCTTCAATGTCATGCTCTGGACAGAATTCTCCCAATGGCCCCTCTAGCTACTAAGAACAATATTCTTACCCCTTGGATATGGGGATCCATGGAAACTAGCTTCTACCCACAACTTCAACATCCTCCTTTCTTGATGAACATCTAGAGCCACTGTGTTCTCAGTTGCTCGGGGCAGCACACTTGCTTTCACCCTTAAGCCGATTCTTCTTTCAGACTTCTCCCAAGATGCCCATCAGTACACACACTCCTCAGACAGGTGCTCCTACATGGGCGTCTGTCCTGACTTTCCCACTGCCTTGGTGCCTTGGTTCAGCTCTGTCCTGGCACTAAGACTGCTTGAATTCAAGCCCATGTTTTTTGGGAAGGTTCACTATATATATTCTACAAACAAGTACACCCCCTTTGTTGTTGACTACTGTTACCACAGTCACAAGTACATGTCTGATCTAGAGGAACCTTCTATAGTGTCTTTGTTGAACAAATGTCAGAGCATTCTACCCTCATATCATTCTTCAGGGCCTATACTGTTTATGAGGTGATAAAGCATCCGACTGCTAAGAGCAGTTCACAAGAAAGTCATGCACATTGCCAAACGGATCCTGCCAAGTCCCCTTTCATCTTGTTTTCTGAAATGCTAGCCTTATTTCTCCAGTTGATGTTAAGATTTGTCAACTTCGCTAAATGTCAACTGCTTCACAAGCAAGCGCGCATTAAAAAAAAAAAAAAAAGTCTTCAGGGACAATCTAAGAAACTGTAGAATCATCCTTTAACATGTTCATGTAGAATGATATATTAAAGCTGGCAGGAACTAATATTCACGGTCAAGTTTCAGTTCTGAACTTGGTTCCTGATTCATCTCTAGCAAGTTATATTGCTTATGTTTATTCTCATTTATAAAACAGAAAGTCATTCTGGTCTTGCTTACCTAACAAGGTGTACTGAGGATCCAGCAAGGTGGAGAACCAGAAAACACTTAGCAAACTAAAGTACCTAGAAGTATCAGAAAAGATAAGGCTAACCCTTCTTGGAACAGCTTCTGTTCTGAATCACAAGTAGATGCTGAGAAATACACCAGGCTTTTCTTTGGGCTTGTTTTGTTTCATTTTGTTATTTGTTTGGTTGGTTTGAGGTCCAAAGTGTTATGGAGTACATGCCCCAATCTATCCAGTGCCTCAGAAGTAAAGAAGGCATCTGGGAAAACGAGTTTCTTGCCAAGGCCCATCAGTGGTGATGAGGCACAGGATACTGTAAGCTAAAACTGTTGGCCAAGATCCCTGGCTTCCCACTGTCTTAACTTTCTGCTATTAGCCAACTGGTCTGCTATGTGAGTGTGAATCTGAACTGAAGATGGTTAGAGCTACAGGACCCTTCAGGAGCCGTCATGGGGAACATCCCATTGCTCCATTTCCACTAAGACATCTTGGCTTTGAGATAAACCTCCAAGTAAACCTTGACATCAAAACAAAGTGAGGAGCTTACTTGGAGGAGAAGCCGATGGTTCAGCTTTGTCAGATACATATGTGGCTGTGCAGAGCAAATGACAAAAGTGGGTTCGTCTTCTTCCTATGTACACCTCTACACAGACTGCCTCAGGATGAAGTCTGAGCAAAATTTAGGGACGATCTTTACGGTAAGTTCACCTAGCAACAGCCAATCAGCCAAACTCCTCTCCACAAGTGTTGGTTTTGGAGTTATAAAAGTTTTGGAGGTGTGAAAACATAATTGGAAAACTTTTTTCCCCCTGCTTAAAGGGCTAATTGATTTCACAGGTGTTTAATTATCATTTGCTGTGAGATAATACCTTGTAGTGCCATAAAAAATGGATTTAATTTTCGAGTGCTTGCGAAACCATCGCCAAAGCCAAGTTAGAGCTGAAGCTAGATAATTATTCTATAAATCAAACACACTGCCTCCTTTCTTTGAAAATTTTAATACTTGGGGATAATGATATCTGACAACCTTGAAGCTAACATGAAAAAGATTTGCCTGCCAAGTGCCAAAAGGCAACTGCTGGAACCTTTGGGGCAGTTTGGTTCATTAACAGTGACTTAGATGGCCTTAGGACCCTGGCCTCAGGCTGCCAAAACCTGCCAACAGCAAGAATGCTGTGTATATCCAGGCATCGGTAGTTTGCACTGATGACCATGCATCCAGCAAGGCCTATAGAAACGTAGAAATAAAAGCTAAATTACTCTTACCTCCCTCCCAAGAAAAAAGAGAGAAAGGAGAAAAGGAAAAAGAAAGGAGGAAGGCAGGCAAAGAAAGAATGAGAAAGGGAGTGTGCACGCCTGGAACCAGCTGGAACCAAGCTCACACGAGGAAAGTGGAAGATCTCAACGTGATCAGTGAAGACTTTTCTATCTGATTCCTAAATTATGTCATCCATACTTCCTGTAACGATAACGAAGGAAACCATGAGAAAAAATGAACAGCAGAGGTAAGACACCCCAAAAAGTCATTTAGTCTAAACACATCGGATGAAAATCAGGGAATTCAGAAGCTGTCAGATCACCTGCCCACCACACCGCCAGACCAGAACTAACTTGAGAAGGCTAGCTCCAAGTGATTGGAGAAAGGGAGACAGCTTGAAAATAGATCTAGGCTCACATTCTCACCTAAGACCTAAAAATAAAAGGAGTTCTTCCCCAGAGAGAAGAGAGAAGGGTCGGGGGGAGGGGCTGGAGTTCTTCCATAAGAACAGTGGCTGTTGAGGAAGCCCTAATTCCACAAAAGTGCCCAAGCTGCCTTAAATAACTCCCTGGGGGAGCCTGGCTAGTGTGACACTTCAGATTTTTTTTCCCCTCCTCTAACTCTTATTCGGAAGCTGCTGAAGTCATAACACGTTCCATTACACGAAATGTGCTTCAATGATCTAAGAAATCTGGCGTCTGGCTGGGCAAGTGCGTGCACACACACTGTCAGCACCACTTAATTTATCTCATGCCCATATACACAACTTGCCCACGCACTAGCCACTGCACAACGTGGATTATCAGACATTTCAGGGTTGCCTCAGTACTCCTTGTTAAGGTGCTAAAAGTTACAATGGAGGACGATCAATGCTATTCTCTGGATACTGGGTTTGGGTCCTTTAAGAAACAGTTGGGGACAAAGGCATGTAGTCAGACATGACAGCCTGAAAGGAAGGTGGACAGAGGGCTTCATGAAACTTCCACAGAAACTCCTGCAACGTGTCAAAACTACCAATGACAACAAACATCTGTTGACAATCTATGACATACCCTGCCCTTGGTGAAGACTTTACATCCACTTGGCCAACTGGTCTACCAAACCACTGCCAAATGAGCAAGCAATAGTACGTGCCTACTCCACAACACCTTTCCTTGACACAGCAAAGTGTGCATAGTATCACAGTAAGGATCCCAGCCTGAGCTTGAACTCATCATCCTCCTGCCTCAGTCTCTTGAGTGTTGGGACTGCAGGCTTTATAAAGCCCTACCTTTCCCCCAGTTTATAGAAGAAGAAATGAAGGCATACAACAAATTTGTCTAAATTCACCTTAAAAACAGGAAGTATAAACTGAGGCAGTTTGCTTCCTGGTCCTGTTACATCTAAAGCAGTGGTTCTGAACCTTCCTAATGCTACAACCCTTTAACGTAGTTCCTCGTGTTTTAGTGACCCCCCAACTATAAAATTATTTTTGTTGCTATTTCACAACCGTAATTTTGCTGTTGTTAAAAATCAAAATGTAAATGTTGTCTCATGGTCATTCAACCCCCCAAGGGGTCACAACCCACAGTTTGAGAACAACTGATCTATAGGCTGTCATGGGCCAGCGACAGTGAAAGATACCACAAGGACTGCAATAGAATCTCGAGACTCGGTTATGTTTTTCCAACCAGAGACATGCCTGATATTGGTCAGAGCTTTCTTTGTGGTGTTGAGTCAGACATGAGACCCTTCCTGAGGTTGACCTTTGTCTAGGGTATTTTTCCCAGCTTCAGAAAACACAAACTGGGCCAACCAAAAGCACACTCAGTTCCACCTCTGGACGACAGAAACTTTAACATTTTCTAAGACTCTTCGTGATTTTTACTTTTCCAACTTGCCAAGAAGCTTTGAGGCCAAGACCTACAATTGGTTTTAACTTCCCCTATAGGGTTTCCCCCGAAAGTGTGTCTCTTTCCATGTGGGGATCCTCTGGGCCATAAGAACAGGACAGGAAAGAGATAGCAAATCAAGTAAATGTAGGACACAGAACATTTTATACATCCATGTGTCCATTCATCCACTCACCAACCCATCAATAATTCTTACTAAAATCCTACTAGGAAAGTTTCACCCTCTTGGATGCTAGAGATTTCACTGCAACCTACGGGACAAGTGTCCAGGAGCTCTAGAGCTGGAGATACAGTGTGGTTGCAGAGGCCATTAAAAACTTTAAAAGCAAAAAGCACATGCTACAGCTACTCACCTCAAGGAACTCCAGCAAGCTGGAGTTAAATCTGTGGGCAGTTATGCAAAACAAAGACAGAGGCTGCCTTCTGCCTGGGAAATGAGTGTGATTAAAGACTGGAGGTCTAAGCAGGTAAGCACTTCCCCTAACAAGTAGGTTTTGTTATACCAATGCCGATGCCTGCTGAGCCATAGCTGAGGGGCAGCTGGCATGAGCTCATGTCACATACAAGAAAGCAAAGTGAGGTAAGAATGCTCCTTAACAATTTGATTAGAGTAAATGAAGGACACAAAGGACTGTTAGGGTTCACTCCCCTTGCCCTTCCCCCAGGCCCTGCCAACTCACTTGGTCTAGGCCTATTCCTAATGCTGCAAAATTCTACAGGCTGTGCAGAGATGGTGCCTTGTCCCTAAATAATCATATTTTCACAGTAATTAAAAGCCAAATTCCCCAACTCCCTAAATGCATGAACAGCATGAATTCTTGTATTTTTTGCCTTAGTACTGTATATATCTCTAGGGTGAGGGGGGTAAAAACACGACACAAAATCACGGATATGACTTAACTGCAGTATGAATCAGCTATCGTAGTGGTCTGGGAAAATAGGAAAGTCAGCCAAGATGCCCTCTCTCCAGAGAACAAAACTGTAGAAAGAGCCCAGGAGTCTGCCCTTCCGCAAGTAATGTCTATCTACAAGTACTGAAGGCTACAAGGCCTGGGCTGGGAGAAGCAATTGAAGATATTTTTCTGCTACAGTGACTAGGCTGTCCTGCTGATTCTAATCCCTAAGGGGAGAGAGGTGGGCAGGGGAATTCTACTTATTAAGGAATTAGCTTGGCCAAGAGCCAAAACAAAAGAAACATCACAACTGGGCTTTGTCTAACCAAGACAGTTACCATCCATCTTCTTCTTGGGCTAATTTAAAACTTACAGCAACCACTCAAGAATGTCCTGTGCTGCAGTAGAGATGGTAGTGGGAGGTCAGAGTGGGCCAAATCACAAGATGCTGACCCCTTTGAAACAAACTGGAGAAGGGGTGGAAAAATAAAAAGATTAACAACACGGATTCTATATCTGTATTTCATAATGAAGTCCAGTGTAGAGTAATGACTAAGGGGCTGGATAAGTTCATGGAAGAGACTAGAAGCCACATGAAACACACTCATAAAGAAGATAATCTAATATGGAAATAAAGATGATATAACAGCCATGACCACTGACTGACAGCAAACATATGTGGTCAGTTTCACATGCCTTACCACAGTCTGTGTGTGGGGGTTCAGGGAAGGGGCAGGGTGGGGGCCCACAAATTCATGCAGCAAACCTATTTTTCTACTGAAGACTGAGGCTGGCAGGTCTGCAGTTCTATAGTGGGTGAGAGGATTGCAAACAACATGAAGATGCCCCCCACCCAACCCCCAAAGTCACAATCTGAGCTGCTGTTAACTTCAGTGATGTCTCCCATTGTCAGCTTTGAGGTCTTGCGGAAACAGGAAGAAATGATCTCTTTCATAGTATCACTCACATGAAAGATTGTGGTGCTGCCAAATGTGTTTGTGTGTGTGGTCAGCTGTCTAAACTATTCTGAGCAAGCAACCATTACACGTGGCAGGTATGTTCAGTTCACCCGCCCTGTGAAATCCTCTCAGGAATCAAACAGGCACCAACCCCACATATCACAATTGCCCCGTTGGGAGTCTTACTGGACACTCTGTGTTAATGATGAGGAAGATTAAGTCACTGACTGCTTGTCAAAAACAAATTTAATGGAAATAATAAAAAGAGTTGAGAAGGCAAACCATGGCAGCACATTCCTGTAATCCCAGCACCAAAGCTGGGGAGGAAGATAACAAGGCCAGATGGGTCACCTCTTTCCTCAAACAGGGACAACTCACACAACGTAAAACAAGAAAAAGGGACAGAACTAGTTGCTAGATTAAGAAGATTTCAAACATCATTTTTACTAATCCAGATACAGAAATCTGAAGGACATGATATTGAAGAGATTAATTCCAAATGGGTGTTTGATGAATCTGTGCAGAATAACAGAAACTAAAGAGAGAACCCAACTGAATTCTATACACACACATTCCTTCTGTACTGTTTCAACCCTACCAGAAGCAAGTTCCAGGGAGGCATCCACTAATGAAGCACACTCAGTGACTTTACTCTTGTAGCAGAATTCATACCAAAATTGAGATCTTAAGACATATTATCACAAATGAATAGTTCCAGGAGTCCGGCGCTGCACTTTCCCAGAGAAAACTGGAAGGTGCTGAGCTATCTTTGCTTCCTTTGTGATGCGCCTTACCTGGCCCCAGGAGCCCAGTATTGTGGTGATATTATATCACAGTGCTATTGTGATAGTATACTATCACAATAGATAGTTACTATTGTATCACAACATGGTGATTTATACCTCAGTAGTAGCTATTGTGATAGTGACGCCTGTGTAGGTTGATGTCAAGGCGATACGTATTTGGACAGTAGAGAGAGGGGTGGGGACTAAGTTGGAAAAGTGGAAGAGGAGAGGCAGGAGATTCACAATGAAAGCAGCAGAGGAAGATGGTCCAGATCGAGGTGGATCAGAACAGTTTTATCTTCTTTAGGTGGGCAGTTCATATCTTTATTAATCAACAGTGAATTTACTGTTTAGATATATTGTGTATTGAGAATTTAACATACAAACCTGTTGGATAAGTTAATGATTGTGGAGTTATGTTTTTACCGGACCCATGGGATAACATGTGTGGGTACCAGGCTTGGGAACTAACCACTTAGAGAATTGTGTTCTGGCTTCTCACTGAAGCAGCTCCTGGAACAGATCCCTCAGAGTGAGACCATGGGGTGGGGGCAACAGAGGGGAACCATTATCTGAACTATTATTTTATATTAACTACAACAGCCTTGTATCCAGGTGAAGTGGCTAGAGGTCAGTAGGGACTCATAGGAGAAGGCATGCAAGAAAGAGATGTCTCCTCCAGCAACAAACAAGCACTTGTATTAGTAAAAAAAAACACTTTATGTGGTCTATAAAATTAGTCTTACTAGAGACAAACACATTGAACTTTTTTCCCCCCAAGGGCTTAGCTGCCCTCTAAGCACTCATACTGTTTTCCTCCCTTGAATAAAAGACTATGGGCATCCAAAGCCCAGTCTGCAGTAGAGAAGCATGTGTGAATGTCACAGGGTAGCCTGCTGCCACTCAGCAGGCAGACCATGCTGGGCTACTCCAAGTCTAATTCATAATTTACACGAGATATTCTGGCACGGAGGCTATGACATAAAACATTTATTGACAAAGGGAACAGCCTGCCACTTTAATATGGTTATATTTATTTATACAAAGCAACACATTCTATTTATTGAGCCTTATAGGAAATGTAAGTCCTTATTCGGGGATTATAAAAAGAAATCCAGAAAAGTCCATGAGCTATCTGAAATTTTTATCTTAGAATTTATGGTTCATAAAGGAAGTTCCCTCACACCTTGAAAGTAGGGGCAGGGTATGAGAGTACCATATCTCTCTGTCATCTGTCTTGGAAGGTATTTGCTGCATGTTGTACCTTTGGTCCACATAATACATACAGAGGACAGCAAAACAGTGAATGATGACATTTCACTATGCATTTTAACCCTTGGGTTCTAGTGTATACGTTAATAAAGCTTACCGAATAAAATCTGCCCTCCATCGTGAGTATGAAAATCTGTGCTTTGAAAGCAAACTCTTGATTCATGGTCATTCTGGACATCAGCAGGGCCAAAATTGGAATCCAACCATCGCTCTGCATAGCCTAGGCCCTTTTAAAGATGACAGGGTCAGCATTAGCTACGCAGAGCTTCACAATCCACTGTTAATGTAGGCACCAGATTTAGCCAGTAGATGGGGCACATCTATATGGCAAGTGTCCTCACTGAACTGGCCTAGTGAGAAAGGCAGTAAGACCCTGCTTCCTCCTTCCAAGAAGATACCAAATAGGAATGCAGAGATACACCCTTCTCTAAAAGAGGTGTCTGATCACGTTCCTGGCAGGGATAAGTGTGGCTAGGGCAGTCAAGACCCACCAGTGAGGAAGGGAAGGTATCACTCATACCATTTGCAATGGGGGCATAGCTCAGTGAGTCTTCTCTGAGCCTATATGGTCTGAGGCTATGTGCTCAGAGCCTACTAACCCCCTGGATGTAGCTGCTGGAGATCCCATGGGTCCCAAAGGGAAACAGAATGAGCCCTGCAGAACATCCATCTACTGGGACTGTACACACTGACTGCATATTGGGACGAGAGTTCAAGAGCCACCCATGTGACTAGGGGTGCTGGGAGGTAGTATCCGAATGAGAACCCAGTGGTCAGCGAAGCTGTCTCTGCAGAAGGCAAAGTTTACTACAATTGTGGGAGAATACAGCTCCAGGGGCAAGGGAAGAACAATCCAGAAAGCTGGAGGCCGGAATGCTGGGCAGCAAGTTGCAGCATTCTCCACTCACAAAAGAACAATGGAAACAAAGTCAGTCGCCCTGGGGGTGTAGGGAAAGGAATGTAAGAGGTTGGGCCAAACTCACTGTCTGGCAGGGCAGTGAGTGTCTCTGATTCCCATCCATTAACACACAACCTTGGAGCAAAACAGGCAGATGAACAAACGCGCGCGCGCGCGCACACACACACACACACACACACACACACACACACACACACGCACACACACACACAGACACACAAACACATAGACACACACACACAAAACTTAATTTTCCAGGTGCTCTTTTAATTTTCATATATATGGAAACTTCTTTCACTTTGCAAACTAAGTGTAAAATCAAGCACTATTATATCCTCTTTTTTTTTTTAAGATATGAGAAAACAAAACCGCAGAGAGAGCTTCAGTGATTTGCCCCTGATCCAAGATCCTATGTGGTACACTCCAGAAGAACACCTCTCAGCAATGTGTTTCTTGTAACTTCTACATATCCAGATGTGTCCTTTGACTTCCATATTTATGTGTTTTAATGAAGGGAGTTAAAGCCAGGCTTTGGTGGGGGGAGTGGGGTGAATGTAGTTCTGGTGGCAGTGAGGATCAATTTGTTTTGAAAAGACAACCTATGACTTGGCACTGAGTGTAAGAATAAACAGACCAATAAATGATCGCACACAGTGTTATTCCTGCTGGATGCCGTCTTCCTTAGGAATTTCGGTTCTACGCATGGATAGCAGAAAGACAGTCAATCCGGGCAATGGACTTTCCAGGGAAAGTTCAAACACACACAGGCCGTGTTCGATCAGCTCTGCACGGGTTGATCAAGGCAGGCTGAGGAGGTTGGGAGAAGCTGTGCTGCTGTGGTCTTGTAGGAAGACAGAGAGTTCAGAGGTGTTACCCACATGCACCCAGGAACCCTGAGCTGGGTCAGAGCCAACCTTTTCAATTGCTTCACATCAGTCAGACGATAAAGTTCTTCTACATGTGGAGGGAACTATTCCCGCTGCCAAGTCACTGGCCACCTGCCACTCTTCATATGCAGTAAGTTGGGTGGAATTTTAACCAACTGACATATTTGCAATGCCCCCTCTCTGTGTCCAAAGAGAGGCGAGCCATAGGGAGAAATGTGGTTCAGAAAGATGTTAAAACAACACATCTTGGGCTGGGGACATAGGAGTGCTTGCCAAAAACGCCTAGAGTCCTTGGCTTGATCCTCAGAACCTCATAATGGGAGTGATGGGTATACCTTCACAGTTCCAGCACTTGGAAGCCCAAAACTTACTGATCCAGCAGAGAATCAGGAACTTGAGACCATCATGGGCTACACAACCAATTCCTGGGCAGCCATTTTTTGAGACATTGCCTCAAAAACAAACATCAGCTGCATAACCACAAAATCAGAAACTTTCTAGGCCAAGGATGGGGTCTGTATTTTTCTTTCCACCTAAGCACCAAGTATCCTTGACCCTCTCCAGTAACTTCCCCTTGCATAGACGACTCAGAAGCACATGGTCACATGCCCTAGCACGGTGTTCCTCTTCTCTAGGCCCCGCCTCCTTCCTTAAATATTAAGAAACCACAGCTTCAGGACTAGGAAGCTGGCTCAGTGGACAGTCATGTTGCTGCCCAATCTGATGTCTGCCCTCCAATCACCAGGACCCACATGGCAAAAGAGAATCAGTTCCCACCCTCAACCTGCAAGCTGTCTTTTGACCTCCACATGCATGTGGAGCCAGGCTCACAAGCACATGTACATGTGTGCGCAGAAACTCACATAAACACACCACAAATGAAATACAATCAAAATATTTAAAAAGTAGAAGTTGTGGCTTCTTTTATGGAGCTCATACTTGCAACATTTGTTCTTAATAAAAGATGAATTATCTTGACAGAGACCCAAAGCTCTCGGGGCCAGAATGAATATTTGAGATGAGCCTGCCAAGCTATGCAAACAGTTGTTGATTTTGTTGGAATCCCTTGTAAATTTCACTTACTATTTGTTAGATTTTTCCACAGAGGCCAGGAAGCTCAATCAAACCTCCTTTACCATAACCAGTGGTAAAAGGGGGGAGGGGGATCTAGAATTATCTTCTAGGCAAAATTCCCAAGTCTTTCTGACTGGAGAAAGAACAACGCCCACGAGATTACTTAGAGGCTATTCCCTCTTGTCTTTCTTGTTATAAAAATTCTCTCCGTTTTATGTCTTGGACCCTGGACGGCAAGAGGACTTCACACCCACCGTTTCCTGTGTTTTCAGGCAGGAGAGTTATGGTAAGAGGTTTCTGAGCATTATAGCTCACAGCAGGGCTAGTTTGCTCAGAGAGCCATTCTATCTGGAGATGATGGGACAAACACTATACATCACTGTCAGTAACCAGGTGTCTAAGCACACTGAAGGTCTAGAAATGCATTCAAGTTGACAATGCTTGCACAGAGGTATACCACCTTAATCTTCCCACCGTTGTAATGAGCACGGTAGACAATATTACATCAACAAAGGAACTGGTCCTTGTGTTTTATCCTTGGATAGAGCTTTCCTTTCCTTAGGGAAATTTCTAAATATATGAAAATCTGACCTCTAATGGAAGCAGCATTAAAATATTTTTATAACTATAAAATATAATTTTTAATGAAACAGACCTCAGGGCTAACTGATATAAATAGGTTCAGAGAGGTTGAATGTGAGTCTGAAGTAACACAGCTAATGAGAAAAAAAGCCAGAACTGAGGTCAGGTTCCTTGGGCCCAGACTGCTGCAGTTACCTAATGGAAGCCATCCTACTCGTCCCTGACAATCACCCAGAGCATCACTGGAGTTAGGACATAGTAGGACCACTTCAGAACTATCACCCAGAGCATCACTGGAGTTAGGACATAGTAGGACCACTTCAGAACTATCTGTGCAGATAAAATGTACTTATTCCTCAAGAAGTTCTCAATCAGTTACGGTAAGCCAGACTCCATATGTTTGGGGTGCACAATGATCCATTCTTAGAGATGATTCTGGAGGCTGCTAGACTGGATGTTTTTCTGGGTCAGTAGCTCTTTCTGAATCTAATACCAGGCTGCATGAGTGTTTGTCTAGGAATTTGTCTCCCTAGCATTTCAAAAAAAAAAAAAAAAAAAAAAAAAAGAGTGTGTTTTGCTTTGTTCAAAGACAGATTCTACCCTTGGCAATGAAACCAACTGCCCAAATATAAATGACCATAATGACAATATTGAGTTTCCTTTTCTTACCTCAAATCTACTTGTTTCTTCAAAAAGAAAACTTCTGGAAATTTATAGCATAGGAGTATGTGCGCTATTTAATACAAAAATCACAGCAAGCAGCCGAGTGTAGGGTTTGAGTAGGCATGGGTGGGGGGTGTTGTACCCAATGGACAGGGAGGGGGAGGGGAGCTGGAAGAAAGGGGTTGAAAGTAGGAAATGTTCATCTCTGCAGGCAATTCAATTTCTAGCTGCTCCATGGAGACAAAGCAATTAGTGTGGATTGTCAAGGTGGTTTGTGTGAATTGGCTACCTGCCCATTATGAATTGGACTGGGGATTAACTAGGTCATTCCAAACACTCCAACCAAATCACAAATGGCCATGTGAAAGTGCTTTGGAGCCACCAGCTATGGAGCTGGATAAAAGCCTCAGGGGTGAAAGTTTGACAACCTCCTAGCAGCCATCAGTAAGTTTTAGACTCCTTAAGATATACTCTGCTCCTAAACATTCCCCTTTCCTCCCTCATGTTCTTGCTTTAATAAAAAGCCCTCTTGCCCACTGGGAGGCTCAGGGCTGTTCTGTAAATAAGACTACTTACTACCCCAAGTGAACAACACATGGACAATTTTTACTAGCCACACCATAGCTTGCTGGCCCTATACTTGCAATCTTCAAAGTCCCCAGAAGAGAGACAAGACAAAATGATTTTTCAGGTTACCTTCAACACACACATCCAGAACTGACCAACCTTTCAAAAAGAATCTACTTAGTGTCTCGAACACATAGCCAGTGTCATGAGGCTGTATGTCTCAATGTTTAAGTGGTCTCTGGCAATCTCAGGTACCAAGCCTTTCTGTTATAGGCTTAGAACCTGGAGCTCAGCAATCAACCCTAGCCAAGATCATGCTTTTCCAGAATGATCATCTTTAAGAAAGAGTCCAGGCAGACCTTACCAGACACCATCTATGGTATCTTGTGGGTGTCTATACAGTGAATGGCTGCTTTCTTCCCTCAAATGTACTGCTCTTTAGGCTCAGATGAGACTGATCTCCTCCATCAGCATATGACAAAAGTATTACGTCATCAGGCTCCACTCTCTAGGCCTTGACATTTTATGTGTACATCTAGGAAGCCTCTGAACCAACATGGCTGCTCATCTGGCCAAGTTCTGTTTTTCAGTGTTCCTTCTCTGTACCAGAACTAAAAAGAAACTAAACCTGTTTCCGCATATCTTCACTATTACGTATGATATTACATGAATACACATTTACAAATACATTTTGAAGTTCAGTCCACATCCCTGCCTATCACCCTCTGTCAGACTGTCATAAGCCTTCTCGGCACCCTACAGAGGCCACCTTTTGGACATTTCTTGCCTATCTGTCCTGGCGTGTTTAGGACCTCCCAAAGCCAGGTGGCTGCCAACGGCCTTGTTTTTTATACCCAAATCTGTGCTCCCTGCTTTGTGTGTTCTGTCTGGACAGATAGACTTTGCACCAGCACCTTTGGGCCCATATCATGTACCAGAGTCACTGTAGTGGGCAAGTTTTCCCCCAGGATCCAGACCTTCCCTATCAGTTTACTTTGTGGACCTGGAGTGACCTGCCCCAAATGCAGAGAGCATCAATGAAAGGACACTAATTTGCTTACCATTGAACAAACACTCCAACAGGCAGTTTGTTTCTTGAGCCCACGGGATTAGAAATTCAACCTGCAAGCCCAGATGTGAGTTGAGTCAGCTACATGGTTTGGGGAAGCTCAAGTCTATGAGGACAAGATGCTTGGCAATGTTCTGGGCTCAAATACGTAACACTGTCAACTACCAGAAACCTTTGAAACACCCCTCAAACATCTGTCTTCTCATCATAAATCATGGCTGGAAATTCAAATAAAATAAACTTGGTAAGCATTCCTTTCTTCTGGCTGTATTGTGTTTCAATGAAGGACACTGTAGCAGGAATAAAGCTCATTTTCAATCTAACAGTACAATTTACAGTATCCCTAGCTTAATGTCCAACATAAAAATCACTAGTATAGGAATTTAGACATAATCTCATTTGATTATGCTACATTTCAGTGGTTTCTGTTTGACAACAGAAAGTAGGATTTCAATACTATTGTATTGATTTTTCTCATACTAATAAATGTCTATCTATTCATTTATCACCTATCTATCTATCTATCCATCTATCATCTATCTGTCTCTCTGTATCTATCATCTATCAATCTATCATCTATGTATCTCTCTGTATTAATCTATCTTTCACTTATGAATCTATTATCTGTCTGTCTGTTTATTTTACATCTCTATATTGCTCTATCTTCCCCCATGCCAAAAGTAGGCTTTGGGTACTCACTGGTTCTTTCGGAAGGTAGGCGAAAGCCACGTCAAACACAACTATCCTTCAGATAATGAATTACTTGTATAAGATTTAGAAAACTTAAAAAGCACCTCATCTTGAAGGTGACCAAGCCAGTCATGGCTGTTTCCAGTACGGTTAATTTTTCTTAACACACCCAGGAAGCTATTCCTAAAACAATGAAAGGCAGTAACGTATCTTTCAAGGGACCTGAGAGCCCACTGCTTACTCCACAGTGGAACCACTTAGGGACAGAGGCAACATGGCCCTTTCCTCTCACAATGGGCTCGAGACCGGAGCACAGTTCTGCTGAGCTCTGCAGGGATGTATTTACTGAAACACCCTAACACTAACAAGAGGAGTGAGGGACAAGCTAGTTCTTCAGCAAACTCAGAAGCGCACATCCCTCACCCAGCAAGGGGCTTTTTGCACACATCTGTTTCAGCTCAGCCCCCCAGAGATGTCTAAAATCTAATTAACCAACTGATTTGCAAATATATTTTCATTTGTTCAAGGCAGATTTTTCTGGATGTTAAAGTTATCTGACAGTGAACCATACATGGTACAAAGAGCAGGACCTCGCTGAAGGGTCACAGGTTACTCGGGCATAAGAATGGCTTATTATATTTCCATCCACATATGTCTATAAGGAGGAAATGAGTTGGCATTTTTTCCATCTTCCTTAGGCTGCCTATTGCTAAGAATCTTTTCGAGAGCATAGAGGTGATGGGACATGCCCATGTGTTTCCACTGCACCTCTTCCAGGGCATCAGAGCCTGGAAGCAAAGAGCTGCGGTTAAGAGTATAAGAAAGAACCATACGTTTGTGTCTCAATCTGTTTTCCAGTGATCGGAGAAGAGAGATCTGAGTTATGGCAAAAGTATAGTGTACCATGCATGCTGGGAATTACAAACTGCCGTTAACTCTGCTCAACAGCGAGGTAGCAATGTTTACTCAGACAATCAGGTTGTAATTTCCTGAACTTGTGGATAAAATAGAGAAATATAAACAACAGAGGATGTTCTTCATTGGTACATTACAACAATTTACTCAGCTCTGTGACTGCAGAGCTATAGGTGAGGACCAACATAAACACTGACCTAGGGGGTCATCTAATTTACAAAAGAAAAGTGGATTTCCATGCACTCTGGGATACCCGACATAAAGGAGCGCCCATCTTAATAGCTCTACGTCATTCTGGATGGCTGCTGAGATATATTAAAGAAACGTTGGCTTTTGGGTGATTCTACTTCATTAAAAATTAAAGACCCTTAATTGTACTGTTATAAAATGGAAGATAAAGGCCTACTATTTCTACTGTTACCATAGTTTAAAAAATACATGATTTCTTCTATCACAACTAACTTCTAAGACTGGCAAACATACATAGATAAAACTCTGAGGCAGAGAAAACAACTGAACAGGAAATGTATGTGTAGTTCAGGGCTCAGAAAACCAGGCGGAATTCTACAAACTTACTACACTAGATTTGATTCAAGGAATTACAAGTCAGTTGGTTAGTAGGAGTCATACACACACCGGACAAGTGCCCTATAACCTAGCCATACCCCAAACCCTTGGCTGTCTAAGATGGGCTTGCTCTCTAGCCCAAACTGCTTTTCAACATGATAGTCCTGCCTCTGCCTAAGTGTTGGGTGTACCTTTAAACTCAGCACTTTAGAGTGTTAGAGTCAACTAACTCATGAGGCATGGCTGTTCTCACAAATTTCCCACGCGTGAGAATCCTAACCCCAGAGACACTGTGCAGTGCAATCTCTGAGTAGTGAATAGGTCTAGAAGGAAGTACCATCGGGACCAGGGGACAACTATTCACCTGGCCTTTTTTCTCAGCCCAGGAGGAGACCAGGGTCACAGTGGCCTCTGCAACTGGCAGAAGGCAGCGATCAGGGCAACAGGATGCAGTAAGGATGATGCTACTGGCTAACAGGCTGCCTTTAGAACATAAAGAAGTGAATTCAAGGGGAAGTATTCTAAGCACCTCCTGGTGCCAAGACACTCCATGAGGTGCCCACCATGCAGAGATGAGTAATATTCAAGCCTTGGCCTAGAGGCACTAAGAGTTTAATCATCTAGCCATTGATTAAACAGCCACAATAAAGAGTGACAAATAGGAAGGGTACCCAGAGAGCATCGGGGTACGCTAAAAAGAGACACATCTAATTCACAAGGGGTGTATCCAGAGGACATGACACTTGAAATGAATTTTAAAGGATGATAGGGTTTAGAGGCCGGGAAGGAAGGGCACACGGTCAGAAGGGGAGGAAGAGATTACAGAAGAGGGCAGGGAAATGAAGAACTCGGGATCAGATGTAGGGAGTAGCTCAGAACTGGTTACTGCAGAAACGCCAAATTTATTTTAAAACAGATTTTGCCCCAGACCAGAGATTTCTGACAGAATTGTAGAACGTGCTTTTAAAAGGAATGTGTTCACCTTTCTGTCTTTGTGGACAAGTAGGGTTTGGTAATTTGGTGTAGTCTCTTTTTTAAAAGATTTATTTTTATTTTATGTGTGGGAATCTGTTGCCTGAGGGCACGTACATACGTGTGCCGTGTTAGAGGTAAGAACCAAGTGTCTGAGGCCAGAAGAGAGCACCAGCCTTACAGTGATCTTAACTTACAACAGGCTGTGAGCTGCTGCGTGTGGGTGCCGGAAATGGAACTAGGGTCCAGATGCTCTTAAATATGAAGTACCCTTCCAGCCCCAGTTTGCTATTTCTTAAAAAGACTTTTCTCCCCGATAACAGAAGCCAATATATAGGAAGCTAGGCACAGTGGCTATGCTCTATAACTCCATAAACCCAGTATTAAGGAAGTAAGAGGGCCAGGAGTCCAAGACCAGCCTTACCTACATAATAAATTCAAGGCCAGCCTGAGCTATGCAGAGAAGCCTGGCTGAACACTATACCTCCAAACAAAACAAAAAATGGGGGCAGGGAGATGGCTTAGGGGTTAAGAGCAACCACTTGGTAGCTCACAACCATCTGTGATGAGATCTGATACCCTCTTCTGGTATGTCTGAAGTCAGATACAATGTGCTCACCTATCTATCTGTCTGTCTGTCTATCTATCTATCTATCTATCTATCTATCTATCTATCTATCTCTCACAAAAGGAAGGTCACAAAATGGATGATAAACCAGATGAAGGGAGGGCTACGTAGTTGGTGCCAACACCCAGGAAAAGCCCCAGAGAGGACATGGGAAGTAACCACTTCCACAAACTGTGACCCACAAGCTGACCCTTGTTTCCACTATAACGAAACTATGGAAGAGCTGAGGTGGGAAAAAAAAATTAGATCCCCAATCCAAATGTGAACATTTTCATAAGAGTCTGTGCTTGAAGAGGGAAACTGTTCCCCTGGGACCCTTCTTAACCATTTTATTTTAAAAAGATCAGAAAGCCTCTCTGTGTTGAAATTTCTCATCGGGAAATTTTATAGTAATGCTTCTTAAAACTAGCCTAGGACAGAACAGAGAAAGTGAATTAACGAAGTGGAAGAGCTTAGTGGGCCACATCAAAGGCAAGGTTCAGGCCACAGAGGACAAAAGTGTTGGTTTCCTGTGGGATCCATTGCATTTATTAGGATACTGGAGTCCAGTAAATCTCCATCTTCAGACCAGTACCAGAATACAATCAACCCTCCTTCTGGAAAACTGATTCCTAACATACCAATTTGTGGACAATCATGGCAGGGAAAGGAGGATTTTGAGGCTAGGGCAAAGCTTATATAATTTTAATGATTCTAGTGCTGAACTTGAGAAACTGGAGCAGGCCATGTGATACACACAGTATGCTGGTCAGTTTGGGCTAACTCAAGCTGCAGTAGCAAACGAGCCACTATCTTACAGCCATAGAAGTCACGTTGAGGGCTGTACTCTACATGTCTTCTACAGGACTCCGGCAACACAGAACCTTCACTGCCTCTAGAATATAACTATTTTCATGACAAGAAGAATGGTGTACAATGCTTCTTCAAGCCTTTCATACAAAGTGGGACAGTGGCTTTATCTCACAGAGCAAACGCCAGAGCAGAAAAAGAAGCAGAAGCCAACAGTTGTAAGAACATGTCTGTCCTGAGATGGGGGTGGGTAATGGAACACTGGAGGAAGAATGGCTTGTAACATTTTTCAGAGCTTAGAGGGCAGCTAAAAGACGGCACAGTTTGGACTTCTAACTCTGTCATTCCTCCAGACTTGTGATCACCATTAAATGGTGACCGAACCTCCTCAGAGACATAACTCCGGTTCACAGTGCTGGTGTTCCTCATAAAGTATACAGGATGCAGAAGGAAACAGAATCAGAGAGGGTCATGAGACTAATTTTTCCTTTGTGGTTAGACGTCAAACAGTTTCTTCCAATCCTCAATAATTCTTTCCAGAAGTTCAGGAGCTTGAGAGGCTGCAGCGTGCATCAACCTGTCTCATGGTCCAGCTAGTGCATGCTTCCTGACATCTCGATGGTACCGGGAGCTGGCTAGTGGGAGGAAGTAGACCAGGAGGACAAAAAGCACTGGAAGCTTTGCTATGCAGCAAGTAAGCAGAATTGGACCACTAGACAGACCTCCGCAGTTCTAAAGGGCATCTGAGGGCTCTGTCTCTTAGCAACATGTGGGAAACACCAGCCCTGTCCCAACCCCTTTGCGGCAATTACTGGTGATGATTTAGCTTATTGTCAAGGGAGGCCGGGTGAGTCTGCAACAGTAAAGAAAACTAGATGATAGAGAACTGCCTCTTTAAAAAGAAAAAGAAGTTAAAAAACAGACATGGTGGTAGATTCCCTTAATCTGAGCACTAATTGAGGGGCTGGAGGCAGAAGAATCAGGAATTTAAGGCCAGTCCCAGTTACAGTTTGAGGGTAACTTCAGCCTTTTGAGACCACACTGTATCTGTCTTCAGATACACCAGAAGAGGGCATCAGATCCCATTACAGATGGTTGTGAGCCACCATGTGGTTGCTGGGAACTGAACCTCTGGAAGAGCAGTCAGTGTTCTTAACTGTTGCCATCTCTCCAGACCCTGACCCTGTCTTTTATTATATTTTATTTGTGTGTGTGTGTGTGTGTGTGTGTGTGTGTGTGTGTGTGTGTGTGTGAGAGAGAGAGAGAGAGAGAGAGAGAGAGAGAGAGAGAGAGAGAGAGAGTGTTTTAGAGGACAGAGGACAACCTGAACCAGTTAGTTTTCTCCTTCCACCATGTAGATGTTACAGACAGAACTTAACTCACTGGGCTTGACAGCAGGCATCTCTACTCACTAAGTGATCTCACAAACCCCCTGAAAGAGTCCCTTTCCTTCCCCTTCCTTCTTTCCTTTCTTCCAACTTCTCCCCCTTCTTTTCCCTTCCTCCACTTCCTGGAAGTGAGAAAGAGCAAGGGCAACAGCATGGTGCAGTATTTATGGGGTTTTCCCAAAACTGTAAGAGCCTGCTGTAGTGATGCATACCTCTAATCCTAGATGCCCAGGGAACGGGCAAAGGGAACAGATCAACTGAGTCTAGGGGCAGAAGATGGTTGTATTAACCTGGGTAAGATATTGAGAGTAAAACTCAAAGAAAATGGGGAGACAAGAGAAGTGGGGGTAGGGAAAAAAGGAAAGGGGAAGGAGACCCAATAGATAACTAAAAATGATCTGGTTTCATTTCTGATTACTCCTAAAACAAGAAAGTCAGAGTTGATATTCTCTTACCACTTTGAAAACAACTACCCACTTGCTTAGGATTAAAAACTCATAATCCCTATCCATTAGACAACTCTTTTCAGACGTCTACATATTCGGAAACTCTTATCAGTTTACAAACAGAATGTTAGGGGAACATTGTATGTAAGTACTGAACAGGTTTCTGAGGTGGTGGTGCTTTACATCAAATCAGAAAACGAACCCCCCTCACTGTTCACGAAGTCTTATAACGCAAACAACTAGCAGTACTATAGTAGCAAGTACACCTTTCTGGAGGCATCCAGCCATTCATCTAAAGAGGCTTTTAAGTCACAACTTGTACCTAGCTAGGTGCTTACCACCTCAGGTTCATTTGCCCCAAATCAACATGCCAAGCCATCAGAGCAATGAATGGCCGCCCTGCTTGGCAAAGGTAGATCCGTGACTAATATTGCTGACCTGATGGAATTCATGACAGAGTTGTTCCTTTAAGTTATTGATGGACCTTGTAGGTGAAGGGACAGAGTGTTCTAGTTAGTGACAGGTTTTCATATTGCCTTCATGGCTCTAAAGCAATGGTCAATTCATCAAAAGCTAGAGCTACAGGAACTTTCTTGTGAATGCTGAAGACCTAGAAAATACAACTCACCATTAGTAAACCATGAATCAGTCGCAAGTTCAGAGAACGTACCAGAATACGCATTCATGTGGTGCTTTCGAGGTAACTTTTTGTTGACTCGACTACAGTGCGTGTATGTTTATGATCAGATGTGGAAGAATGTCTGTGTTTGTGTGTGTGCATGCATATGGAGACCAAAGGTCAGTGTTGGGGTCATTGCTCAGAAGGCCCTTTACCTTGTTTTTGAAGGTATCTCACAGGACTCGCCAAGTGGGCCAGATAACAAACACCCCGCCTCTGCTTTGGCTCTGGTTTTGCAAGAGCAGGCTTTATTTTATGTGGGTTCTGGGGATCAAACTCAGGCTCCCCTGCTCTCAAGGCAAGCAGTACACAGTGGGTTCTCATCTCAGCCAACATTTGTGGTTTTTCCTTTGCAGAACCTAAGCTTTCAACTCCACTGACTGGTTCTCGTTTTCAATGAGGTGGCGTCTAGGAGCACAGATGCTCATAATACCGGTGAAAATTCGGTGTAGATGATGACAATGTTCCCTCAGCCAGAGCAGGTTGTGCTCTGATGCAGGGGTGGTAACCTGAGCTCCATGTGTTTCCTGCTTTTATAAATCAGCCTTCACTGGAATGCAGCAACCTCCACTTTATTGTTGGCCCATCTGCTTCTGTGCAAACCCCAGCTGAGTGCAATAGCTACATTAGGTACAGTAAAGCCTACAGGGTGTAAAACATTATCTGGCACTTCAAAGAAAAAAGCTTGTGACTCAGGATCCAGTTCATTGCTCTATCTCCCACTTTGGAGCACTGCCTAGTTTTTACTGTGGCTTCCTATGATGTAGGTGAATGAACGAACTCATGAATGACTCTTGGTTTTGAAAGCAGGGCCAGCCTGCACTTACCACACATTTAAAAGCTGTTACATCACAGCCCCACAGAAATGATCCTGGGTGTTGACTCTGTCATAGTGACAGAGAAGTCAGGCCACTTGAGTCTCAGAGTTTAAGATACCCCTGTGGTTTCAGAACTGAAGCCAGTTGTAAGGCAATGATTGGGTACTAATTCCAAACAAACTCATATTGCTACTTCGACTGTACTGGGGAACTACAAACACATCAAAACCAGCCAGTCTCTGAAAGCCCAGGTCACTGTTTATCTTGAAACAGAAAAAGAAAATGTCAGTTGGACAGTAAGTCTTCTATCTTCCAAAGTCTGCCAATGATTCTGTGGTTGAGGCTACTCTGAGAAGCTGAAGGAAACACAAAAACCCACACCCACAGCTCCTCCCAAGTGGCACAGCAAAATATGTAAGTTTTCCTCTTAGAAATCAAGGAAAAATGGAAGTGAATACATTTTTACAAACCTTATTCTTTTGTTTTAAATTAATTTATTTCTTATATATAAGTACACTGTAGCTGTCTTCAGACACACCAGAAAAGGGCATCAGATCTCATTACAAATGGTTGTGAACCACCATATGGCTGCTGGAGTTTGAATTCAGGACCTCTGGAAGAACAGTCAGTGCTCTTAACCACTGAGCCATCTCTCCAGCCTCTACAAGCCTTATTCTGATGAGAAACTCTAAGAAAGCCGTGCAGTGGTAAGTCTTGCAAGAAACTTCTACCACGGCACAGCATCATCGGCGTGACAGCCAAGTAAGAACATGGTAGCCATGGGAATCCAAGCAAGCTTAATGTGGCAAACAGGTAGGTAGGTTGATTAGGTTCTAGGGAGAACAGGGGCCAAGTCTGACACTGAAGCTGAGAGGAGCCCAAGAAGTCAATTTCCTGCACAGACAGGCTACTCTACCAGTCCCTGAGTGCCACCATGGGATATTTGTACTAGCTAGTTTTATATCACTTCGAGCCAGACTGGAGTCAGTTGAGAAAGAACCTCTACTGTATTAGCCTCTGGGCAAGCCTGTGGTGCATTTTCTTGATTGATGGTGGATGAAGAGAGGAAGGCGGAACTCAGTGGGAATGGTGCAACCCACAGGCCCTAGACGGTGTCCAGGATGGTATAAGAAAGCAGGGTGAGCAAGCATTGGGGAGCCGTGAGGAGCAAGCAGTACTTCTCCATGACCTCTGGACCGGCTTTTACCTCCAGCTTCCCGCCCTGTTTCAGTCCCTACCTTGATTTCCCTCAGCAGTGGAGTGTGAACTGAGGCTTTAGGCTGACATAAACCCCTTCCTCCCTCAAGCTGTTTAGGGACATGGTGTTTCATTACAGTAACAGAAGCAGTAAGACAATATTAATTGTTCAGAAGTAACCTATTAATATTAATATTAATATTAATGTAAAGGTTAACCTGCCCAGAAGTTCTGCCCTCTGTCAGCAATAAGCAAAAGTCTAGAAAGGGTGATATAAAGTTTTCTAAGTCCTGGAACTTTTAGGTAGTAATGGGTTTGTAGTATTTAAAGGGGAGCGGGGACAGGGACATCAACATCTAAGGTTGTATATGATTTGCACTGTGGCCACTCTTAAGATTAAGACCGTTTCCAAGTGATTTCAGAAATCACTCTTCGTCACACAGTGCCCGGCCTTCTCCTAAAGGCACAGCCAGAGAAAAGAGCAATAAAAGCCCATCGAGACAATTACAGCGACAGAACATTCCTCAGCCATGAACGCCAGCTAGGACCTGGGGCCCACACAGGCTCTGTGCTAGAGGTGATGTCCAGTGATCCTCATTTCTGGCTTTGGAGACCTTCCGCTGCTATCACAACCAGCAAAGGGTTCTTGCCATTTCTACCTGCTAGTGCCAGCTACATGGAAAGGGTGTAAGCAGATGAGAAGCCGTGCAGGCAGCTGGCGTGTGAAGAGCCTCTGAGACCTCGGAGCTGAAGCACAGGCTACTCTCATAGCATGAGCAGGTGGACTGCAGGTTTGTGTGTGCACCAAAACATCTGAATAGTAGGAAACGGTCATCTGTGATGTGAGACAAGCGGAAAGGTCTAAGTGCTTCTGCCTTGGCAACTTGAAGCCTCTCGCCCTCTCCGCTCACTTGGAGGCATTTGAAGAGGGTGCGTGTGGGACAAGATTTCCTTCTCCTCGTCTCATGAGTGTCTGCTTATGCAAGGAGAGGCTAATAAGTAACTCCGGCTGGAAACTGGACGTATCCCTGAGACAACACGATTCCTCCGCTCTGAAAATTCCTCAGCTCTGGTTAGGCACGAAAGGGATAAAGCTAAATATTATTATACCCTCTCCTTTCCAGTCCCTACCTCACGCTCTGGTGTCTGCAGCTCCAGAACAGACAGCTGAAAACAAAAGGGAATGTCTCCTCCGTAATCACGGCCAGTAAAGAATGCAGCTGAAGGGTGGGGTTTACAGGGGCACCAGATAGCACAGGCCCCTGTGATCTCAACACTTAGTAAAGAATGGAATTACACACATGGTAAGTCTGCATCTACTTGGGGTGGATAGGGGTACGTAGTGAGGCTTTTCTTGAATAAAGTTATCAGTGGTGAAGACGGGAGGCGGAAAATGGGTTCCATCCATCCCCCGAGAAGACTCACTGAGTAACAGAAGCCAGACAAGCCTGCTTTCTAGCTGTGTTCTAGCTGAGTCACGTGTGTTCAACAGGCTTCACACTTGAAACAGACCATCCCCCAAGCAAGAGCACTCACACAATCATCTACTGCACCAGAATGAACTTCCTAGAGTCCCAGTGGCACTCCAATACTCCCCCGCTGTGCAGTTTTATTAAACAAGCCAGAGGAGAGTGGTTTGTTGAGGGAGGAGGTGGGCACCGAACCCAACTATATGCTGGGTGATTAATAAAAAATAAAATAAAAAGGGAGCTTGCTGTTTTTCACTGACTCAGTAACAACATGGAAAAACAGCATGGCTCAATTTCCCTTGATTAGCACAAGGATTTAGATTTGCTTTTCAAAAAAGTGCTAATCAGTTTAGCTTAAATGGATCAAAAACGCAACACAGAAGTGGTTTTTCAGTTAATTCAGGTCTGCTGATTTCTCCCCTCTGAGTGCTACAGTAGGGACTTACCTATAAAAACCTTATCTACATGTAGTTGTTATTTAGAAAACATCCAGTTAGACATTGCTGAAGCCCACAGAATAATTATCACAGCGGACTCTTTGGAATAAGGAACAGCTAATAGTATGGCCTTCTCCTAATACATTTTAGTATAGTCGACATTATCCACCCAAGAAGGAAGCCAATAAATCAACAGTCTCGTCTTCAATGCATTCCTACAAATGGCCAGGTATACATGCAGAGGCAAATATTTTAAGTAAATATTAGAAGATAGAACTTGCTTAGAGAGCCACATGTAAATTTTACAGCGACATCAAATTGTTATATTAACTCAACGTTTCTTAATGTCTCACGTCTGGAGTTGTTCTGGCAATATTGACATTAGTAGTGGCAAGGGAGGCGAAAGGAACCCTAAAATAGATTTTCATATCCCTTAAGATGAAAAGTAAGAGGGAAAGAAATGAGATCTAGAATTGTCAGTTCTGAGATACAGTGAACGGGACCTGGGCCTCTTACAAGTCCACTTGCTTGATCTTCAGGGAAAGGGTACGTGTGCATCCTGGTTCCAGGTAAGAGGGAGGAATGCTGGCCCAAACTGCCTCTTTGACCCCTCAGCATTTCTCTCCTGCTCTGTCTGTTTCTTCTGCCGGCTATGCACAAATGAGAACTCTCTGAACTTTTCTTTAGAGGCTCCCCTACGATAACATTTATTAATTTTCCCTTTGCTTTCTGACATACTTGGAGATTTCCCAATTCCTGTTTTCCCAGGAAAGCCAGAAGTCCTGTAGTCTTCTGCGGCAGACAGCCGTCCTTTGATCATTAATCAAGGGCTGACAGGAGGTGTAAAGAAAAAGCAGTAAGTGCTTAAAGGTAGGAGTCCGGTGGGCCTGTTTTCAAAACCAGTTAAAACAAGCTCAACTGGATGATATTTCTGGGGATCCTTGAGCTTTTTGGAGCTCACTGGGTAGATCTGATTATCAGAGCGTTGTGATAAACCAGGAGTGAGACAGTGAATTTGTCTAATACCTGGCACATGCTTGAAAGAACAAAACGAAAACAAGACTCTATATTATATCCAAACTTGTATTTTAGAGAGAGCTGGGCTTGGCACGGAATGACTTGGGCATTGCAGGAATTAAACTTCCTGAGTCTACTCCAGAGCGGTTATTGGACAGTGCCGTTCACCAGGGCTCCAGTAGTTGCTTGTTTCGATACCCCTAGGGCTCTGGTACATACACTCCACACTGGCCTGTCCCTTAATTCTACTCCACTGAGAGAGTATGGCCATTCTTCCATGGAGGAAAATGTTGCTGGGTCTCAGTAGGTAGTAAATATTTAGCCTGGGACACTACACAAATGTGTCTAATTCCATTTCAAAGTGGCTAAGAACAAAAGCAGTTCAATCCTAAAGGCAATTTTAAATTGAGAGATAGAAAAGAGATACTGAGCAAGGTGCCACCCAGAGATGGGCAAAGCTTTGTAGGAAAGCTTAATTCCCTCCCATTTAATTATCAACTTTTATCAACTGCTTATCAACCTCAGAAGGTAGCCTTCCTCAATGCTATGTGGTGATGCAGAAATGGGCAAAAATTATTCAAAAGCTTGAATCTTTCTGACAGGAAAACCTATGTAATACAAGATGAAGGTTAAAAGCTTTAGACCAGAACATGAAAGAAAAGCTTAGAACCTTGTGTCAGATGGCCAGAGTTTGAAGATCAAGTTTGGACTCACTATTTATGTGACTTTGGGCAGTTACCCAGCTGCCCATACCTCAAGTTTGTACCCATAAAGTGAGAACACAAGTCACAGGAAACATATACCATTGGAAATTCAACCCTGCATCATTATTTTACCAAGGACACTCTCCTCTCCTGAAGAGACATCACTGCTGCCTTTGTGCATAACATATAACAAATACCGCTGATTTTACGCTTGAGGGCAAAGGGCCTCATTGCAGTTGGTATCAGTTTTCTAAAACATCCACTGCCAATTCTCTATATAGGCCTATTTGTTCATTCAGAATACTTATATAACTGTGATATCTCTTTATCCTGCCCCCACAGAGAAAGAACATACTGTATTCAATCTACAAAAAAAAAAAAAAAAGCTTAAGACCTGAAACATAACATACTTCTAGAAACACCTTATTCTTCCCATTCAAAAATCTCCCAGTTTGCTTGGCTGACTTCTCCTTTGGATCAAATACCTACAAGTTAGATTATTATGGCAATGGAAGGTGACTCTAGTTAAGTACAATAGCATTATTCTGAACAATTATCTGTAAGGATACATTTAAAGCAATAACGTCAGCGAATCTACAGTGCCATGCGCGGCAAACAAGTACACTTTGCACAGATACCTGACAAGTCATTTTCACTATACACCCTTTTCATGTCTTTGCTGACAGTCCTAGAACCTTGGCTCCAAAGGAAGCCAGAAGCCAGCATTTCTTTGTACTGTCCTGCATCCTTGAGTTCTTTACTTCTCTACTTGTCTAAGTGACATATTTCATATGGCATCTGGGGGTGTTGATAAAGGGTCTCATGGAGTCCAAGATGGCCTCAAACTCCTATGTAGCAGAGGCTACCTTCAAAACCCTGAGTACTAGGACTGCAATTAGCACCATGCCCAGCCAAAGCATGATCCTCCTTCTCCTTTGCTTCTCTAACTGCCATGTGGCTCTGAGGGGACTGCTGTTGTCATGTGGCCTTAAGCAGTACAAACCCCAATCTTTCCACATCTATGTTCCTCCCACAGGTAATAACCCAATCATTTTCAGAGGCAACCCCCCCACCCCAATGATGTTCATATGGTTGAACCAAACATATGAATCTAGCCACAGTGGATGCTTACAGAAGTCACTGCAGCCACATGATGAATGGTAATTAATGGTGTAAAAGTTCCAAGAATTGTTTATGAAGGGAAGGGTCCTTCTCTATTCTTTTTCCATCGTAAACAATGCAGTTGTGGTAGCTGGAACTGAACCCTTCGTCTCAAAATAGATGCCATGTGTTTAATACAGTGGGACAATAAAACAAACGGAACCACACTCCTGGGGTTCATGAACCGTACTCCCTAACCCTGAGCTACAAACATTCTGGAAAGTGAGAGGGGAAATCCTATTTTATTGGACCCACAGTTTCTTTTTCTGGCACTTCTGCCTATCAACCTCATTAATAATGTAACTAATTCACAATTTTGAATTGGTGGCAATGTGTGTGCCTGTGTGTGGGGGGGGGGAGGGAGAGGGAGAGGGAGAGAAATATGAATGAGCAGGGTCAAATATGTAGAAGATAGAGATGAACAAGAATCAAGTCTTTCACTGTTAGTTCTAGAGATCAAACTCTGATCATCAAGGTTTTATGACAAGTGCTTCTACCTTGCTGAGCCATGTCAAGTGTTTAAAATGCACACAGTGAATAAATTAAAAACATGTGGCCAACATACTTGGTTTAAGAGTCTCCTCGCAACTACAACTTCTGTGGCTACATTTTAATTGAAACTGACAGCCAATAGACCATAATTTCCCTGGAGAGCTGGAGTTGTTTTCTCCAATGACTTCACATCTCCAAGGATTTGCCTAGAGCCCAGCCCTGGGGAATTCAGTTAAGACTTTGATAGACACAACAGCGTAAGTATTTTATCATCATAGTGAGATGAAGACTTCTGAAGTTGGAAACCACTATTAATCCCCGATACCATGAGTGTGCATAAAGTGTACTATTTCTTGGACATTGCTGAGGAAATATCTGAGTCTATCTTTCTTCCATTTTCAGAAAATAGCACTGAATAGTCTTAGTTTATGGAAGGACAGCAGTGTGCCAAAGGCATGATGTCATCATCAGAGTTGTAGCTCCAGAGGAAAAGGCAACATTCTCTCTGTTCAGCCCCATGGCTCACAATGGGTATGCAAGTTCATCACCAGCTTTCTTAGAGAAAACTATAGCTGGACTCTTAACAGTTTTGATATGAACAAAACAATTATTTCCCCTAGAAGGTCATTCTAAATAACCTGGAGAAGAAGAAGGAGAAAAAAAGCCTTCCAAATAAACTAAGAAACAATTCAGCACTGCCTTATTTGACTAAACATATTGTTTATCACTAATGTTTGTCAAATATACATCAAAAGTCTTATATATGAATACTATCAAAAATATTAACCATTCACAATGCAAAATTTGGAGTGTGGACTGATTTTCAAATCCCACAAGATTTGGCAGATCAGGTCAAATTTGGGACAATTACCTACATCACACACACACACACACACACACACACACACACACACACACACACACACACCGGTATGGAGGTTGTCATGGTTAGGGACAGGCAGGTTCTAGAGATGCTGCTAAAATTCTTGTAATGCACAGGCAATTCCAGGCTAGAAGGAATTTTCAGGCCCAATATATAAACAAGATTGAGAGGCTCAACTTTTCCACTGGCTAGGGGAGAGGGGTATCACACTTCTAGGTTTAAAGTCAGAGGAAGCAGGGCCATGTTGACTTTTCAGTTACTACAATATCCTGGGAGCACAATAAAACTAAACCAAGTCTAGAAGTGTTAACGCTGCTCATAATTAACAGGGCATTATCATTTCTGCTTTGCAGTTATTTAGCAGGTAACAGCAGGTCCTCAAGTGCATCAATAAAACTGAAAGAAGAAAGAAATTGAAGTTAACAGGTCCCCCAATACCTCATCTCATCTCCTAAGATCACAACTCCCTTCCTTTCTTTTTGGACACTGGTTGTACTGGGTAGCCCTGGTTGTTCTGGAACTCACAGAAATCCATCTACCTCTGCCTCCCGCCTCTGCCTCCAGAGTGTCATGGGTCTGTAACACCACATTCAGGCCAACTCTTTCTCTTTTTGCACCCTGTCTTTTCCTTGCAGGACAAACACTACCATAGCAACTCTTGTTCTTAGCAGGCAGAGCAGGATGAACAGAACAATTATTTTTCCATCACCCACAGTGTTCCTTTCACCAAGACGTTTTCCTTGTGATGCCGACACAACCCCCTGCTCTCACCCTGCAGGCTCCTTCTTCCCCCACAGATTCCAAATGACGACGACTTTCTCAGTGAGCTTGCAAGGGTGCAGCATTTACATCAAGCTTCTTCGTCAACAAGGGTCACCCTAAGGAAAGCAAACTCCAATGGGCTGAAGTTTTCCTGACCTTTGAACTTAGGCTAAAATGCATCCCGCTCTGTGTGTGAGTGCGTGTGTGTGTGTGTGTGTGTGTGTGTGTGTGTGTGTGTGTGTGTATGTATGTGTGTTTGTATGTATATGTGCGAATGATTGCCCCAAATTTAGCCTCCACTACTATATATGGCCTTGAAAATATGCTGCTTCTCCCAACTGGAATCAGTTTTGCTAATCAGAACTACAACCCAGCTTTACATGCAAAGCTGAGAAAGGCAGGGCCAATTCAGGCCACCAGGGCTCGTCCTAAACATTTCAATGCTCTGAACGTAAATGGCTTGAGGATGTGAACAAGGCCATGGGAACAGCAGATCAGTATGGGAACAGCAGATCAGTGGCTGTTAGTGTGAGCTCCTCACCCTGCTCCCGAGCAGCTGCACTTGGCTCCTGGGATAACAAGGTAGCAGTTTACAAATCTGGAAGCTACGCTCCTCTGTGACAAGTGCTCTTGAGGAGGAAAGTCGAGACAACAGAGAAGGTGTGATCAAAATCATTGCTCTGATGCCACCAATTGAAAGATGCTGTCCAAATGAACTCAAACCCAGCACTGTAGGAAGCGATGGTACTAAATGCCACTGGATCTATTTAGTATTGACACAGGTCATCTTCATTTCTGACTCCTCCTCCTGAACTGCATCTAGACTGAAGAAGAGTCCTAAGTGAGTCTGAGGAAGGATTACTCTGTACCGGCCTAACCTAAAGCCAAGATGACCAATGATATCATCTACAGGATCCCCTTTAGCTCTGCCCTGTGTATCTCTCTGTCAATCATGCCCACACTCCTGAAGCCCCTTCTATGCCCACAGGATCTAAAAGGGAACATGCAGCTTCTCCGTACATTTGATATGTACACCATGGCCTGCACAGGACAATCCAGGTAAGACACTGTGACTGGTCCCATCTTTACTAAACCTATGAAATAAATTTAGACCTGTAGTCAAGCATATGTACGTCCTAACAACACAGCTGTATAGTTGATCCACTATGGTAAACATGACATGGCTTCCTAAGAGCCATAAATAGACAAGTGGAAAGACAGGACAATGTTGTAAATGTAAAGGGGGCTATGTGTTTACACTGTATCTGAGACATCACAAGAATTGAGAACATGTTGGATTTTATCTCTGCTTCCAAAAAAAAAAAGTACTATGTTGCAAGACTGCAGGAGGTTAAACTTGGAAAAGCATATACATATGCATGTACATATATGTACACACACATACATGCACACACACACATATTTGTACACACATACAAGCACATACACACATGGTTTCAATTTAAGAAAAATGGCCACCAAAATAAATCTTCAAATTATGATGCATCAAATTTCTTTACTACAAAATCTTCCTGTTCATAGTGCCATAAAACTCCCCCCACCTCACACACACACAAACAAAGGTGGGGGAAGGAGGAAGAGAGAGAGTCAGACAGACAGATAAATGGGAAGTCATTGCACAGCTGCTGCCCCCCTCACACACGCCCCATCTCGTGCTAAAATTCAGAAACAGGGAAGAAAATTAAAATCAGCCAAAAAGAAACCAGCAAAGCTCAGGATTTGAGCAGGAGTACATTTGGAGCAGGAGGGGGCCAGCTGGTTAGCTGGCCTTTTAAAGGGTATCAGAGAACCAGGCACAGGGCCATTAATCCTGCAGTTTTCCTTCCTTTGCCAACTCTCAGGGCTTACATTACTGAGCCATCATGGAGATTAAAAAATGGGTCTCCAGAAAGGTTTCTAACTTCCCCAGGAACTCTCTTCCTCTCCTCCCCACCTGCTGCCCCTTCACACAGCAGCAGAGTCAAATCCAAAAGAAAAATATTAAAATCAAATTCGGCTTTAGGGATTTGGGGAGTCAGATAAGTTTGGGCTCTTATCTAGGCTTTAGCACAAGATTCCTTCTCTAAAGTCTCCTTAATTACATCCTGAGAAAGAGCAGGCACACACAGAATCACAGCCATCTAAATCCAAGGCCTTCAGTGAAGGGTGCACACTCACAGGTTGCATCCCCACAGGAGAAAGACACTTCTGTGCGTGCCTCTTTGCCTCCCTGGGTGACGACTTACAGGTCCTGCCCCCACCAGACTTCTCCCCTTGTTTCCCGTCACCCGGGCCCCATTTGCTCAGCACCTTCCCTGCTTCACACGTGTCCCCCGTTCGTCATTCTTTCCACAGAATTTTTCTGCCAGGCAAGTACGATTGTATTTGTCAACCGGAAAGAATGCATGGCTAAGGCCATGTTTCCATGCGGCCCAAGCAGCAGACAGTTAAGAACAGAGTAACTTCAGCAGACTCCGTCGGTCCATCCTAAACACAAACACTTCGCCTGCAATCTACAGCCTGTGCAAATACTTGGAGTCTAGAGTATTAACACCTGACAGAGCACAGGGTATACGCATCGCCCTACCCAGGAGAAGTGATTTCACACATGTCACAAACCTAACATAGGGTGTGACCATCTTATTGAAAGGGGCGAAATGCCCACCCCACTTCACTGTCTCCTCAGGGACTAAAGCATCAGTGAGTTATGTCTTCTGCTACTTGCCAATTTCCTAAACCTGTGCTAGATCCCCCTCTTATGATCTCAGCAAACACCTGTAACCACCTCTAAAGTCCCAGTGGCTAAGGAGCCCAACATCAGACATGTTTCAGTCCCAGATCCACCTTTCCAAGAGGGTGTTCAGGGCCAGTCACCGGTCTTTTCAAGCCTCCATTTTGCTTGAGCTGTGTGCATAAACATAGCTCAGAAGGATTTTTATGAGCTACTACTGGACACAATTCATTATAAAGGAATGTTACTGTTCTTTTTTGATCAAATGTATAAATAAGAGGAAATGTCATCTAAGAAACAAAGACAGGAAGGGATCCCCTAATTTGACTTCATGTGTGTCCATGTGTTTGTTTGTTTGTTTTTTAAATTGGGTTGAGTTTGTGTTCGTTATTTTTGTTGATGTCCTTTGTTTGGTATCCCCTTAGAATCATGACCTTGAACTCAAGAACCTCCTCAGTACAGACCTTAGAGATGAGACGTGCGCTGAGATATTGGGTTCCACATATGGTCTTTATGTAGCAGCCTTTGTGCTCTACCTTCCTATCTTACAGAGAGAAAAGAAAAGTGAGGAATGTCAAAGACTCTTTAAAAACCAAAGCTTCTGTCTGTCTGATCACCTTCATCTTAGAAGGAAGACACGTACTCAGGGGCTGAGACAAGCTAAGCCCAGTTGTAGTCCCACAGACTACAGTCCGACACCATGTTGGGGTGGGAATGAAGGGACGTTAGTGTGCCTCTAAAGGACCACAGGCATACTGTTCCAAATACTATCCAGTGACTAGGGTTTGCAAACTCAACTGGTTTTTTTTTTCCTTGTTTCGATTTTGCAAACTGAGTGGGTAGACAGAGTTGGGGACTTCCAGGCCACAGACATGCTGGGTAGTGGCGTCTCGGAAATTCAGCCCACTGATCAATTGTGGCTCCTACAATACCAAGTCTGCCACTTTTAGATGCCGCTCTTATGTAATGGTGCCTCTGTGGCAAAGTGAAACCTAACATCCCTCCTTGCTGTCTTTTGTTCTGGGTTTTGTCAAATGGGTGAACCACTATGAGACACAGGAAGTGGGTGATCAGACACTTCCTGTGCCAGTATAAGAAGCCACCTAAACCCCCCTGACAGTTTTTGTCAAGAACTGATGGATGTGAGGGGAAATCCCTAAAACAAGACAAGGCAGTCACGGGTCAGGGGCTCCGGTCCTGTTACCTTGCAGGATATAATATATCAGTTCGAGTGTCTTTACATTGCCCACTAATGCCAAATCTGCAGAAGCCAACTAAAGATGAGCGAAAACAGCTCTTCTGAGCTGGGAAAAAAAAAATGACAGCAATCAGAGTGGTGGCCCCCAAATGTTCTCCTGTTCTGCCCCCCAAATCTAAGAATGAAGTGAAGAAAATAAAGTGATTGATAATAAAGTATTCACTATTATTGGGGGGGGGGGCAAAAGTGACCTGAATAAAAGGCCATTTACTCTCCTGTTCTTGAATGTATTTAGTCTATGCTGATCAGTATACATTTACACTGGAGAGAAGAGGGTCTTCGGAATAGGCACTTGCTAGGATTAAATTTACATTCTCTGTCCAAAAATAGGCACACAAATTTTAAACTGACAGGGTTAGGTGTTGGGCTCACATTGGCAAACATCCAAAGGTAAATTGTTTCGAGGAGCAAATTTTGTAACTTTTGGAGCTTTGGGAGAAAAAAAAAAGAAACTTTCTACTATTCACCTTAAGATTTGTGGAAACCCAAGGGAGAAGTGACCTGTTTTAATGGCAAAGCCTCCATGACACATCTTGCCAGACCTGATAACCTGCACAGGCTTGACCAAACCCAGTAAGAGGGCTCGAAATTTGTGTGTATAAATAATTAGGTGAAATGAGCCTGGAGATGCTCTGAGATGAGCCCAGTGACAAAGTCACAGTGACAGCTTGCTAACGTGTTCAGAGAACAGCACATGCTCCTCAAGAGTCGCTTTGGAAAGGCTCAAATGGGATCCTACTGGGCAAAACATGAAGCTTGTGTTCAACTTCTACACAAGTCTGTGAATCCTACGCGGGGAACAGAAGAGGCTGCAGATTGTACCTCCAAGGGAGGCCGGGCCTGTGTTCTCAAGAAGCAGTGAGATGAATGAAATTCCCATGAAATCAAAGCAGTTGGGGGGAGGGGGTTGTTTGTTTGAATGATGCCACTTTTGGAACTGAGGAGTCAGGAAAGTATATATTTAAGAAAAAAAAAAAAAAAAAAAAACTATCACTTTCCATGTGGCAATTTGATGGTGAGCAACTCCATGTCCAGGCACCCTTTTTGTTTATCTTAGAGGTGCTGATCTATACCCAACATGGAGTTCAGTGAGTACCCACTGAGACTCAGTTCAACCAAGAGCAAAACGGTCAACCGGGCCTAAGGGAAGGTACTCTCGGAATGCTTCGGGCATGGCTTTCAACAGCATGAATCGTAGTTGGGTAAGCCAAAGTGTTCATTTGTACACCGGGTTCCATGGGGACTGGGAAGAAGAGGAAGAGGAGGAAAGACCTGACAAGAGGCCGAGAAATGGACAGACATGACATGTGGCCAGGGCAAAAGTCCCCAGGCTGAGGGAGAAAGGTGATGCTTCTCCCTGAAGGCCTAAGATATTTATGCAGGCTATGAAACTTTCACACGGACAGCCGAAGTAAGAACAGTCTCCACTCTGTTTCATGAAAGCCAAGCTCAAACACGTTAATGATAGTATTACCCTGAGGAGGAAACCATCTGCACCAGGTTTGCTCAATAACCTCATTCCAGTTCATGACTAGGAATGGACAGAGATACCGTACCCAAAATTACCACTTACATCAAGAAACAGAACACTCTGTGTCAGGTCAATTCTGGGACCTGAATCTCCTGTGCCTTGCAATTCCTCCCAACATGGACACACGGAGGAAAAACCAGCACATTTGGCCAACAAACAGCTACCAAGCTGAGTGGCCTCATGCCCCAAGGAAGCAGAGACCCACACTCCATATGGCCACCTACCTAGGTCCCTGGTTTCATAAGCCTTGTGAGGATCATTCCTGCTCACAATTTACTCATTTTGTGGCCATCTGACCCGAAGCGGGAAAGGGTAGAGTAAGAAAAGGAAAGGTGGTATTAACAACACCCTGGCACCTTTTTGTTGGTGCCCGCTGTTTCTTGAGCATTTGACATTCTTTTCTTTTTTTTCCTGTTTTCTCACCAAGTTATCAACATATGTAGGGAGCAGGGTCAAGCTTAGGTCCCGACAGTCCATTCCTCTAAAAGCTGCGTTCTACAGGTCCTACTGAGAAATGCATTTGTGTGACCCTGTGCACAGACTCTGCCCTGTAGAAAGCAGCCAAGCCTGGTCCAAAGCACAGATGAAGCCTCAATTCTGGTCAGCAAGAAATGCACTCTACGGCGTGAGAGCCGTATTGATTTACCAAGAAGCTCCTTAGCAAAACCAGAGTGCGGACTTCCGGGACAGTTGGCTGCTCACCAGCACCAGCAGGTCATGCCAGGCAAATGGTAAGAAAACCTACCAGGAAAACAATATAGAGACCTAATGTCGCCTCCAGTCACCCTGTGCAAAGAGAGAGACACTGAAACAGAACAGTGAGACCCTTCCCTCACCCTTTTCCTCTCCTCTCTGCAGTAACCCTGGAGCCTGGGTTCTTGCTTTAGGAAACTTACCATTAAATAGAAACTTCATTGGTGTTAGTCAGGACAAGAGACCTGCAAATGCACACAACCATCTGGATGCAAGGAATTCCAGGGCTTTTGTTTGCTTGTTTTATTTTCTAAGCCCTGTAGGTGTTCCTTGGTTTTTTTCCCAACAACTTTCTAACAGAGAGTTCATTTATTTTTATTCCACAGGAAAACAAAATCCTGGGACCTGTGCGCAGTTTCATAAGCTAAACAGGCAACGCTGCCATAAATCATTCATTCACCCCATCTGTATTTATTAAGCTCTTACTATGCAGGCAGCAATGAGTTTGTCTACATCCATGCCCAGCAGCACAAAGGAGGTTAGAGACCATGTGAAGCTGTCCTTTGGGACTTCACCTACTTGAGAGCATTTATTTATCTATGTTCGGCCGTGTTTGAGTGTTCAAACCGAGGAGAGGGAGAATGAGAAACAGTGGGAAAACCCCAACACTTTCCACAATACTAAGGCAAAAGACAGTATAATTTGATTCTTTCTTTGTTACTCTTTTTGTTTTGAGATCGGGTCTTGCTGCGTTTCCCAGGCTGGCCTGGAACTCAGAAGCCTGCCCTCTTCCTCTCAAGCGCTGGGATTAAAGACCTGTGCCACCATATCTAGCAGGCTTCATTTTAACAGCAAGTTAGCTCCGTGGATTATAAGGGCATTTTCAGTATATCCTCCCCTGGTGAGCCACAACTGCCCGGCGAACAAGTGATTGGAAGATAAAAAAAAAGGCTCTGTTTTGAAACTCTATGCTTATTATATTGATACGTTAGAGCATTTTATAGGTTTCCAATGTGTAAGATTGCCACTGAGTTAGAAGTGACTCATAAAAATTTGATGATTTATCATTGATTCAACTAAACATGAATCAAAATAGCATTCCTGAAAGCAGTCAGACAGTATTTAAAAAAATTTGTTTCCATTTCCAATGACCTATAGCTGAACCTCTGTTCCTCCATTTTTGGTCAGACTCTTGACTGTCTGGAAAAATCAGTCTTATGGCAAGTCGACAGAAAGGCTCTATCAAAATATCAAACTCTAATCAGGAATCTAAGAAGAGGCTGGACCCCGTGTGCCAGTCTTTCCTAGGCTGTCTAGGGTGTGGGAAGAAACGGAAAATAATAGGGCAGGTCCAAATCCCAAAACATCACACTGTGACTGCTATTCTCATGATGGATGTTAGTAGGACCAGTCAAATTCTCAGATACAGTTCTCTTTGAGTTCATTCGTATGCCCCAAGTCCAACAGTATAGAAAACAACATCTGTTGGTCATGGACCGACCAGTAGGCTTAAATCTGTTCGTGAACTAGAACACATGGGCGCTGAGTTATCTCTTGGTGTCTCTTCTGGATCTCTTCTTCTAGATAACAGACTGGAATAATTAAATTTACAAATAAAAACGCCCTCAGAAGGGAAGCTAGAGACATTTCATGTACTAGATTCTGCCTTATTTCCAGTAATTCAATTATCTGGAATCCAGAGTTCTCCTAAAAGAAAAATGGAAGCTGGGTGTGATAGCCCACACCTTTAATCCTAGCACTTGGGAGGCTGAGATGGGTGATTTGAGGCTAGCCTGATCTACATAGTGAGTTTTAGGACAGCCAAGGCTATACAGAAAGTCCCTGCTAAATACTAAAATAAACAGGGCTGGAGAGATAGCTCAGTGGTTAGAAGCATTAGCTGTTCTTCTAAAGGTTCTGAGTTCAATCCCAGCAACCATCTATGATGTGGTCAGCTGCATTCTTTTGGCATGCAAGTATACATGCTGACGGAGCATTTAAAAAATACATAAATAAATAAAACTCAAAGAAACCAAATAGGTAAAAATCAAAGAATAGAACACACACACACACACACACACACACACACAGAGGGAGAGGGAGAGGGAGGGGGAGAGGGAGCAAATCCAACAGCAAAGCTGGTGCCTATCTCTTCTTCAAATTTGTTTTATTTTTAAACGGGCAGGATCTCCTGCTCCTGGTAACACACTAGAATTAAGGCCCCTGAAACAAGCAGCTTGGAGAGGGAACCCAAGACTTCTCAAGTACTAGATTCGGTTCTATTTCCAGTACTACAATTATCTGGAATCAGAGTCCTTCTAAAGAGAAAAAGAGAAGAGAAAGCAACAAACCTGGAGCCTACGATCTTCTTGTTCAATTTATTTCTAAGCCAGCAAACATACAGCAAAAGAGAGAGAGAGAGAGAGAGAGAGAGAGAGAGAGAGAGAGAGAGAGAGAGAGAGAGAGAGAAAAGAAAAAAAAACTGGTAAAAGCAGGTGGCTCTCTTGTATTTTAAGGGACAATGGATGAAGGTAAGAAAGTCACTTAAACCTCTTTTGTTCCCTTGTGTGTGGAGTGAGTGTGGAAGCAAGCTAAAATGGGTAGCACTTCCAAAAGTATATGCTACTAGCCACAGCTTGAAGCAGAGCTGAATAAGTCACCTCCACATTTGCTCTCTGTAACTCAAGTGATTCCCAAAAGGGGGCGCCCTGCCCCTCCTACCAAGAGACTTTTGAATGTTCTCTGGATCAAGTCTATTCTCAAATGCTGTCAGAATAGAATAACTAAGCAAAGAAATAAGGGATGAGAAAAGGGGAAGAAGAGAGGTGAGGGAGACAGAAAGGGAGGAAGGATTAAACGCATTACTTCATGGTCACCCTCCATGCACTCTAAGTGATGTAAAGTGGAGTTCCTACACGAAGACCTTACAAAACATCTGTCCAGACTCAGCACCGAAGCCCTGCCATCTTGATATGGTGCCCGACACCTGGCAAGCAGCTCGGTAATCTGCGGGATAAAAGAAGGTGATTGATAACCGTTTTCTAACCTCCCAAGGGAGCTACAATCTAGGACACCGTGGCAAAAAGAAGACAGCCTGGGTGGTGCAGTGGCTTATCATCCCCTGTGCCCTTACTGCTCGGTGGCTGCCACTTATCTTCTCATGATAACCAACCTCTTCCAATAGGCCACGGTCCTCCCATTCTTTAGAAAGAAGCAGTTATGAGGAGGTGGGGTTACCAGGATGGGGGCAGTGAGCAGGATGGAAAGTGAATAAGCAATGAATGGATGGATGGATGGATGGATGGATGGATGGATGGATGGATGGATGGATGAATGAATGAATGAATGAATGAATGAATGAATGAATGAAATTTTACAGAACACGAAACCAATCAGATCACATCTTTCCTAACAATTCCACAGACCGTGACACATGTTCCTCTCGGTGGCTGAAGAACTTTTCCCCTATGGTCTCTAGCCTAGACTGGTCTTGAACTCCTGTTGACAGCTACTTCCGAGTGCCATGCTCACGAGTGACATGCCCGGCTGTTAGTTTGCTTCCTGGACGTGATTTAGGTCCAGGGACACTGCTTCAGAAGGTGTGTAATGACAGTTTGTGCCGCTCTCTGAGCCCAAGCAGTTGCGTGTGATTGGAGTGCATATGTAAGGAGTAATCATGAAACAAGAGAAGGCAGGAGTGATATCCTTGGCAGACATAAGTAATAGATCTAAGACCCACTGAGGTCAGGAACTCTCAGAACCCCTCTAGTACTGAAAACCAGGAAGGCATAACCAATCAATCTGAGTTGTCACTAGTTTACGTTTATTAACCATTCCCAGGAATGTGTTTACCTTCCAATATGACATCTAGCAAAGACCCTACAACCGCAGAGCATGCGGTTAGAAACTCTGCTACTATGTGCAGGAGAAAATTCCTTGGAGCATAAAGCATTCATGTTTTGTATGTGGAGCTTCATACACAACCGGTATGAGTCAAAACCAAATAATGACACAGACCCTGTGCATCTGAAAAGTTAATGGGTGAGAAAGATCTTACCAGGAAAATGCTTGTCTCATCAGGAAAGAAGAGCACCTGGCTTACATCTAATTTTAAGGAGAACAGTGGTAACAGGCCACCTGAGATGGTCTAAGAGGGCTGGTGTGTCATAAGGGTCCTATTCACTCAACCTGCCCCATCTCATACTTCTCTACTAATCCAAAGCACGGAGAGTCACCACGCAGAGCACAGAGAGGAAATAAAAAGGGGGAGTTGGCTTGTGTTGATGAATCTCTTTCACCACCAGATACGAAGACAGCCTAGATCCTGCCTGACCTTGTATGTCGACCTGCAAACAGACCCAGTTCTCCGCCAAAGAGGTTGTATGTATCTCCCAAGGAATTCTCTTTTACTCCTCTCCTTATCCCAAGCTGATCTCAAACCTGACAGCATGGCTGCTTCAACGATGTAAATTTTACCATAACCAAACCATTGCCCAACAGGCAAGTGAGTTAGTGGCCAACATTTTACCAAGTGATATGATTTGCCCTCATCTTTTACCTTTCCACTCCCCGCCCCCTAGTTTTTCTTAGTCTTTGGAGACTGCAACAGGGTGGCTCCAGACACCAGCACCAGAGCCCTGCAGGCATGGCTGAGGGACACAGACTGCAGAGGCCCTTTGTCAAGAGGAGGGTTTGCTGCAGTGCGCTTCCTGTTTTTATATGAGGACTTTCGATACTGGTGATGCAAAGGAAAGTCCCAGGTAAGAATCACACCAGGTACTAAGCCCTGCTGCAAGGCAGAGTAACTGATTAGGACTTTAATAATTGCGAGTTTGGAACATTACATGTGCCTTGGGCTGTCTGACCTAACACTTCTGCAACTGTCCAGTAAAATCTGTGGGAACACACTAGCAGAACCCTATTTCGGCCAAACAAAAGCCTGAGTATCCAGACAGCATCCGAGGCCTATAACCTGAGACTTCGAAGCTTTATTCTGCCATTCCCACCTCTTCTCCATCAATGTACTTTAAAGTTTAAAGGTGCTTTGACCGTGGCTTTCTTTGGTCACTGTAAAACCTCTATGAAACTGCTACCACATTGAACACGGAATCTGCATTCCTTGGCTATGGTCTGTCAAGCCTGGCTCCAGAAAACCATCTTTGATTTCCTCTGAGGTAATGGGTCTGCATCGGCGGTGGGTGGGAACGTCAGTACGTGGAGATTCTGCACTCCCGTGCTGGTGCTGAGCACACCGCCACTTACAGCTGTGCCACTTGAAAACTGGAAAGCTCAATTAATTATTAACGCTGGAGAACGAGATGCTCTGGATGGAAAATAAGCCCTCGGTCTGCCATTTTTAGCAACCGCAAACAAGATGCTGTGCTCGGTACCAATCCGTGAGCTATGCTCGGAAGTTCACCGTCACAAAAAAACACTCGGCACTTGGGAAAACCCAGTCTAGGTCTTCTTGATGGAATTCACATGTTCAATACAAATTACCTGAGAAGAACTTATCTGACATCAGGAAGTGCTCATTTTTTTAAAGCAACTCAAAGTTTGGCGATCAGCTTGTCAAAATCTCGGGTTTTATACGTTTATAAATACACCTGTTTCCTGTGGGGTAGTTCATATGTTTTGTTTGATTTCAATTTTCTTTTTTACTTAAACTTTTCAATTTACTAAATTAGGGCAGTTCTAAACAAGGTTGGCTTTGGAAGAAGGTTAAGTACTTACTTCCTAATTGGCAACAGGGAAGGGAAATCTATTACCTCAAAAACCATCTAAACTTTAAAGACATAATTTATTTCATCATTTAAGCCAAACATTTAAGTTTCTGGTTGACTGGGACAATAGTTCTTTGTTATAGAGAAATGAGCCTAACTGTGTGAATGGAGGTCAGGGGCATTCTCAAATAAAGAAATGCTGAGAATGTAGAATTAGGGAGAACTGGACAACTGTTTTCCAAAACTGAATTAACCAAAAACAAAAAAAGTAAAAATTAGATTATTTCATACCTACATTTCAATACAACAAATTAATCTCTTAGGGACTGGTAGGATCGGGTAATAAAATCTTAATAATCACTGTCTCCCAGGCTATAAAACAGCTAGGTTGGTGAGAAACCTACACCAGGCCCTTTAACAAGGGACTCTGAAGTCCCATGCCTGTTCTGTGACCTTTTAACAAACATTAAATAAAAATGAAAGAGGAAAAACCCCAACAAGCCACTGTAGAATTTACTTGTCTGTCCTCGGAGCCTCTGAGTCCAGTGAGGACAATCCCCTGGCAGACCACCCAGGGGCACAAAGCTGAATTCCAGTGCTGAGCTCTCATCTGTAAAATGGACTAACGGGTTTACACGGGTCACCATCCAGGAGTAATCTCGGGTGATCTTTAATTAGCTGTAAATGAAATGGCTAGTTTCCTGAGTCCCCTGCCACCCAATGGCCTGAGTTAGCATGTTTCTCAATGACTTCCTCCAATTTAGAAGAGGCCAGTTATGAATGCTTGCTCGTTTCTAGGGATGTCTACAGGTTTGTCTACAGTAGCCTCCTTAAACCATGCTAAATGCTAAGTAAACTCCCTTAAAAAAAAACAAAAAAAAAAAACAAAAAAAAAAAAAAACAAAAAACAAAAAACAAAAAAAAAAACCTAGGAAAGCCAACTCAACTCTTACATAAAAGAAGGCCATCCAGCTCAACAATGCAGTGTCCCCAGGGCCTGAAAGGCTGAAGGAAGGAAGACCCTGTTCTGGCTCCAGCTAGAGCATCCATATCCTTCAACTCCGTTCAGCACATCCGTCTGGGCTTTTGATCTGCTAGTTAAGGCCCTTTTAACAGCCCCTCAATTGCCACTCCTGTGACAATGGACTAATGATAGAGCTGTCAAAAGTAAAAGAACTGTTTAAACAGTGACATTTTATTATCCTTTAAAAAAATCTAATTCCACTCCAACTGTTTAGGGGAAAAGGTGTCCCACCGGAATATCCTAAAGGGAAGGAGGGCAGGTTTGTCAATGAAACAGACACACCAAAGGCTGATAACAGACCTGACATGAACAGAAATAGCTCTGAAACACTTACTCCTCTCCTGCTATCTGCTCCTTACACTGCTCAAGTCAAACAATTTTTAAAAAAAGAAAAAAAGAAAAAAGAAAATAAAAAGGAAACCCCTGGAAATGATCCTGACCAAAGTCCGTTTCTTGGTGAGTATTTAGTATTCAATAAAGCTTGCTTTAAATGTGGCTCAAAATTGTAGGGCTGGTTTTCCCCCAGTGACAGGTTTAACAGGAAAAACAAAAGCTAAGAGCAATAACCCTGAGGTTAAGTTAGGACTGTAGGAAGAAAGGCCAGCTTGACCAGGAAAAAACTAGCAAAGGGAAAGAGACTGACTGGGGAGACTGAGGTAGAGCCCATATAGGGCTTTCTAAGATGGATGAGTTTAAGTTCAAATGGGATGGGAAAAAGTTTGAAGGTTTTAAGGAAGAGTTTTAACACACTGTCTGACTCCTCTTAAGTTTACCACGGAGAAACTCCAGCTGTTTAATACAGCATGTGTTGAAATTTTCATTTAATGGGATGCAAAATAAAACAAGCAAACAAAAAACCCATCCATGATATGAAGGCTCTAATATAAGGACTGAGCAGAGAATCAAATAATTATTAGCAGTGAAGGAAGGATTTAGAGGGTGGAGGGCTGAGGAGTTGGGGAGGGGGTAAGGAGGGAAGGAGTGGCGAGAGTGCAGCAAAACCCAAAGTCAGTGGTTTGGCTGAGAGCATCCCAACAATGTAAACATTCAGTTTGTAACCTGTGGTGTCCAGGAAGTTGACTTCAGGGGAAGCCGGGTAGAGGATGCAGCTCTCTAAAGTGTCCTGGCCATGAGAGCGAAATTAACAAAACGTTAGTTTACAGTCATACAACTGCTGGTGACTTGTACTTAGAAACAAAAGCCTTGTTTCCACATCTAACTTTTTAATAATTCCAAAGAGCCGATCAGTGGTGGCGCATGCCTTTAATCCCCGCACTCGGGAGCTAGGCTGATCTCTGAGTTCCAGACCAGCCTGGTCCACAGAGCAGTTTCCAGGACAGCCAGGGCTACACAGAGAAATCCTGAAAAACAACAACAATAAAGAGTTCAAAAAGAACAACTCCATAGGAGGATGAAATGTGTCTTTGCTAGTTATTGGTCATTATTCACAGTCTAATCACCACTTTAGTCATTCTGTAGGAGAGAATTTTACAATTTAATCTGTAAAGATGGCCACAATATGAGCCTAGCATACACAGACCATTTCGGTCCCCTGTATGGGCTGCCTGTGCCATGATGGAAAGTAAAATGTTTCAACCAGATATTCGATAGGACTCTTCCGTTCATGGCTCTGGGTTGATGACGTAAAGGCAGGGAAGGTCAAGATGGCCTGCTAAGGAGGACCCAGTCAGAACCAGAAGAAAGGTAGATCAGATCAAGAGCACTCTTCCCGTCAGCCTACTCACAGATAAGGTGACACATTTGTCTGCTGGCAGGACACTCCTTCCTGTGCAGAGCTCTAGGTAAGATGGTCAAGTTGATACAGGAGGCAGCTACTGCTCGGAAACACCAGAAATGCCCCATGTGAACTTAGGATTACAGGAAGCACATCCTGTCTGCTTTCCTACCCCTGGGAAAGGTCAGCAGTGAATGACTGTGACAGCAAGGGTGACAGCAAGGGTGACAGCAAGGGTGATCTGAAGTGAGAGGGAAGAGGTGCCAATGGGAAAATTATTCTGAGAACCATTTATGCATGGGGCCTGCCCCTGTTTCCTAGGTTACACAGCTTAAAGGCCACAACCACCTGGTCTAAGAGTCAATGTCCCCATTGTTCAGATAAATTCACGAAGGCTTAAAAGGTGAAAATGGACAAGGGTTTTGGCACTATCTTGAAAATTCTTTCTGGATAATCATGACCGTGTCCATGAGAACCAGGATGAGAAAATCAATGTAGCCAACTAGTGTTCTTTGAGTGTCTGAGGGAAAAGGTCTACTGTTGGGAGCTACTAGGACGTGACACAGAACACAAAAGCCTGTGAGACCTAAAGCTAAGTGATGCCAGGTGACAGAATAGCAGTGGCCAGGTGAGCCAAGATTAGGAGGTTGGACACCAGAGACAAGCCTCCTAAGACTGGTGTCTGGTGCCAAGCTCCTCTCTGGCTCTGGGACCCTGGACATCGCTACACTACAAAAGCTTGGCCACCTTTGCTCTCGTTGTATGTGACTGGATCAATGGTCTTACTGAGAAGTACATGCTCAGCCCAGGGCATGGCTCACAGAAATTCTTTGGGATTTATTATTAAGTAATTTCTGTGTTACATTCTCCCATCTGTATAATTAAACTAATGACTCGAAAGATCTTAGATAAGAGGGCCACAAATCAGCCTACAGCACAGGAAGATGCCTCTTGCATCCTCTGGACAGCTAAGAGCACTGATCATCTGAAGACAACAGAGACTAGATAGTTATGGCTCCAACCAAGGGAAGCTAAGCAGGGGACTCCTTCAGCCCAAATGACCAGTCTCCATCCAAGAGGTAGTTAAGCCTAATTATCACCAAGTCCTAGAAAGTTCAAAATTCTACACCAGCCATCACAGCTATTGAGACTGGAGATCGGCCCTGTCTAACAAACAGCAAGAACCAAGAGGGAAGACAAGTGTTTGACTTGTGTCTGCCATCCACTCTGGAGGCCGAGGCAGGGAAAGTGACACACGTTCAAAACCAACTGGTCCACATATGAGTTCAGATCAGCTAAGCTACACAGTGAAACTGCCTTCATAAACTGCCCAGAGCTGTGGAGTTTTGAACTGTCACAAACAGCTCGGGCTGTAAACAATTGCTAAAGCATGAGTTAAGTAAACTAAGGGGTCATTTTAGGATACCTTGGAAGAAATGCAAAGTAAAGATGGGGTGGGGGAGAAGCAGAAAGACAAACTAAAGGAAGAGAATAAGAAAAGAAAAAAAAGGGCAGGTTGACTATACATTCTTGAAGGAACAAAGGCTACCCTAAGACAAGGTGTGAGAAGAGGTATGTTTTATGACCAACAGTGGAACCACACTACTGCTGGGGGGAGGGGGAGAACTGTTCACAACTGACATCCCCTGTCTACAAATGCCTTGCCCTACAGCTCAGCCAAGTATACTATTATGCTACTCAAAAACCTAAGGGGGACAAATTCTGCAAGCACTAAGTATGGCCCCATCAGGTTTTATTTTTGTTTTGTTTTAAGATTTATATATTTATTTCATATATTCAGATACACCAGAAGAGGGCACTGGATCCCACTACAGATGGTTGTGAGCCACCATGTGGTTTCTGGGAATTGAACTCAGGACCTCTGGAAGAATAATCAGTGCTCTTAACAGCTGAGCCATCTCTCCAGTTCCCCCACCACCACCCATCGAGTTTTTTTTTTTTTTTTCTGAAATGTCTTCTTCAAAACTCTTAAGTTCTAAGACCTATGGAAGGGACACACAAACCGTCCCTTTTCGCTTTATTCTTCCTTCTATGACTTAAGTATCTTGAGTTCTTACCACATTAAAACAATGTCTTTGTAGCTGAACGGGATCTGGAGAGAAAAACTTCAGGGGTCTGCTATGTGGGAACATCAGCTAAGGGCTTAGGGAGGACCTGTTGGGGCTAGGATGCATGCCTTGTACTTTAGGGCCAGAACTTTCCGGCTTTGTGGTTTACACAGCACTGTAGAACCGCGTGGACGCAGATGGCCGTGGGAGCAGCAAGGGAGAACACAGTTTGCTCTGCTAGACGGGCTCCTGACCCTCAGATGAGTCGTCCGAGATTATGCAACATGACCACCAGAAGGCTTGGAAATTTAGTCAGGACCAATTGGGAGAAAAATGCACCCCCAGAAATTATGAAAATGCCAGGAAATCAGCATCTATCTTTCTAATACTAGGTACTGTATTAGAAAATCTTTCACTCAACACCTTTTCTACAGACTGTCAGGGAGCTTCTGGCCTCTTCCCTGGCTAATTCCTCCCGGATTGGTGCTATTCCTGTAACCTTCAGCAAAGACAGAACCTGGTGGCTCGCTGCTCTTAGTAAGCTCTGGGAGGGAAACACTCAGTGGGAACTTCTTGGATCGACGCCAACAGCATTCCACAATAATGGAGACTGAGTACATCACAGTTCGGGAAATAATTCTGAGGTCATTATCTCATTTGCTCATTGCAACAATATTGGAAGAATGTATAACTCACTTCATTTTTTCCCAGTGAGAAATGTAGGGCTCCGGGGTTAAAACAAAACCAATGACAGGAAAGACGAAGCAATTTGCCCCAAGTCCTGACTTGAACCTCAGCCAGCAAGCTTTAAGGCTGGTGTGTTTCCTTATCAACACATCGGAGTTGGGCTGGACTTGCTTGGCTAGGGACACACAAACCGGTATTTATCTTTCAGAAGTGGGGTTTGCAGAGTATGTGTAAATGATTGTTTTACCTTGAGCTGCACATGACTTTTCTTAGAAATTAATGGGGACACAAAGGGATCTCCTACTGAGAAATTCAGACTACTTTAACACACTGTCCTTGTCCCTCTTGGTGACTAGTCAGACCTCATCACCCTTCAGATGGGGACTTTTCCTCAGTTAAAAAGTTCCTGCTTGGCACATGCAATACCCTGATTTTGATCCCCAGTGCCTCAAAGCCCAATGTTTGAAAAGGAGTTTAACTATCTTTTTTTGGCTAACACTTGAGTTGAATCATTCTACAGATAAGTGCCCTCTACCATGATGAATACTTTTTGTACAGACTAAACAGTCAGGCAGGCATTTAAATATATGCCCACTCTTTCCAACTTATATATGGAATTTCACCCTTCAGATGTGCTAGCCTCTTTTCAATTTCCCAGTGATAGAAATTTAAAGTATTTCCATCTTTTAATTCTCATAAAATATAACAGTATCTAATATCCTTGTAAAAATCAATTAAGTTAATATATATAAAGTCACTGTAAGAGAGAAGATCTGAAGCATTCTGTTTGGGCTGAATGTTCAGACAGGAAAACAAAAGATGCTGCAGTTGTGATAAATCTGCATTCCCAGAGTTTTAGGTGCGGGGAAACCATTGTATTTTGAGGATTTCCTTCATAGGAAATGTTAGGTTTTGGCGATTCACATTTTCCCCATTGAGAAGCTGTTACTCTGTAAGAACTGGATGATGCTGTATCTCCATATACTCTCGTTATTTACACACTGAACTACAGCAAGGTTGGCCATGTTAACAAGGCTATTATCCTCTGAGTGACTGACCGTGATCGTGTAACCGAAGCTTCATCTCGCCGGCACCTGGGCGCTGAGAGACTGATAATTCCAAGCTGCAAATCTTTCCCCGCCCTTTGCTGGAGAAGCTTTAAAATCCAGAGTATGCTTTTAGGTCAGTACAATTCCAACGTCAGTCTCCTGGACAGCAGTCTACGTGGAGCACACAAATACACATGCACACAAAGACACACTCGAGCACACACACAAACACAAATCAAAGGACACCAACACATACATATACACACACACATACATAAATCAATGGACACCAGCACACACACAAATCAACAGACACCAACACACACACACACACACATACATATACATACACACACACACACACATAAATCAATGGACACCAGCACACATACAAACACACACACCAGCACACACACACAAATCAACAGACACCAACACACACACATACATATACACATACACAAACATACATAAATCAATGGACACCAGCACACACACATACACACACAACATACACACCAGCACACACACAACATACACACACAAATCAACAGACACCAGCACACATACATACAACACACACACACACACACAGACACCAGCACACACACATACAACATACACACACACAAATCAACAGATACCAACACACACACACATACAAATCAACAGACACCAGCACACACACATACAACATACACACACACACATACAACATACACACACACACACAAATCAACAGACACCAGCACACACACAAATCAACAGATACCAACACACACACATACAAATCAACAGACACCAGCACACACACATACAACACACACACACACACACACACACACACACACACACACACACACAGCTGTATTCACTACTCCAGGAACCTGTAGAGGCCTCCCCCATCTTCGTGAGAGGTGTGCTGTTCAGTTTGGAGACTTGTCCTTGCTCTGCCATTGAGTTTGAGGAGTAACAAGATACGCTTTAAAATATATCTCAGCACAGGTGGGAAGAAGTTTAAAATGACAGGGAACTCACGCTGGAGATGAGCACTTTAACCAAGTCCTCATATTCTGTTTAAATTTTAATACTACTACTAAAGAAAAGCTACGTGAACACGTAATGGGTAAGAAGGAACACAAATAATTCAAGAGGCCTATCAAAATGTATTCCCTCTCCTTCTGAGCATTACCAAAACAGCAAAATTCATAATCATACCAACGCGGAAAAGACACAAAAACAAAAAGACAAAGGAAGTTTCACGAGCCACCACACACAAGGTTCTTTTCCTAATTATCTTTCTTCAGCCTTTCTCATCCTTATCCCAATACTCAGAGAAGAATCTCAAGCCTGCTGCTGCTGCATATTTTCATTGTTCAGATAATTTCGTTAATCCTGAGATTTTCAGAAAAACCAATTGCATCATTTTGGGCCACACTAGAAGCAAGGTTTATTAAATAGTAAATACTAACCAAGAGATGGGCTTTGGTTATTCCAAAGGACCACATGGTGCAAGTCTTTTATGGGCAAAAATCATAGGCCACCCAATTTTCCCATAAGGCTGTTTTATTTTCTTGTGGGAAAATTATTTCTTATGGGAGGGGAGGGGAAGGGGTGGGAAGGGGTGGGAAGGGAAGTGAGGGGAGGGGAGAGGATGTGATCCACCATGGTGATAGAGAGTGGAGGACCAGAGACACCATGACTCAGAAAAACGCAGGAGAGGCATAGCCACCAAGTGAAGGAGTCAGGAGAGTGTGGCCAGAGGGCTGCCCAACTCGGTCCAGGGCAGCCAAGGTAGAATATAAAATTTAGTAAGTGATAAGCCGGTATTATTGGTACATTAACTGCATGGAGGTTAAGTAGCCTAACTGTTGAATGCATATCAAAATATAAAGGCTGTCTGTGCGTGTGTTTCATTTGGGAGCGTAAACCCAAAAAAGAAAAAAAAGCATAACGCCAAGATTTTTTTTATTAAATAATTTAATTTCAGCATCTTCCCTCTTTAGTTGGATAACGAGACCTGGGGATGAAGAAAAAACCTGGACAAGCAGAGAGACATTCTACACACAGGCGTTCAATATTGTTCGCACGCGTTCCCACAAGAAGGAAAAACAAATTCATGTGTGTCAAAAACTCAATGCCTGGTACAACGGTGTTGAGAGTCTGGGCCCGATACTTAGCTCATTGGGGCCCCACCTTCACAAATGGATGTACTCTGGCTACAAGAGAACTGGAGAGTCTTGAGATGCCTTCTTCCATAAATGGCACTGACAAAAGAGGCAACTTGTTGACCTTGGACTTTTAGGCTTCTAAAACCACCAGCCAGATAAATTTTTACTGCCCACAGATGCTTGGGCTACGGCATTCTATTACAGAAATGCAAAATGGAATAGTAGTGTACGTCAGAGAGCACTGCACAGCCAGAACCTGCATTTCCCTTTGTGTTGTTCACCCCCCCCCATCCCTCTCTGCCATTAGATGACAATAATTACTGAGCATCCCATGTCTTGGGTACTAGGTTCCGGAAATACACCCATGGCCACAGCTTAGCCAGGAATGTTGGGTGTTAGGAGTTAGTGACAGGATCCAGTCATAGTGAATGGTAATGCATTGAGCACTATACCAGAGAAGGCCCCAAGTCAGCACACTGTCAGTTCAACAGCTTCTTTCAGAACTCCAACGCCTCCGAGAACGACACTGACAGCGCAAGATGCTGTAACAAAGGTGTCCTTGCACAGGTTGTGCAATGAGCATTCCGTGCTTCTCAGTGATGCTAGTTTGTAGGATTCTAGTGAACTTAACTTCCTGAAACGCCACAGCAGATTCTTGCGGTAGAAATAAGCTTTCGCCCTAAACCCAAATGGTACCAGGAGCACCATGGGTCCCTTCCCTGAAGGAGCTCTAAGGACCACATTCACTTCTCAGTGTAGCCCAATGTCACGGGATGCCCACACTAAACTGGAGAAATGGATATACGGATCTCCAAGACAGAGCTTCCTTCCCACAGCACATGCTGTACAGCTTCCTTCAGAAGTGAAGTCTAGGTCCACTTCAGCCAGTGACAGGACCAGCTCTGACAGGCAGGAAGCACCCTGTCTGTGTGGAATGGAGCCTTTAAGAGGGTTGGTATGTCTGCTTTCACGCCTTAGGAATCTGACCTAGCAGCCAGCCAAGACGCCCAGTGGAGCTGCCAGCTAGAACTGGTCACCTCGGGAACCAGATTCACAGTGTCTGGAGTTGGAGAGCCACAGGATAATGTTCAGCATCCTCAGAAAGTGCAAATGGTTGATTTTAGTCACACACAAATAATCCTACATGATGAGGTACGAACGTTGTCAGAGCAGAGTATGAAAACCATGTCATGGAGGTTTTCCCTAAGAGAACTATCTAAAATTCTTAAGAAAGAAAAACAAAGGGAGGGAGGGGCTGCACTTCTTAGGGGAAAAAAAATTTAACTTCATAGGGAAAAAAAAAAAAAAAAACCTAATACAGCACAACTTATCGTCACAAAGGGTTCCTCAAGGTGAAAATTAAGAAGACACCTGAGTTTTTTCGAGCTAACTATTTAATACCTCTCCCAAATAATATTAAGTGCAGTTACACATTATTAGTGGGTTGGATAATACAATTTTTATACAGCAGTCATATGAACCCGTTAATAAACATCTATCACATGGGGAGGGGGTGTCAGTCCTCACACACTACTGGGGAGGAGCATGCATCCTACATTAGGCACGAAGACAGAAGCCAACTTTGTAACGTTTGTCCCCTTCTCCTTTCAAACATACGCTTCCCAAACTTGGTTCTCTCTTTCTTTTTTCTGGCTTCCATAGCTAGTGCCTTTCTCACTGAGCCTTCCTGAAGGCAGTGTTTGTTGACGGCATCTCTGCATCTCACACTATAGCACACGCTGTCCTAGAACTCACACTGGCCTCCCAAGTGCTGTTAACCACACCCCTGGCTCTGATTTGCTTTAAATTCATATGACACAGATCACCTATAATCTTGACAGTTGAGAACATGGCTGTGGAGAAGAAAGCTGGAATAAAAGAGGAAGGGGGGGTCACATTTTTTGGTTATCAGCAGCAGCCATGAAATCACACCACCAGAAACACTAATTAATAACCACTCAGTAAATTAATAACCACTCACCAATTAATAACACACCCCTCACTTTTGGCCTCCAGTGTTCTTCCCCTATACTGTGTCCCAAGAAGAGGCCATATTGTCTTTTAGCACAGAACAGTACCACAGAAAACTGTTATGCAGAGTCACCTGGCCACTGCTATTTATTGCTGTTTTATTACTCGCTGCTGGTGGTTTACAGCACACCTTCATGCAATCAGTATGCTCCAGAGACTTTTGGTGCTTTCTCTTTTCCAATGCCTTTGGGAAGTGGTAGGCATAGCATCTCAGGGGTGACCAAAGTGGAGAGCAAACAGACTGATTTCTATGAAAACAGCATCTTGCCAAATAAAGCGGAGTTCCTTTGGGGGCAGAGCCCCAGCCTTACCAGCTTGCTTCCTCCACTGGAGTAAGCATATCACACTCAACAGGTGATCCACACAGACAGTCAAAGGCCCTCAACATGCATCAGAAAAACTCTGAAACAAGGCAGCATTTCACATCAGTAAAGCAGGCATTTCAGGCCATCCTGGAGCATTTCCATCCGAAAAGGTGATGCTTGCTGTCTTTTCTCTGCTTTAAAAAAATGCAATTACTGTTGGAAAAGGAACAGCCTGGTGGGCTTGCATTTCCTCTGAGTGGTGACTAATAGAGGCTTCGGGCAAAGCCGCACCTGCAACTCCTCTGCCTGGCTTCATTAACAACAAGGACACAGGTAATAAACACCAGCAGGCGCTCCTTTTATCAGAGGCTTCTAGAGCCCTGTGCAGGGCTCCTCATTAAGTCTTATGGGGCCTCTCTGAAGACTGACCTGAAGAGACGCATAAAGGGGAACCCTGTTGTTGACCAAAAGGGAGAAAACAGCAACCAGTTCACACACTTGACAGAGCAGCAGCAATTTTACCGGAGGACATGATTACAAGCATTACCCAGAAACCTCTAATCTGGATGCTTTCTTGTGAGCAATGGCCAAATGAGAATAATGGCGCCCATTCGGTCAACTTCATGGCATCGGAGTGAAGATCAAATGAAGGAACAGCTGAGCGAACTCTGATGTCCCCGTGAATAAAGGGCTCTATTTATCTAATCTAAGCCAAATGTAGACTTCAGGCAGAAAATGCCATTTCCAAACCAGGGATGCAATGCAAGAAGCTTGGGTATTATTTCTACAAATGCAAAGTCTACCTCTAAGCTGTGATCTCGTTCCTCGAGGACTCGGGAAAGGATGAAAGGAGAGAAAGTGAGAGGGGGGTGTACAGACGCAGCAATTACCCTTGGTTTTTAATGTTTGTGTAGCTCCAAATGGGCGAAAATAATTTTCATTTGTCTAAGAGCCAATCATGACAGAAGGATCCAAACCTTGGAATGGATGGCCTGTCTAGGTCTGTATTATATTCTCTCTCTCTCTCTCTCTCTCTCTCTCTCTCTCTCTCTCTCTCTCTCTCTCTCTCTCTCTCTCTCTCAATACTGGAAGAAGAACAATACACCTTGTAAGTTACTGGGAGGCCAAACAGAAAAAATAAATAAATAAATAAATAAACCTTGCAGGTCATGACTTCTGTTTGCAGTTCAGACAATTAAAAATAAATTCTTGTTTGTCCTATAATGCTAGCCTACAGTGGCCTATGCTTGCCTCTGACTGGATGTGATGGCAAATACAAAGGCCTTGTTTGCCTTTTGAAGCCTCTGCAATCTTTGACTCCTTGACCTTTCCTGGGAACCTAAGAATGGGCCTGGCTCGGGTCCATCATCCTGGCCAGTATTCAATGAAAGCTTGCTTCAAAACTAGCTCAGAAATCGTGAAATTGGCCTCTCTCTTGTGATCCTCAGGTTCAACAGTGTGTGGGTGTGCAACGGTGAGGTTGTTATACATTTAGCTGTGTCTTACTTGCAGTAGGTTCTGGAGACTAGAACTCAAAATCCTTACATTTGCACAGCAAATAGTTTAAACACGGAGCCACCTCCTCAGGGTTCCAAGTGATGTAAGCCAAAGTAGTTAGAAGGAAGACCCTCCCTTCCAACCAAGCCCTGGGTATGATATAGAATAAAGTTCAACTCAGTCCATAGAAACTGCATAAAAACAAGGCATTTAGAATCGTCCTGGTACTCTATCTAGGCTCAAGGACCTGAGCTCATCAGCCAATCAACGCCACTATCCGGGAAACCCAGTGGCATGAATGTGTCATCTATTTGTTCTAAAAAGAACTACAATGCTAAGACTGAAAAGAGGTGGGTTCTGGCTCTGCCCTTGCCTGTCCAGGAGGAACTACAGCATCTTGGGTCCCTAGCAATGCATACACCAGTGTGAAGGAAAGAATCAAGAAGGTAATTAAGATCACTCATGGCAACTTACTGCATCTAAGGCCAGCCGGGGATAAAGGAGTACTTCTGAAGAAGCGGAGGGGAGGGAAGAAGAACGGGTAGGGGAGAAAAGGAGTGGAGAAGAGAGGAAAGAGGGAAAAAAAGAGAAAGATGAGACCAGAGTAGAACAGAAATTGTGATTTGATTTATACTATACCAACTACTTGAGACTAAATATTCCTTTCCCTGACTCTGTGAACTATTTCTGTTTTGCCTAGTAAACTATTTATTAAGTGCTCACTCTGTTTGGTGGTGGGGGGGGGGGTTGGTCAAGCTCTATTAGAATGCACAAGGAACTGACTGATCAGATATTGAGTTCACATGCAATGAAGAGATTTACTTCATGTGTCACCAGCCTCCCTCCCAAGAGCTGCTCTCTGGGGTTTTATGTTCGGCTGCTATAAAAGCCAACAGGAACAATGCTAAATGAGTGGAGATCCCTTTGGATTGCTCTGCAGAACAGAATCTAGAAGGAAATTATCTATTTACACTTTTATGCTACATCTTTCCAAAGGCACAAAGGAAGTCAGCAACTGCCAGTAATTACGGTGCCTCGAGGATACTGCTGACCTTAGAAGTTCTTCTTGGTTACCCCAGAACTTACTACAACTATTAACCAAAATAGGTAAAGGGGGTGATCCAGGAAGGACAATATTTTCTATACCACAGCCACCTGTCAAACCAAAGTTTGGAAAGACACAACACCTAACCCAAGTTTTATTAAGCATTGGTTAAATCAGAACCTCTTCGTTCTACATACTGGGGTCCATTTGGTGCTGTATGTGAGCCAATGCCATGTTTCAAGTGGCTCCTGAGATATGTTTAAGTATTCAATTTTATTGTCACTGAAGACTACCTGAACCCCAACTCATTTTCTTGACACCCTAAATCCCTAAGTACTTAGTTAGTAACCTGGAGACATGATTTCCATGGTCAGAGGGGGGAAAATGGAAGTAGGAAACACTAGGCTAAGGCTGTCCCAGTGCCGGCCTGGACTACCACAGGAATGCTGTTGAAACCCTCTCATGAAGACAGTGTCCTGCTTCCTCACCCATGTTCATGGTCTGTGACTTTCCTCGCGTGACCGCCAACTTGGTGGGTCTGAAAGATCAGGGCGGCGCCTAACATACGCATCAGTATTTCCACAGCACTCAGCCTAGTCCTCAGCAAATTGTTGAAAGCCCTAATGGATAACAAATGGGGTGCACAATACCAACCAAATGCATCAACTGTTAGAGAGAGAAGTGGCCCCGTGCACCAGTGCTGAAGTGAAAAGTATGTGGAGACCATTGTCTTGGACTCACAGGGCCGGAAGGGAGATGTTCCCTTAACCTCTCCTCAAGTTTGGGATCCATCTATCTGATCCCGTGACTGCGTCTGAAAGAGCTGGGACTAAACAAGAAACGGCTTCCATCCATCAGCTTGCAAGGGCTACTTCGAATGTTTTCCGATGTAGCTATTTATTCAAATCAAGAAATAGTCTGAACTAAGCCCAAGGAAAGGGCTGTAATGTATGTCAGTAGGGCTGCCAGCTCCTCCACGTCCACACGGAAATTATTTACTCAGCCTGGCAGGCCTGTGCTCAGGGAAGAAACTGTGATCTTCAACATCATTGTGTCCCTATTGGAATAAAATACCAAACACAGGGACCACAAAGATGTTACTTAACTTACTCTGCATCGTTGAGAAATGGGACTAAACTACTTTCTCTTCCTCTCCTCTCCTTTCCTTCCTCTGTATTCCAAATATTTTAGAAAGTTTTACTTTCTTCCAAAGTAGAGCTAAACTGACCACTGCTTTATACAATCAGATCTCAGATGACTTCCTACTTAAGGCATGGTTGCAGGTGACTTCCTATGAAGACATGCCAGGTAAAGCCCTAGGCAGGTCAGGCTCCTCAAACCCATCCAACCGACTGCTTCTCATTCATACACGTTTCCTACTTCCATTCTAAACCAGTTCATCATTTGGGCTGCATCATTAAGAATGGAATCTCAGCTGGACCCAGAAATGTGGTGGTGGTACCCAAGAACTAGGGACATAAATACAGACACAGACACACAGACATATATACATACTTACACAACCTCCCTCCAACTAAAAGATTTAAGTGCCAATATTACTCAGAACATGCAAAGAATATGCATACTTCTAGTAATAAAACAATAATCTGCTTCTAGAAAAATTAGCAAGAGGAAAGGACTGATGAAGAAAAAAGACAGCAGAAGCAGAAAAGTGATAGGTAAGGCAAGGGACTGGATGATTCAACTCTGGATTTGGAAGACATGCACACAACAAGACAGCCATAGAAAAGGCTTTGCCTCTAAACATCTGTGTTTACCTTCTACTTAAGTGGATTTCTAAATTTTCCTGGAGAGTCCATCTTATTGAAAAGAACTGTACCACTGCTGTCCCTGGGTTAAAGGAGCTGATAAAAGTTTCCAGAAGAAACCTAGCAACTAAAGACTCAAATGTCAGAATGTATTTCATCAGTCTTTCCTCAGAGGCTTCACCAACGCTCAGAAGTCCAGCCATTGCATGTGCAATTTATAGCTCGCCCAATGTGCTCTCTTCAGGTTCTTTGCCATGTGGGATGTACACAGTAATAACCTGGCCCTGTATGAGACAACAATTTATTTCAAATCTCACTCAGAATAAATGCAGAGTAACAAACACCCTGGACCTCTGCTCACTGACCTGTTTGGGTCTGTCTCTGTTGGCTGTCATTCCTGAACTTCCAACTAGAAACAGCAATGGTTGTGTGATAGCAAAGTGGTTTCTAAGAAGTGGCTTTCTTAAGAGCTTCCTTCTTAGGCTACATGGCCCAGCTCTATTTAGAGACACCTCCACCAGTAGCCCATCCTGGTTTCCCTGAATATCTTATTACATGTTACTTTGGCCTCGTTAAGGTGGATTTTGAAGAATCCCTTTTTTCCCTGGGGCATGCGTTTAGGGTGTGGGGTGTGGGAAACTAATCTCTGTGGGAGACAGAACTAGAATTCTCCTGCTGACGAACGTGGGGCATAGTCACTGTACTCAGAAAATACACCAGAGGGGCTGGTTTAGTCTCAGAGAGAAATGGGCAGATGGATACTGTGAGTGATAACAACACCAATAACCACTAACACATTCATAGACAGCTACCTGGTACTGGATCTACAAAGAAGAAGGAGAAGGAAGAAAGAAAGAGGAGGAGGAGGAGGAAGAAGAAGAAGATGAAGAAGAAGAAGAAGCTCTTCCATTTTTACATCAGCTTGATTCACACGACAGGTGACTCCGTAGACTCTTAGAAGGCTTCACTTACTACTGTATTATTTCTTGAAATGCTAACCAATTTTGAACGGAGGAAGGCAGCTCTGTGCTGCATTTTGTGGTAGACCCAGTCATCAGTCCTTCCATCAGGCTGAGGCCTGTGACTCTTGAGTTTCTCTAGTGTGTGAAAGGTTCCCTTTCATGTTTCAGACTATGGGACAGGTCAATGAGAAGCTCAGAGTAAAAGTTACCCCTCCAGCGTACTGAGGCGAGAGGCAGCTTCCGTCCAGCAGAATAGGCCTATTGTGAATGCTGTGGTAATCTCTGAATGACAGGTTCGTCCCTTATCAGAGGATCTTAGATCTTTGGAGTCCTTAGGAAAAAGAAATCTAGGCCAATGGACTTGTGTTGAAGGTGAAGAACCTGGACACCGGGATGACTCATCCCTGAATGAACAGGTAGTTCTTGGCAAAGAACCGAAGCCAGGGCTGGGGAACTTTCCAGGACTTTCAGTTCTGTTTGATAAGCCTGAGAAAGCAGGGCAGGAGTTATCTGTCAGCTCATTTTGGTAAGTCAGCACTCAACACACTGCCTGCTGCGTTATTAATGATCAAGTTGAAAGAAATGGCCAATAAAACAATAAATCATATCACCCTCAACAGAAATCCGAAGCATTTCTCAATTTTGTTTATTTAACCTTAAACATCCTCATATCCGGCTAGTTTTGCTTTTCAAAATCTTTCAAATCCCAGCCACTCCTTGCACAGGCTCCAACATAAACTCTATAACGTGACGGGCAAACAGACACCACACCATACACAATGACAAAGATCATTCAACTCATTTTCCTTAAAGAGTAGCTGGAAGGTAAGTTATCCGACGTGGAGTAGGAGGTGAACATTTTGGGAATGAGCGAACTGATGAGAAATAATTATGTTATTTCCAAAGCCGGAAGTGATATGAGCAGTTCTTTCTAGGAAGTCATCTTGCCAAATTAGACATGTCTGTTCCCACCCAAGGTCATAGGGGGTGAGAAAAGAGCAATATGCCAAAAATGAAGACCTTCCCAGAAATTATCGACTGGAGATTACACAGCCATAACACCATGATTTGTCTAAAATGAGGACATCCATCTACATATGGGGATTTCTCTCTCAATACAGACTTCTATGCCTATGTTGATATCTGAGTGGGAGAATGGGCCAAATGGATCGGCTTGTCATTGATCAAGACGTGCAAGACTGTCTGTCATTCACTGTCACCCGCAGAAGCAGAGCCAGTTAACATCTTGAGATGCTCAAAATGGAGAGAAAGGAGGAGGCATGAAGGGAAATGGTAGTGGGGGTGGGGATGACTGACAGTCATCCGTTCTTCCCCAGGCTATGAGTATCTGGGCAGCTGAATGCAAATTAATAATTTCATCCTTATATTTTTAAAACGCTGTTTCCACATATGATCAATATGTCAGGGATCATATAGCCCTCTTTGTTCTTTAAACTAATCACTAAATATTTCTATATGGTCAACCCTCAGAACTGTTTCTAAAAACAGATTAGGGACTGCAGGGATGTGGGGAAAGAAGAGGGGATGTGACGGCGGAGTGTCTATCAAGTTTTAAATATACGGTTCTATATTTATATATGCAACATGACAGTTGACAGAGTCCTCTTCCACAGGCAGGGAGACTGATAATTGGTTACATTTCCTGTAATAGACACAAGGTAGGCTGAGCTACAGGGATTCGTAAATCTTTATAAATGATAAGCTATCTTGATAAATGCATGGATGTGATATGTATATGAATATGAGAGAGAGAGGGAGGGAGAGCGTGCGCACGCACGTGTGCACGGCAAGATTAGAAAGGTAAAGGACAAAGGGCAGAGAGAGGATCAGTAACTTGATACTGATATGCTTGTTTTATCAAGGTTATCAGTCTTGCTGAGGCCCAAATAAAGCAGATGGAACACCTATATCCCATAATATGTTACGCTTCACAGGCTGCCTGGTGTACCCTGAACAGCTATACCCATGTGACATGGATAGAAACTACAATAGCTTTCTTTATCACTCCGTATCATCACCAAGCATACCCTCCAGGGCTAATCCTTAATTAATAAATGTCACCAGATTCCTTGTGTTCCCGAGAGAGACAGAATCCCAGAACTCCTTGGCAACCCCTCTTTCTGGGACCTGGATTTTAGATCATTTGAAGGACTTTGTCAATGAAACTGTGTCTCTCAACCTTAAATAATTACAGAGCACATGTAAAGAAGCAACTGCCCTCGTGGACAAAAAGTAAACACACTTACTTTTTTATCATAGGACCCTGCATTATGCACCCATTCAAAAGTTTTTTTGTTTTTGTTTTTGTTTTTTTTTTTTTTTGTTTTTTAAGGTAATGGTGTTTCTATACTATGATTTGGGATGGTGAACTTTACTAAAACTCAAGAGACCCGTGTTGCATTTCAGAGCATACAATGGTATCTTTGGACAAAGTTATATAAAATGAGTTTCGGTGCATTAACACTCAAATAGTGGAGAGTGCTTGTCTCTATAAGTACGCTGGACAGGAATATTATTAGTGATTTCAGAGCCTTGTCTGTAGGGCCATGATAATGACACCTCAACTTAACCAACCACCAGAGAAGGAGCAATGTCACTGGTAACAATCAGAGAAAGTGTTTTGCTTGCCTGAAGATAAGACTAGTGTTAATGCACTGAATTCTCCTTCAATAGCATCCAGTCTACTTGCTGAGGCTGAGGGCACAGGCAGACAGGGCTGCAGCCAGCCAAGCCTAAAATTACCTTCGGCAAATCTGTCAAGCTGGTGGGTAGCCCTGGGAGCCTACTCCCAGCATCACTGTGGTACTGGGCACCTGGCTTGTGTTGTGGAGTGTGATGGAGATGACCTACGTCCTGTTCGCTTTTCCCATTCAATCGTGAAAATTGTCCTGACCATCAGAGCTTGCTTTGGGCAGGGACCAACTGTAATGCCATATACAAGGTTGAGACATCCGCAGCTTTGCTCAGGCTTGGCAGCATCAAGAGAGCCCCAAACCCACTCTGTGACTGTTAAAACCAACAAGATGAAAAATGAGGGATAACTGATTTACATCCGCAAACAACCAAGATCCAATGTGAAGCCATGAGCTGGCATCAAAGGCCCAGGGAGGCGGAGTCACATGCTCAAAGACACCCAATTAGAATGCAATCCCAAGCCTTCTAATATTTGCTCATTTTCCTACATCCTCCCTTCAGGCTAGCCTGTCTGTTGAATCTACCGGGCCTTTGTCTACCTCAGGGTCTCCAGACTGATGACCAGAGATGCTTTTTTTGAACCTTCATAAGATGTTCACTCTATACTCATTTTTTACCTCAAAGGCTCCCTCTAAAATAGTATCCTGGACTCAGCAAGCTCAGTTTTCCCTGGCATATTTAAACCAGATGTAATCCCTAACTTGTTACTCGGAGACATTCTCACCTGTATGCTGATGGACTTATTTGTCCTCTGCTAGAATGTCAGCCACGAATACCAGGACCCTCTTGGTCTTGCTGCCTGCTCCGGCCAATGTGTCTCAGGTCTAGCACGCTGAAAACAACCAAAACACACTTCCTATACTGACTGGAAAGGTCCACAGGGTATAAGGTATAGGAAAATGGCCACTACTTTCCCTTTCTTCTGCTCATTCTACCTCTGAATTAATTCTCGGTGTGGTCAATCGCACACCTCTAGGGTGATAGGGATCTGTCTCCTGCCTTTGATCAGCATGAAATGTCACTATCCAGGGAAGGAATTGGTTTTCCCCCCTCTGGGTCCATACTCTGAGAATCCTTAAGATAACTCCACCAACCAAATCTCCATCTCCACCTCATAGTCGACCGAATCCCGACCTTCATCTACAAGAGCCCATGCCTGCTTCAGTTGTAAATGCGGTTAGAGTATTGACAACCCTTCAGCCTAGGGCCCAGACACGATCTTTCAGAATTCTTCCCTACTGCCCCTTTCCTATTTGTAGGGAAAATACTATCAGTGATGGTTGGCTGAGCGTTGGGCTTTTCTCTTTCACAGTGGCGTGGAGAAATCGAGGTCTTCAATGAATAAAGAGACTGTCATTTGTCTCTGAAGACACTGAAGTGGACCCAGAGAGGTTGAATGGAGTGGAAAGAAGAGAACACCGAGGCGGACATTATTTGGTGAGACTTCTGGGTGTTTCAAAGGCCCTTGGGTTAGACATGGAAATGATCTCTCATGAGGCACTAGTGAATGCAAGGCTTCTGTGTCAGTTCTTAGTATCTCAGACAATGTATGGCCCCAAAACCTCCAGACCCCATCTCTCCCATGTACGGCATCCCACAAGGCACAAAAACCCTCACTGAGTTTGGGCACACCTGCTATTCTTATAAATCAAACATCAGTTAAAAAAATAATCTAGAGTGAAATCAAAAGGATCAAACCTTGGTACCCTAATGCCAACAGAAGGCTGATTATCAACAAAATGTCACGTAGTACATACCGCCAAAACAGCCTATCAGCCTATCAGCCTATCCCCATGTTTCACCTGGAGTTTAGGCTACTGAGCGCTGGCCATCTTCTAGGATGTACACAGTCTATGAATAGCTTGGAGCAGCCACACCCAGTCCAGTGCTAGGTGACCTGCTACTGGCATCCTGGTAGTCAGGCTGACTTCTCTCACTACTGTCTCAGCTACGGTCCCCTTCCCCCAATACAATCCCAGCATCTAGCATCCCACCCTAATGAAGTGCCCTGCTTAACTCACTCAAAAACCTTTTGTAGATTTATGCCTGTGTGGCATTTTCCCCCCGGGGTGGCTGCATGTATTTAATATGATTAACAGCTTTAGTCATTAAACAGTGTTTCTTTAAGAGGATTGCATGAGATTTACCCACAGGGTCTTGGGCTGAAATTTCAGCCCAAGTCCCCAGGAGAGGTAGGTAAGGGGAGTTCATCATGATATAACAACTTCACTTAATGCTTCAGATAACTGATGACCCATCCCATAAAAATATTCTTCCTAAACTAATCAAACCATTAAAATGTCAGCTTCCACAGAGATACTCCACGGCACGCCTGCCTCTGGCCCTGGTTCAATTCAAATGGAATCTTGCTGAATCGCAGGGCTTGGTGGCATCTATGTTTCTTTATGCTGTCCCTTCCTTGATGAATACTCACCTCTGCCTGCTTGAAGACCGCCATCCCACAAAGCAAATGGGCTGGCCCACCACACACAGTAAAGGCTCGGTTTCTTTCTGCTCTCAATGTGCTTCAGAACATTCCCTTATTGCTTAAAATATGAGGCTAGCAAGAAGAGTAAATGTTGCACACCATGCTGAGAGCCTGTGATTCAAAGAAAGAGCAAGAGAACATGCACGCACAGCTGGCTTGGGGTTTCCGGTTTATTAAAAGGGCCTGGTAATTACAAATGTTTCTTGTGGATTGCTCTCAGAGTTACTATTGCTGTGATGGAACACCAGGACCAGAAAAAGTTGAGGAGGAAAGGGTTTAGTTGGCTTATGTTTCCACACTGGTCATCACTGGTGAAAGGTAGGACAGGAACCCAAGCAGAGTAGGAACCTGAAGGCAGGAACTGAAGCAGAGGCCACAAAGGGGTGCTGCTTACTGACTCTCTGCTTGAACCTTGCTCAGCCTGCTTTCTTCCAGAACCCAGGACCACCTGCCTAGGGATGGCTTCATCCACAGTGGGCTGGACCCTCCCCCATTAATCATAATGTCCTAAAGGCTTGCCTACAGCTGATCTTAAAGGCATATCCCAGTTGAGCTTCCTCCTCTCTGATGACTCTCTAGCTAGTGTCAGGCTGACAAAAAATAGCCAGTATAGGCTACAACGTCAACCTAACAGTTTGCAGAGAACTCCACTAGGGCACAGCTTTTTTGTCTTAGTTGTTCTGAACACCCACTAAAACAATACTGAGCAAAACAGATAGTTTCATAGGTTTACACTTTCAGAACCAGCCAGAAGAACTACTTAAACAAACAAATACCTCTGGCATCTAGTAAGGATCTGAATTCAATGTTTCACTTCCGTACACTCAGTGTAGACCTCCAGTCGTTTCTAGATTGCTACCGTGTGCAGTGTAATAGTCCCAAGTGACCTGAACTACTTTGATTTAAAATGATTATGACTTAATAAAAGTTGAAAATTTAGCTACAGAGTCATATTAGACAAACTGGTGTTCTATATGGTTCAGAAAATGTCCCCAGGATTACGGACAGTTTCCAATCTACAAGCTGGAACTTAATACCATCTTCATGTGGAACTATCAAATATCACAGAGATTGAGAAAGGGCTCTGAGATAAAGATTACATACCACTTAGAGTACACAAGTTTTGTTCCCACCATCCATGATACACAGCTCACAACCAACTCCAGGGGATCCAACTTCCTCTCCAGGCCTCTAGAAGCACCTGCAGTAACAGGCAAATACATTCCCAAACATATATATATACACACACACACCAAACATACAACACACACACACCAAACATATACACACACCAAACATACACACATATCCCAAACATATACACACACACCAAACATACAACACACACATACCAAACATACACACACACCAAACATACATACACACACGCCAAACATACACACACCAAACACACACACACACACACACACACACACACACACACACACCAAACATACACACACAACCCATAATTAAAGAATATAATATAGCTTTTAAAAATAGGCTAGAGAAGCTACACTTTTTCCTTAGGGTGAACTCTAAGATAAATTCACTATACATGTAATTATTTTAATTCAAGATATGCTAGACCCCAGTGTCCACTGACATTCCTTAAGATGAACAACTATTAGCACACAAATGAGTGTGCATACACATCCAAGTTCCATGAATTAAAGCACTTCGGGAAACCTTTTTCAGCACTCTATTTTTTTGCACTCACCTTGCCATGTGTTTCTGTTTATAAATATTTTATTTTGCTTATGTGTGCACATGTGTGTCCATATGAGCATACGCTATGTGTATGCAAGTGCCTGCAAAGGCCAGAAGAGGGCACCAGATCTCCTGGAGCTGCTGTGAGCGTCTGCAGTGGGTGCTGGGAATGGAGAGAACCAAGCACTCCACTGCTAAGCAGACTGCTGAGCCATCTACCTCTCCAAACACAACTCCATCATACATCTGTAGGAACTGAACGTTTCCTAGCACTGATCAGTGTATCCCAGGGAGGGCACACTGCCTTCTACCTCCTTGAGAAAGCATGCCATGTTCTATCCATTTTGTTTCAGTCTCTTTCTATGCACTAGATGTGAAAACTCAAAGTCCCCGCCCATATGGCACCTGCACCAGGGACTTTTTAACCTGTACCAGAACCGGTCTGTTCACAGCCAGCCACCTTCATCGCGCCTGCGAACGTTCACCGGGTTGTATTTTATGAAGATCCTCTCAGAGAAGGCTCACAACACTGGTGAATGCGGACTATTGCCATCTAACTGATGAAAAAAATAAAACTGAAAAATAACTACTTCCTCAGAATTTCACAACTGATAAATAATATAATTGCAATTTGGCTCAGGGTTCCAACTTCCTGTGTCTGGTTGATGTTTTTGTTGTTGTTATTGTTGTACAGAATTCAATTCTAAGCTGGTGCACACTTCCCTTCCTCTGTGGTACATTATATTATTTCTTTGATGCGTACAAGTAAGGTACATATCAGTCAAGTTCATTTCCTTCCCTTGATTATAAATTCCTCAAATACAGAGAAAGCCAGTCTTATCCATGTTGCCTCAACCAGAAGAAACAGAATTGTATTGAGTACACACAGAAGTGAATGAATATTGTCATTTGGCTACAACATTAGGAGACTACAATATTCAGAGACTAGTCCTAGTCCAAACTAGCTCATCCATTTCAGGCCCTGAAAGGATTCTTGAGTCTACTGATCACGTTCAAGTTTTCCTCAAAACAATTTTCATAGTCATTGTGATAATTCAACACATCCCCTGATATAGCCAGAACTTGCCAGATATTGAGAGGAGTCAGACTATTATGGAAAATGTAATGCTTGCTCATTTTCCCTGGGGTGCAGACCATGGAGGTGTTCCAACAGGCAATCTGCCCATGGCCAACTATGGAGATATAGCAGGGTAGCCCCATGCTACAGGGTGGGTGGATGTAAGTAATCTAGAGAATCCACTGTAAAATGGCAGTGGTGGTGGGATTCTGGGGAGGAAAGAGAAGCAGGCTGAGCGGAATGTTAGAAGACATCACCCAGAAAGAAAAGGCTTGGATAATAATCTTTAGGAGCATTAGAGACGCCTAGAAGAATGTTGTAGCTCATTTCAATTCAAAGAACTTTTCCTAAACAACTACACAGGAACAGCCCTGGGTCTGGGGAGTAGCTGTTTGAAGGTGATTCAGACTTGCTAATGCTCTCAAAAAAACTCATTCCTCTAGCATAGAACCAGACATTACACCAATCTGTGGTGATAGAAAATAGGTCTTGATCAACCCCGTAAAGAGACACCGAGACATGGAGATTGATAGTATCACTAATTCAAAAAGAAGCTTTCTAGTCTGGGGAGTTTAATCAGTGGGCATAATGAATGTATACGATGCCCAGATCCCTTGTGCTAGGCAATACAGTAGACCCAAGCTGTCAGGACTAAACTCCTGGTTGACAAGGTCTCTGGAATACTGACTGTCCTTATTACTAAGGCTTCCTAGTGCTGTAAACGGGAAATGTCTGGGCAATTCCTTTGACCTTTATCCAGGGTCAGTCTACAGCCAATGGCTAACAATTAAGCAACCAAAGCATGCATCATATAGGACACAGAAAAGCACACTTCCTAAACGGCCTGGCATTGATACATTCCACACCCTCAGCAGAACAACAGAGTTATTCCAAAGTGGGTCTTTCCATAAACTTTACACGGTGCCATGTTTAGAACCTTCCTCTAAAAAGAAAAAGAAAACACAGAGTAGGAGCCACAGCTTCACACCATCAGTGTACCAGGAATATGAGAAAAGTGGTACCAGTTGAGTTTCCCTGACTCAGTCAGTCCACACCCCTTTGGCCTCCATTTGGCTAGGCATTACTTCTGTTCTCCCTCTAAGTACCAAGCGCTGCACTCAAAGTTTGGTACTATAGGTTAGTACGCATGAGCATCCGATTTGTGCATAACACCCGGAGCTCAGAGACAGGGAACTGGAGAAGAAACAGCTGGAAGACCATGATAATTCCCCAACCTCAGGATACCTACCTAACCTTCTTAATGCTCAATTTTATTTGTCTGGAGAAAACACAGGCACATGCTCGTGTGTGTGTGTGTGTGTGTGTGTGTGTGTGTGTGTGTGTGTGTGTGTGAATGATTCTCACCTCTTTAAACTTAGCTCAGGGTTCCCTCTTATTAAGCCTGAAAGAATCACACTTTCTCTGCATCCTCTACACAACGTGCCCGGATTATGGTACATCACCTGTATTGCTAAAATCCTTTCAGGTTTTGTCCCAAGGCCAGGTATGGCTAATACAGGAGGTCAAAGGCAGAACAACCTGTGTCTTTTATATCCCTAGAGCCTTCCGTAGTGGCTGGAATGAATGGCTGATAAGAAAATGCTTAACTTTAATCCACTAAGCACTGTAAAACATTCTCATATAATACAAATCAGACTTGATGAAACATCACATGGCATGTCTCCACTCCCAGCCCTGCGACACAGTGGCCCCTGAGCTCCCCTGACAGCACGGATCACTGAAGCATTGGGACACTTCTGGGCTTCACTCTGAAAAACCATGTCAAATACAGATGAATATGCCTTCCTTATCCATAACAGTCTCAACCAGACACATTTTGCTCTGTGCTATTTGTCCCCCAGATTCTGAAACATCTGTCCACACATTATGATGGTATTGAAGATAAAACCAGTCTAAACACACGATTCACATAGAATTCCATAACACATACTTGTACATATAGGCCGAAGGTAATTTTATGCAGTATTTTTGGTGCACCTGCAATTTGACTGCAAGTTGCCTCATGGGATCTAATGTGTAATTTTCCACTTATAGTAGCGTGGCAGTTCTCAAAATACTTCAGGTTACAACATTTCCAGTGCTGTATTTGGAATCTGAAAATATTGATACCAAAAAATCGGGTCAGTGTATACATTTACACTGTAATAGACTAACGCATGTTCAATTTTCCAGCAACTCCTTTAAATGTGTGGCTTCACCAGCATTTATGTAGACACTCCTAGCAGTCCAACCAAAAAGCCTGACCACCCTCCTGCTTACAAATTGTTTTCTAAGGAAGTATATACTTAGGCAACTTCTAAAGATGGTTTTACTTACATCTCTACTGCCTGATCCTTATCACTGGGGGCTGACTCCTAGGCTGCAGGTTAAGAAAGTGAATGAGAACACAGTGTGTTGGCAAGTGCCTTTAATCCCACCAGGAGGCAAAGGCAGGAGGATCTCTGTGAGTTCCAGCCTGTCCTACATCGTGAGTTCTAGGACAGCCAGAGAAACATTAGAGTGAGGCCCTGTCCCCAAACAGAAACAACCATAAACAAACAAAGCAAATGAATTCAAAGATCTTCTCTGGAGGAAAATCTGACAAGCTAACCTATACAAATACTTGTGAAGGTGGGGGCATAATGATTCTGTATAATAACTACAACAATATCCATGATAGTGCATATTACAAACAAACTAAAGAGCTCCCAATAGATAAGCATAAATTATAGAGGAGGTTTTATACACACACACACACACACACATACACACACACACACACACACACACACACACACACACACACATATTCACAAACCAACCAACATGCATTTATGTAAGTGGACTTCCTAGAACAGAAAACTTCCTCCTGTAAATGGCAGCATGAATGGAGCCAATCAGGAAGGCCCGAGAACACTGTAAAAGCAAGTACAAGCACGTACAGTTTCATGTGTTCCCACATGTGACACACGCATCAGCAAGATTACAACCCAGAGGGACGGGTGAGCAGTTATGAGTGGTGTTTAATTTTCCCACTGATAATTGTTACCTGTATCATGCTATGTATGTATGTGTGTTGTTGTTGTTATTTTTAATTTTCCACATACAATAATGTCATGATTTCAAATCAGTCAGTGAGTAGATTGCAGGTGAGATCACCATCTTCTCTGGCTTGTTACCTATTTCTCACATGCCTAGCAAGGTACCCACCATGGCCCCAGCATGTACCCCTAAAGTCTCACCATGAGATATGCCTTCACTCCAACTGTCTGCCCCTTGGCAATTACTCCATTGCCTATAGAAGAGTCATTTCCAAAAGCCATTCTGGGAAACTCTCTACATCTCTTCTTAATGGATAAAGAGGACACTAAAAGGGCACAGGGCTTTATCTGTGTTTGTACCCCAGATCTACCCTTGACTTTTAAAAGCGGGGGGGGGGGGTATCTATCACCCCAGGTGCAGGGAGGACACTATTCTAGAACTATATTCATTTTTTAAATTAATTTATTTTACATACACTGTGGCTGCCTTCAGACACACCAGAAGAGGGCATCAGATCCCATTACAGATGGTTGTGAGCCACCATGTGGTTGCTGGTAACTGAACTTAGGACCTCTGAAAGAGCAGTCAGTGCTCTTAACCACTGAGCCATCTCTCCAGCCCCTAGATTGTTTTCTTGCTATTCCCGAGCAGTGTTGCTTTGGTATTACTTGGATGAGAAGAAAAAAAAAAAAATGAGTAAATAACAGCTCTACCGCCACACTGTGCAAATAAGACTGCTGAGAAATGACATACACTGTGTATTTTAAGACCCCCCCAAAAAAATCATTGCATGGCTTTTAAATTGGAAACACTCCAACCATGGCTGGAGTGCTTACTAAGGAAGAATGCACACATTAAAAGAACAGGAAATTTCTATGACCGGCTCCGCTTCTGTGTGTAAGCTTATTCCCTAAATTCAAAGGACAAAAATTACTATTGACTCTTTATCCCAACAAGGAAAATAACCGTAACCCTGTCATAACTTACTGGCAACCAATGTGGGCTGAGCTGCTATAAAAGAGCTGGTCTCGTTCATTATCTTCACAGAACAGGGAAACTGAGTCTCACCTAGGCTGAGAACTAAGATCACTTGCAAGTTGCAAGGCCAAGCATTGATATCAGAACTCTTACCCCTGTATTCTACATTCCCCCCAACAGATTACCATGCCCTCCATCAGATTACCATGCCCTCCATCAGGTTATCATGCCACACTGTTGGGCTGCTCAATCTTAGCATTAGAAAGGAGAGCCCCAGTAACTTCCCCAGCTTCTTCTGCTTACACAGGACTTCATGTGCTCTCTGGATAACCATAGGGCAGAAGAGCTCAAGTTTAATAGATCAGAGGAGCTTCCCTTCCTTCCTAACTTCCTTCCTTCCTTCCCTCCCTCCATCCCTCCCTCCCTCCTAACTACAAAACTCTGGGTGTCCTGAAATTTGCTACACTATGTAGACCAGTAAGTAGACCATATTGACCTTGAACTCACAAACATCTGCCTGCCCCTGCCCTGCTCCTCTCAAGTGCTAGAAGCAAAAACCTGAGTCACCATTGCACCACCCTACCCAGATAAGAGGGTTTTTACTATTACTGATCAAAATATTACGGTGCCTATCTTATATTCTGGACTTTAAATCTACATCTGCATAATATTTGGAAGTTGTCAATGTGCAAAGCTTCTACATTAAAGATGAGAAAATACCCTACAAAAATTTGTTGGGGTCCAAAATGCATTTTTTTAAAAATCTGTATTCACTGGTGAAATAGCTGACTGTATAACTCAGTTTCCCTCTTGGAATTAAAACCCAAGCAATGGTTTCTTTAGGTATACAAAGCAGGAAAAAATACTTAGGCACGGTAAAGTCCCACTTGATGCTTTGAGATGCTTAATCCCAAATCCCTTTGGGCCTGTTCCTGAAGCCTGTGGCAGAAAAGGAAGGCGCAGGCAGGCCTGGGCCTGCAGTGACTTAACCTGCAGGTGAACAACCTACAGGAGTCAGCACGTAGCTCAAGACAGCAAGAAAGCCACAAAAGAGTCAGCAACAAATAGAGCCAACTCTTGGCACTGAGATCAGGTGCTGGCTGGGGGAATGTTTCAGCAAAGGACAGACATTGCCTCAGGAATGGGAGGGCCAGCACCATCTTAATTATTAACTTTTCCTGTGTAGTCTTCCCCAGCAGCGCTGACCTCCACCTGGCACGGTGCTTCGGGGTTTCCCACCATCCTCTTTGGGGGGAGGAAGCTTAGATTGGAGAGTGAAACAGAAGGGGCTTCTGGCTCTGGAAGCATATGTCCTTGTTCCCCACTAGCGTAATCAGCACTTCATGGAGGAGAAATATGGATGACTTTCAGTCTGGGCAAAGTCATTGATGGTGTGTATTTCTGAGATGAGTCTGAGCTACCTGAGCTAGGAATCGTAACAAAATTCGTCCAGAGTCTGAGACGCAGACCTGTTTTGTCTTGTTAGATGGGAATGCAGTGTGCTATTAACTCTACCTAAGATTGAAAGAAGAGAAAAGGAGCAGCAATGATGATATAGAAATGTAGAATGCATGGAAAAAGCCAGGACCATGGGGAAGGATGTTTGGACCCATTTACAGTGGGACAGCCTTATATAAAGAACATCAACGACATCATATAATTTTTAGAGATCTACCAGATCACTCCTATTTAAGACGAATTGTTTAGCAAGTTGGAAAAACACCAGTCATCGCCAAGTGTTGGAGCTTTCTCAGAGCTAATGGTACTTTCACCCGAAACAATTCCAGGACACTTAAGACAAGTCTTAATATTAAGTGATCCATGTGAAAGCCAAAAAGCACCTACCTAACTTGTGTCTCCAACATTAACTTGATTCTCATTTCTGCCTACTCTGGGGAAACCATTTGAGACAAATGATAAACATGCAGGGTGGCAATGGCCCTTCCTTCCTCAGAGGCTCAAAGTCTAACGGGGTATACAAGATAAGCAACCTCTTGGCAAACTATAATTGTACCTGAGAAATTAGCTTCAAGTAGTACTTGGAAGGTAGAGATTATCTTAGTTCCCCTTGGAGGTCTGCCAGAGGCACTATTACCCAGCTAGCTCCCTGTCCTCCATTTCAAGAGGACTTTCCGTAGCTCCCATCAGCAGAACCAAAAGTCAAGGGCTACATTTCTGCCCCCAATCATAGCTAAGCGAATCTCAGCATCCTTCCCCTGTAACGAGTCTTCTGGTTTTTACAATGTGCAGAGGCATGTGTTTTGTTTATATCTAAATTTTGTCCACAGCAATTTAAAAAAAAACAAAAACAACAAACCCCTGATACAAATGTAGACAGAGGATAGACTGACTTAGTGAACGGGAGAACAAGAGAGAAAACACTTTCATTGCATTTATTTATGTATCTATTTCTTGTGGGATGTGTATGCATGTGTGTGGTGTGCTCCTGTGTGTGGTCTAAACATGTGTTTGTCACGTGAACTGATGTGCTGACCAAATGTGCCACTTTGTACATGGAAAGATAAAGGGGCATTTTGTGGGAAATGGTTCTCTCCTTCCACCATGTGAGTCCCACAGATCAAATTTAAGTCTTACTGACATTGGCCTTTATTCCCAGAGCCATCTTACCAGCCCAGAGGACTGGCATTCGGGTAAACAGATTCTGCTGTCCACAGTGAAGTGGGAGAAAAAACAATCTGAATGTTCTCAACTTAAAACAAAAGCAACAGCCATTTGGGGCAGGGCATCTCTAGTTAGTCTATGTGACAAAGAACAAAGTCAACAAAGGACCTTGTTACTCAAATAGCAGCCTTCCATTTAGGAGAACTGATGTTTTAAAGCATAAGGAACATTCTGGATCCTTTCCTTACAAAAGCTTTGCAACATACAAACTTGGCACAGATGATAAAGTTCATAGAGCCAAAGAGAAGCCAGGCTATGGAAGTTTGTTAAGTCTGGGTTCACACAGGAAATCCTTACTCTGTACTGGCCACTAAAGGCTTGGAGAGTTGGCTACTGGCTCAGCCAGGCTGGAGGAATACTGTGCCTGTGGCTTCTTTGCCCTGCCACATAGAGCCTACAAGAATTACAGCCCTAAGTCAGAGTTGTTCTACTCGAAAAGATATTTAGCAAGATGTAGTAATTTGTCTTTGCTTTGTTTTATTTCCCCCTTTCTTTATGTGGAGGCACGTGTTTGCATTCTATGCTGAGATCTTTTCCTCGGCTTTTCTACTTGTATTTTTGCACTGTTGGTTTTGAATTCTTGGCTTTCACATATTCTTGCATCTCAAATTCTCCTAATTTACTGTGTAATTAAAACACACGTGCACATTTGTCCTCAATTAATGGAGACAAATTATTCCCCAGTGGAAGACAACTCTACTCCAACTTGGAACCTACCAGGGGCAGATAGGCCTAGAATATAAATGTTATCAAATGATCTCATGGTTTTTTTCTGAATAAGAAGTAGGTTGATCGGGGGCAATGAGATGGCTCAGTTGATAACGGGGCCTTGCTGCAGAAGCCTGACAACTTGGTTTCAGACTCTAGAACTCATGTAAAAGTGAAAAGAGGAGAGTGACTCCTGAAACTTCCAATCAGTCAACCCCTCTCTCTCTCTCTCTCTCTCTCTCTCTCTCTCTCTCTCTCTCTCTCTCTCCTCCCACCCTTCCAAAAATACTCATTGCTTCATAAAATGAAAAGGATTTTTTTTTTAAAGTAAGAGTGAGGTTGGTTTGCCCTTGAGAGACAATATTTTAAGATCTCCTTGGCATCTGCAAAACCAGATGATTCCACAAATTCCTCCTCTTTCATTCTTTATTATCGGAAGAACAGTAGCAACATGTTGGAGATCACCTTTAGAGAGAGAAGAAGAAACTGCAAAGGGCAGTTGAAGCTGGCAAAGTAGCATTTAGCAAGTATCGGTTTGCAGTCAATAAATCCATCATAAGCCTACATAATAAAGGCTTTTGAAATGTCTGGAAACGTGAGAAAAATCACAGTGGACCAAAGAGTCAGCTGACATTATTTATAATACTGGGATAATTCTGTATCAGCAAAGTGTGTGTGTGTGTGTGTGTGTGTGTGTGTGTGTGTGTGTGTGTGTGTGTGTGTGAGCAATCTAGGCAGAAAAATGTATAAACACTGCAGAGTTACTCATTTAGGTGTGATTACCATTTGTTTGTGAAAAACAGAAAAGGAATTGAGAAAAGAATGCAGCAGTTTTAATGCCTATAGGAGACTGTGACAGGAAACACCCAAGGTCAAGAGTTTCTTCATTTACCAGGGTGTTTTAAATGGATACTGGGAAAAGAAAGGGCAGAAGAACCACTTACTCTTACAGATCAGCTAATCTGAGAAACTGTACTCAGAATTTAAAATATCTCTTTTTAAACGTCCAACAGCAATTCAAGTGGAAAAGGAAGTCACGCCCATGTGTAGACCAGATTAACTGGGCTCAGAGAAGTGAGATTAAATACCCTGAAAGTATCCTTCTAAACTTATTGACAAGGAACTTCCTAGTAGGCTTGCTATAAAATTTACAACATGTCCTTCCAAAGGCCACAGACCTTCCGACCAGCAGGTAATTCATAGAGCGGATTCGAAGTTGGCTCACTGTAAGGGGCTAACAGAGATTTACACCGAGTACTTTGTTCAGGGTTCAACACACTTTAATTGCATCAGATAACACCTGCTGTTCTCGATTTTTTCCTGGAAACTGACCGAGTCCAATTCCTATTTATTTAAGTGTCTCTACTGTGTCAAAAGATGAGGACAAAAGGAAAGGAAAGGACTAAGAACAGGAAGAAAACTGTCCTGGGCCCGGATAGAGATGGGTCCTGAATTGTCCTTTTTGAGGTTCTACAACAGCTTAGCCAGAGAGAGTCTGGCAGGTGGGAAATCACTGGGGAAGAGATGGGTTGAAATGAAAGCCAGGTCTGGAAGGAGTGTAAGCCCTGGTGTGCTAGAATGTTGTAGTTGTGGGGCCATGAGCTATGCAGGGCTGCAGACAGTTACCTATCATTCGGCTGGGCATGGTCCCTTTTTTTCATAAGCTTAGGACAAGGATTTTTCTGGCTTTTTATATGTAGAGAGAATATCTTGTGTATGGGTGTATCACCTGCCAATTTAAAAAAAAAAAAATCTATAGCCTATAGGAAAGGCCAAAATAGAAGGTGGGACATCGGGTAGGCAGAAAGAATTCTGGGATCGTCAGGCACGGGGATAACGGCCAGGGAAGATGTGAGGAGGACAGACTCATGGTGCCCAAGCAGAGATAACCAGTCACATGGAAGAATGTAGATTAGTATAAGTGGGTTATGTTGAATTATTAGCTAGGCAGTGAACCAGCCGCGCTATATGCTCTAGGTATCTGTAAGTAAATTTTTGGTCTTAGTCATTAATCAGAGTGCTTGGGGCTGGGAGGAAAATGGCCCATCATACAACATTTATATGTTTCCACAAGAAGGAAATGTATTAAAAGGAAATATGTGGAGGTTTGGTCATGTTGTCTGGATCCCAGTGAGTAGTGCATTACACACAAACACACACACACCGTCATTAAACTATATCACCAACCTTCAAAATGTGTGTTTCTGTGAAATTTAAAGCAATCTAACAATATGTATTTAGGGAAAGCCACATTGAATCTTTAACCCAATATAGTTATAGTAACAAAACACAGATCCCAGGCTCCTGTATGAAATACCAAATACTATTTGGAATCATATCCCTCAGTAAAAACAGAAAGCGGGAACAGAGGCAGTGTTTTTGTTGTTGTTGTTGTTGTTGTTGTTTTTAAGATTTATTTAATGTATGTATGTGAGTACACTGCAGCTGTCTTCAGACAACACCAGAAGAGGGCACTGGATTCCATTACAGATGGCTGTGAGCCACCATGTGGTTACTGAGAATTGAACTCAAGACCTCTGGAAGAGCAGTCGGTGCTCTTAACCGCTGAACCATCTCTCCAGCTCATTAGTATTTTAATAATACCTTTAGCATTGTCCACATTAAAGAAACAAAAAAGAAGAGGATGCCAAAGGTCAGGCCTGGACATATAGATCTAAAATTGTAGGGACTGAGCCAGGATACTCTTGTTCAAAAAATGCTCAGGCAACTGGGTGAGACCCTACGTCAAAACAAAAGCAAACAAACAAAAGATGCCAGGCACATAGCTCGGGTGGCTTGACACATGTATATAGAGCCCAGCATTCCATGAAACCAGACACAGCAGTGTGCACCTACAATGGCAGCTTTCCAGAGGCTCGCTGTCACCTCCAGCTACATAGTGGGGTCAGCATTTGCCTTGGACACAGGAGACTCTAATCTCAACAAGAAAATATATACATGATAAAAATCAAAAGGGATGAGGATTTAGCTCACAGGATGGTAGTTGTTCAGTATGTCTGAGACCCTGGCTTTCATCCCCTGCCACGCCCACCACCTCTTCAACTCCTAATAAAGCCTCTCTCCTTTTCCCCTCAGTTCTTTCTTGTCTTAAATGATACAAAACAGAAAACAGACATTTGTACTGAAGCAGGTCATCTGTTTTATAAACAGTTGCACAGACACATCCTCAGTCTCTTTCCTCATGAAACTGGTTTGCTGGGACATCTGTGCTACATTGCTTTCCTGAGTAAGACCTGAACTGCATCCTGAACGCAGGCCCTTGGGTGGCAGAAAAGGTTACCAGGACACACAGCTGTGAGTGAGTGGTCTTCTGCAGGCCTCTGAGCCTCACAGACAACACACAGTCTTGCCAGAGTCCCACGTGAGCTCTTAATGACGCTGTTCCCCCCCCCCCCCTTACCTAGCTCTTATCTCCCTGACCACACTTCTGGTGACTGGGTCGTCCTGAAAGTTTCAAGTGCATGTGGTTCAGGGTGCCAAGTGACCAGGCCCAGCTTATCAACACTGAGTACCACCTTTGTCCCGGCTTCGACTGCAGTGAATTATGAATCCTTCTTGCAGCTGTTCACTTTAATATAAATTTTTAAATATAAAACCGATGGAATACAAGGCTTTCAATATCATAACAGGACGTGTCCTTTATTCCGGGGCCCGGTCGTGTCTTTCTACCATTCATTCATTAGATTTTCACAATAATCACCATTCATTCATTAGATTTTCACAATAACCACATTGAATACTGTTTGTGTTCTCATTGTACACTGGATGAAACAGGTGTGGTCCAGTACCTTGACTGCTCCTTCAATACCCACTGCTGGCTTTCTTCCTCCTTTCTAGAACCATCTAGAACAATCTACTCTCCATTACGGGACTGCTGGCCGCCATAATGTCTGGCTCCCACCAGCTCTGATTCACAGAATAGTTTCTGAGAGTTCAGCCGTTCACAGCACTGTCCTGTCCAATAAGCAACTTGGTCAAGAGGATTTGGGCTCCAGAAATGTCCCCTTTTCCCTTCTCTACTGTTCCTTGGAATTTACAGATTGCTTTCTTATTTTGAACCCTAAACCAGTTTTGTCCTCAGCACCTAACTGTAAATATGCATATTTATACCACGGGCCCACGGGAGCCTCTCTGCAAGAGCTATGCCTTGATGTAATAGCAACAGCTAGGCCATCTTATCCCCAAGAGAAGAAGACATTTGTCACCAAAACCGGTGTGCTGAGGTGGCAAGTAGAGATCATAAAGTGTCTGGAACCCCTTGGATATGACTAAGCCACAAAATACACCAGCCCCGAGGAGGCTCCCCTATGAATCTGTTCCTTGCTCTGTGGATGTATACATGTCCCTGCTAAAACATGCAATAAATAAAGCTGGGGTTAGAGCGAAAACTATATCTGGAGCCTTATTTTTAACCCCAACAGTGCTCAGTGCGGTTATAATTCAAAACTTTATTATTATTCTACACATTCTTTGCAATGGTGAATTATTTAAAACCAATGCCCAACCAACAGCATGACATATCAACCTATAAAGGGAAGCGGCTGCTTCTCTACTCCCAAGCACTCAGACACCAAACGGACTTCTCCCCACACCAACAATTCCCCAACTCACTGGATACTAATGAGTCGCAAAACGGTTCAATTTATGTCTAGGGCTATACATCCAATTAATGCGGGACCACAGATGCACGGGCTCAGTTTCAAAGGCTGCCCCCAGATACCAGTCAGAGCGTTGAACTCACACACATTTGAGATTTTGAGACAATTAGCTGTCCATCAGAGCTTTCCACACCTCCCCTGCACTGGTTCAATCATTCGGCAGGGCTAGTTACAGAACTCAGGAAAACAATTTCATTTCTATTGCTGTATTAGGAAAGACAGAAATGAGAGGCCAAGTGAGGGAAACAAGGTTTGAGGTACAGAAGTGTTCGAGTATAAAAGCATGTGTCCCCACAGAGATGGGGTTCACCATCCCAGCCACTCCAGAGTCTGGATGAAGCTCATTCCTTTCCTTTTACCTGCCAGGTTCTCTCCTGGTATTTGCTAGACCAGAAAAATACCTGAAAGGTCCCTCTAAAGCTAGGAATGTTTCAGGGCTGTGGCTCATCATTATGGTATGCTCAATTCCTAAAGCTTCTCTTCCAGCCAGGAAGAGAGATGGAGTGGAAATGTCTGGGCTCCTAACCTTAACCTGTCTCCCTAGTGACTGGCTGCTAACCTCAAGCTGCCCAGGAATCCTATCTTAGGACAAAGGCGGCCCCCGGCATCTGGGAAGTTCTAAGAGATTTCAGAGCTAGTAGGATACTCTCATCAGACCATTACTTGGGAAATGACACGGTTTGGCTTGCTGTGTGTCAGAAACTGAGCTCAAAGCCCAAATGGTTTAGAACAAAAGCCGCTCCTAACATCTCTGCCACTCAGACCGCCACAAGGCCATCGGCAGCTCAGTTTCAGGAGCTGGGGACAATACTGGAGTATAAATTCTCACAGCGTCATATCTGCCAGAAGCACGGAACCCTCCATCACCCAATGGCAAATATATTCCTAGAGTATGTCCCAAACATGACTAGTTTCCACGAAACAGTAAAACCACCCAGAACAACAACAATGTATCGACCAAAGAAGAGCGCAAGGCCTAAGATAAAGCAAGGCCTAAGGACACAGCTCAGAGCCAGAGCATGTCCTCAGTACCACAGTCAATCAGTGATACATCAAAACATGTGGCCCATCCATTTCTACGTGTGTTAATAAATGGGGTTGATACAACAAACAGAAATGCAAGCGCCCCAAAGTTATCTCTAAGAAACTGGCAGACAGAGTGAAAGAGAAACTAGAGGCGGAACTTCCTCACTGCCTTGGCAAGATGGCAGCCATGTTCCTATACGGAGGAAAAAAGACCCTAAGAAAGAAAGTATTTTAAAACAGAAAGAAGGAAAAAAAAAAAAAGTCCACTTTGTCTCATCACTTGAAAATGTAAATGTGGACCACTGTGCATCACTGCCAACAAGAACGCATTCCAACGGGAGGAAGCAAAGGCTTGTGAGGGAAACAGCCATGGTGGGTACAGGATGCTTCCTTCCATAAGGAAGGTGCCCGGCTGGAGAGGAGGGTGTCTGCTGGGGCCACAGCCCTGCTTGTGTCTGGGCACTGTCTCTCCCCTGTTAAATAGACAAGCCAGTCTGCAACACACTGTCCTACATTTTCCTAGGCTTTAGAAACTCATAATTTCCTTCTTAACTTAAACCATCTGACAATTTTGGAGAATCAAATGGCTCCTGGCTCATTCTCTGTCATTGTGTCTCATTGACAACACTGTGTTAACAGTCACTGGGAGTTACAAGGGCACCAAAAGGAAGAGCCTTGAAAGACAGAAAAACCACAGGAATCTCAGAAGCAGAAAACCGTGTGTGTGCATTTCAAGGCATTCAACATCACTTCCTTACTGCTGTTTCCACAAAGGGCCAGCTTAAACCATGGGGCCAAAGCAAGGAAAGTGGTTAGAGGTATTACTTTTGACAACACTGCAAACTAGTCAATAAATAAAGCAGGGCTGCTGAACCTGATTGTCACCACAGAAGCCAGTCTGGAACATACAGCCAAGTAACTAGATGGCAGTGAGTCTGTGGTACTCAGAACACAAGGGCCTGTCCTTCCTCGGGGTCAGATACTCCTTCATAGGGATCTACCACAGTAGCTGCTAGAACAGAAAATAAAAATAAACTCCAGATTTTCCTTAAAAAAGACTGGGAACCAAGAAGATGGGTATTTGTGAGAGTGTACACACATTTGTGCACAGGAGGGTTTACCAACATGTGACCTTCTCACGGAACCCCCACCATGTTTTTGAAACAATAAAATGCTAGTCTGTTTATCTGGCCAGCATAAACGTCGGAGACATTTTAACGGTCCGTAAAGGCTTCCCAAGAATGTTTGTATTTTTCAAACTCAACAGTGGATTTGGGTAAAAGGAACTGAAAACAGTTCACGCTTTTGCTTCTCTCTTTTCCCAGTCCCCCAAGAAGATAAAAATGCTGATTTCCAGTTTGTATCAAAAGCATATGTGGAGAGTTCAAGATACTTAACTCTGTTTCTGTTAATGTGGTTTTCCCTAGACACACGGGACTGTCAGATAAATTGATACCATGAGGCCTGTAGACACAGCCAGGACCTTTTCATGAGCAACTACACAGCCAGCTTACACCAAAAACAGCATTCCTAAGGCCACTCAAACTGGACCTCTACTCTTGTCCTAGAGAGGGAGGAGGGGACAGTCCACAATGGATTAGACAAACTGAACCTGGCTCAGCTTCCTGTTACGTCTTTTTGTTAAGAGGCACACTTATTTAAAGTTAAAGGCTTGGGAACTGGCTGAAATGGAGTCTAAAGAGGGAAACTTTCAGAACTTTCCTCAAGTACGAAATCCTTTGCGGGTGATGTTTTCATTTCGTAAGGAAGACCCAGAGGTTGAAAGGACACCTGGACATGGGAACTGAGAAAGAGTGAAGAATCATTTATATGAACAGGAAAAAAAAAGATGTGCAGAGAGATACATTATCACAGTTCTACACATGACCCTAAAACTTCCTAAAAGTAACTCCAATTCCAAAAGAACCAAAGCAGAGCCTCACTCCACCCTTGGATACAGGAGACACCTTGCCCAAGTGTTCTACCACAACATAACATACGCTCAAGCAAAACTAAGCCCTCAAAACTACCTTCTCAAGCTCAACTTAAGGTGACCTGGCCTTCTCTTTCAGCAGCATTATAGAATAGCTCTGTTGCTAACCTGCTCTCCAAATTAAGGCAGCAATAACAAAGAACCAGACTCCTCAAATGCCGTATTAGAGGAACACAAATTTTATGTTAGTAGTTAATAAATGTGTGTTCAGCTGGGAGTGGTGGTGTAGGCTTTGGCCAGAGCACTCATGAGACAGAGGCAGACCGATCTCTGAGTTCAAGGTTAGCCTGGTCTACAAAGTGAATTCCAGGATAGTCAGGGCTGAACAGATAAACCCTGTCTTAAGAGGTATAATAATAAAAAAGAGGCATAATAATAATAATAATAATAATAATAATAATAATAATAATAATAATAAGTTACAATAATATAAAATATTATAATATATACTATAATATTATTATAATAATATAATAACATTATTACTGTTATTACTAAACAAAAAAACAATAAATATTTACTGAGCATTTCCTCTATACCCACAAATACTTGTTTCAGTTCTTCAGAGGGAAATTGAGACCTTTAGTCAGCTGTCCCAAACAAGACCATATAATTTACTGATTTAAATTATTTATTTTAGGATCAATTCCTCTTCTGCCCAAATACACTGTGCTCTGCCACGTGTCTTTTACTCACTACGCCTGTTAAATGGCATTCCTATTTGCCTCCACAAGAAAGTCTCCTTGCTGAAGCCCCAGAGAACAGGGTGGATTTATGTCCCTGGCTCCCAGCTGTCGCCCTCTATTTTCCTAGGTAGTCTAGTTCGAACCCCAGGTAAGGCACAGCTACTGGAACAGTGGCTCCCAACCTTCTTAATGCTGTGATCCTTTAATACAGCTCCTCGTGTTCTGGTGACACACCCACACAAGAAAGCCATTCCATTTCTATCCCATAACTACAACTGTACTAATGTCATGAATTATAACGGAAATAACGGACGAGCAAGGTATTTGATATGTGACCACCATAGAGGTCGTGAACCACTGAGCAACAGCTAGAAACTGTGGTCACTTAGGAATGGAGCCAGGGAAGGGAAAAGGGATAGGAAAGGAGCTACAGAAGACAGACTTCCATGCCTGGCGCAAGGGTCCCTACTGACCCAGGCCAGCTGCCTTCTTCCCAGCCTCTATGTTCCCCTGCTCCCCTTTCCACAAACAAACAACCCCAGGCAGCGATCAACCCCATCCCTGTTCCTTCAGTGCCACCCTCCTTTAGAAGCAGACACTGACTAGCACCTTCTGGTATTTGTTTCATCCTACTTTTTTTTTTTTTTTTTTTTTTGTAAGCTAATGTAAAGGTTGGCACTGGACACATTAAATGTTTAGGTCCAAGGTGAGTAAAACTCCTTTTGTGCATGAGCTCTAGATCTTCGTGTCCTCACAACTCAGGGAAAGGCCCTGACATAATAGCCTCCTGCAGGTTTTATTGCCTAAACCAAGCCCACAGTCTCCCATGGCTACTAACAAGTGCTCAACTGAAATTAAACACAGATAAGCCAACGAATTCCTAGAAAATCCATTTCTCTGTGCTGCCCGAATCTGGGTGGAGAGGACCCAGCTATGTTCACTATGCAAGAGCAGGTGTGGAGCCCCTACGTTTACTTAATTACAGTGTGACTCCAGAGTCAACTGCCTAAGGCAGCCATCTTGGGCAAGAGATAAGAACAGCCCAGATTCGGAGCCAACAGAGATGTTCCCATGCTAAAATTAGCTCCTTGACTTGAGACTGCTAAGGGAAGCCTAGGGCAGATTTTTCTGAGTGGTGGTACAGGGAAGGGTTTCAAGGAAGCCTTTGTTTGCCAAATAAAGGGGAGGAATTTCACTGCAATGTTTGAGCTTGGGATGGTTCAGGCCTCACTCCAACTCTGGTGATTTCTATCAGCATCAAGGGACCAGAGGGGCAATAACTCTTCAAGGTTCTTGATTAAGGACACTCTACCTTTGGCCAAATTTCAAGGCACTTACTTATATAACAGGTTTACAGTTTCTGAAGCAGAGTCTGAAGACAGAGCATATGGAATTCAAGGAAATGAGATGAAAATCCAACTATACAGGCCTCAGGATAAATGGTTATCTTTAACGTTAATCACTGACTTGAATATGCTTTGCAATTAACATTTATAATGAAATTAAGTACAAATAGCTGACAGAAATCTGCATGTACCAAAAGGACTCTCAGGGTATATAACCTGAGACTATGAGTCTCTGACTATGAGTTCCCAATAGGAAGATTTTACATAATTTTTTTCAAGTCAACTTCTATTTGGAAACAACCAACTCACATGCATGTGTTTCAAGAGCTGGCACAGAAGGTAAAACTGGGCTGTCCTCGGATGAGCAAGGACATCTCTACAGCAATCATACCTCTCCTGTACCTTATCAAAGATAGACCCTCCGAAAATGACATCCAAGAGACCTGAAGGTGATACCACGCAAGCTGCCCGACTGACCCCGTGTTCTTTGAACTGTAGAGTTTATGCAACTCTCAGGGGTGTCTGCACAGGACCTCAGATGTCACAGCTAAACCGATAAGGAGAAATCCCCTGTCTTGGTTGGAACTGTGACTACCTCATTCAATATTATATGATAGTCATGATCTAAAGGTTTTCTTTAAAAAAATTAAAAAAAAAAAACTTTGGGGGGAAGAGATATGACGCATACAACCCACTGAAGGCTGAGCATTTTGCTGCCCCCCCCCCATTCTTTGTAAAATGACCGATTATGAATGTGCCATGGAAAGATGGGGCTCCTGGAGTCCAGGGTGAACAATGCATTGACAGAGACAATGAAGAGAGGATATGAAGTTGGGTGGGTAGAATCTGGAAGGTGTTGGAGAAGAGGGGTATGTTCAAAACATGCTGTATGAAACAACAAAAAGAGCATAATTTTAAAAATTATATATACATACACATATATGCACACACACACATATATATATCACACATACATACACAAATATATCTCCATATTACCTAACTGACACTCTTCTTTCTAGGAATCCATGCTAAGCATTTTCTTAAAGATGCGTATGTAAAGTGTGGAAAATCAAATTCAGCCACTGTCTATTCTTCTGTTTGCCCCAAACACAGCTGATCTTGTCACAGTCAACCCACCTCCACTTCTTTGAAGCCAGGCCCACGTGGTGAAAGTCAGTAATTTTGACTCAGATGTTATGCTAATAACGCAAATATAAAATTTTGCATATTATGGAATTGCTAGTTTTAAATACAAACGATGGTGCATACTCCAAGAGCCTGCTTGGAGAATTATAGCAGTTTCTTATCTTTTGTTTACTTATATACTTCAGCTATCACCCCCCCCTAGTCCTTTGAATTTGCATTATCTTTGAAGATAAGCTTCAGTCTAGACAACTCTCCAGGCAGATCCAAAATCCAGAATTAGTAGAATTCCAGTGAAGTGCTTTTAATTCTTGTCTGTTAACTTTTTAATAAGAACCCCCTGAGGCCAACTACCACCCTGGCTTCTAGAATGCCACACACAGTAAATACTGAAATGTCTCTTTCAACACCCTCCACAGTGAGAGAGTTTGCATGGTATTTACTGGGGGGAGGGGGGGTTGGAGAAAAGAGAGTAAGTCAGTCTAGACTCCTCATGTCTCCAGATACGTAGCATCCAATAAACGACAGCTGAGCAATGGAAAATCGTCTCAAGCGGGAGATTTCATGATCATTTTACCCTTAGTACCTCCTGTGAAAGGCTTGAAATACTGGCGTGTGTGTGTGTGTGTGTGTGTGTGTGTGTGTGTGTGTGTGTGAACTTAGCCATAAGAACACACAGCCAGCATAGACTCTGCAGGATAAAGATGAAACATGGCACCAAGTATGTGTTGTTTTTCTTCAGTCTTACCAAATGTCTGTCTGGGTATTAGTCAGCAGCATTAGAATATTAGAGACCAGACAGGTTGACTGTTCCTGTCAATTAACAACTTGGAATGGGATCTGGGCTGCTAGCCTGGGACCTCCCTCGGTGCAGAGGCCTAGGTATCTTCCAAGAAGCTCCTCAATGGATATAGAGCAACAAGGTAACAATTTAGCAAATTAACTCCAATGAACACTGCAAAGGACATTCTGGAGTCCGGGTGTGTGGTTAATATTCTGACACAAATGTTACAGCGCCCAGGGATAAGCTTTAGAACTGAAACTTTTTAGGCCCCTTCTAGTTTGTTAGGAACAAGAAGAATAAGGACTTTTACTTCCCTCTTCCACCTTTTTTTTTTTAATGAAATGAGGAAATAAAAAATCTGTGAACACACCAGCTCATAGCCAGTTGAGGAACCAGAGCAATACACAGGGGATCAGGAAATCTCTTCAGCTTTCTTCAAATACCCCAAATTATCATGTTTTCTCCAATAGGTAACTTTTAGCCCTAGGGATGCGCTAGCTAGCCACACACATGTAGTTCAGACACACGTAGTGACTAATTCTCATGCACTGAAGCCATGGCTGAAAAAAATCTCTTGGCAGAATTTATCAAGTTTGCTTTAGTGTGGACCAACTCACCATGGGCAAAGCCATTTCAATAATAACAATAATTTTCCTAAGAGAAAATGTAAGGCACAAAGGAGCAAGACAAAACACAACTCTCACACAACTCTCCGCATGTTCTTCATAAAGGATGCTTGGCACATCGCCCTCATCACGGGAGTACCCCATGTGGTCCCCAGTCCCCGGAGAAGGAATTCTCTCCCCACAATGAGACCTCCCTTCTTTGTATCTTTTAGAACTGTTTGGACCTCCAAAGCTTACCCTTTTTCCTCCTGCAATTTCCTCCTCCTCCTCCTCCTCCATCTCCCTGAGGACAAGCCAATTGCAACATCTACTATTAATTTAGCACTGCCTTATTTACAGAAGTACTTTGCCCGAATTGTTTCACTTAACCCCCATAACAGGGTCCGCTAGGTCAATGTCCCATTTCACTGAAAAAGAAGCTGAGGGTTAAGCAACATGGAGATCAGACAGACAGACAGCAAGCCCAGGGACTGGGTTTCAACTTTGGGCTCTCATTGACTTCAGAAGTCAGGCTCTCGGCAACTAACATACTAAGGCTCAGGGATGTATTTCCTTCCTGTCACGATTTATTCTCTTCTCCATTTCATCGGACCCGAAACATCAACTCCACAGCCACTGCTATGAACAGCAAGCATTCTTGATGTGATCAGATAAAGACGAGGCAGGTATTTTCATTTAAGACGGTGGATGATAGCCGCTTATAATTTTAATAATAAAAACCTACTTTTCCTTTTGTAAACTAGTGTAGCTCACTGTGTTCCTTAAATAAGGTGTTCTCCTGTATTCCAGTGCTATGGGGAAACCAATTTTCTCTGAAGACTTTGTTGCAATATGATCTGGAGCTTGGCTACTTAAACAGCAGGTAATCTTTTATTCCATGCATAATTACCATGCACTATATTTTGATTTGATCCTAATGGCCCTGAGTACATTTTAAACAAACCCTCAACCTGCCCAAATGAAAAACATTTTCCTTCCTCTGCTGCGCTTCCTCAGCAGTGATAATTAACACATCTTGGGAAATTTGAGCTACATCTGATTCAATCATAACACACCAGAAAAAGGTCTTTACAAAATAACCCTTTGAAGAAACCAGCTGAGAAAAATCATGAAAGGGAGAATTATGAGAAGGAAAATGCTCCTCACCGTTCTGTGCTGGGCACTTAGAGGTGACCCTACCAAGGTGAGTCTTTTGAATTCCGTTAACTTTCCCAGAATGTACCTGAAAACTCTTGAGGAGGAGAGAGCTGTGGATGGGCTCACGCTGTCACCCACAAAGTCAGTGTTTCTGCTCACTGGTGACATTAGCCTCTGTTCTGGACAGTGGCCAAGGAAACAAATCCCCTTCCCACTGTCAAAGAGCCGTAAGGAGTCATGAAATTAAAGAGAAAAGTTCTTTCAAAACAGGGCTCCTCGAACAGCACTCTCAAAAACCCTAACCTCAGTCATCACAGGAGAAGACCTTAAAGATGAAAGCCAAAAACGATGGGTCAGAACTGGGGGGGTGGGGGGGGTGGGGGCACAAACACAATGACTATTTAACAGAAACATCCAACTTAAGATCAAAACTAACTTGTTACTTTCCAAGACCAGAATTAAAGGCTTATGAAACTGTGAATAACTCCACAAGCCAAAAGAGATGACCATGTAGTAACTAGGCCCACTACCCCCCCCAATAATGAGCTGCTGGTATTGCTGTTGCTAATAGGGCCCACTGCACGTGACATCTCCTGATGCTTACTTATGGCTGCTGCCATCCCTTAGAACAGCAGGGAGAGTTTCTGTAACTTAAGAAGATGATGCAAAGACATTATTCAGTCACCTGCCCAAATAAACAAGACAAAAAGTCTACAGAGCTGTATAGAAGCATGACACTGGACAAAGTACTGTACTCTGGCTGTTTTACTGAGCAGAATTTAATCTCCTGTCAGCACACATCTATACGGACCTTCATTACCGCCCATCTCACTATCTGCATGGCTTCTATAAAACTATCACATATCTTATACTACATCCCATCAAGGATATTGTGAATAAAGCAGTAAGAATCTGAACTGCAAACTTGGGTCTGTGTCACCTGAAATCCTCCAGTTCTTAGGAGAATGTGCCTGATTTCTGGGGCCCCACTGTGTTTATGAAGCAAAAGTAAGTTCCCTCCTCAGCAGCATGAAAAGCCATCCTGGTTCAAAGCAGCTTGTCATTCTTTGGGACAATAAAGGATTTTTACAAATGAAACAGTTGGGACAAAGCAAGTCAGCTGCATGGGTTCCCCTAGGCCTGAGGGGCCAATGCTCTTCAGAGAAGCCCAGTTACTTGGAATCCAAACAAAGTAGAAATGGATGCATCAGGCAATTAGACCTACAGACTGGAAATGTCCACCTAGCCAGTATTTCTGTGCTACAGAGGGGAATAGAACACCTCACCTTTGAAGTTACATACATTAGCCCCAGTGACAAAGTAACAGATTCTCTTACTGCAGGGCCCATTCGGAACCTCCAACTTAACTTTGACAGAGCTGTTTTGATGTACAGTTGAAAAAATTGATTCCAAATACTGCAAATTCTGCCTGAATTGTAGATGTTTGCCAGTCCCCTCCCTTGGGTTTGAACAAACTTGGGCTGTGTGTGTTTGGGGGATGGGGGAAACATAGGAGATAGAAACCCTTCTATACAGCTTACTGAATAGCCCCACCTCCTGCAGAGAACTCTGAAGAAATGTAGTGTTTTGTTTTTTTTAACAACATTCAAAAAGTGTGGATCAGAATAGCTGGTCTCCCAGGACTCATCTTTTATGTTGAGTGTAGGGTCACTGATGGGATTGAAATGGATCCAAGTTGCTGTGATTAGCTGATTTTTAAAAGGCTGGAGGTAATGATCTATGGTAGAGGGGAAAAACAAAAAACAAAAAACAAAAAAAAAAAAACCAAAACAAAAACAAAAAAAAAAAAAAACATTTCTAGTCTCATTCCAGCATAAAAGCACCAGAAGAATTTTAACCAATTACCCTGTGGGTAAGTCCCAAAAAAAAAAAAAAAAAAAAAAAAAAAAAAAAAAAAAAAAAAACCCACCCACCTTACCAAAAGCAGCAAATGTTCCTAGTGTAAATTCCCACACAGGCACTCTGTGAAGACAGCTATCCCTACCCCAAAGAATATTTCTATCTTGGTGCATTGTAAAGGGGTCTCAAGTGAACAATAGAAACTTCTAGAAGGCCCCCATTTTAATACTGCTGAGCTCACTGGACAGAGACAGCAAATGCTCTCGTGAAATCCCCAAGTTACCTGCTCCATAGATCACCTTTGAGAAACATCACCTCTGTTGAATTCATGGTAGTCCAGGTGATTGGGAAAGTTGGGCCTAATACAAATGGAACCCAAACCTAAGTTCAACCAAGAATGTGCATTTGAACTCACTATAGACAGTGCCTTTGACTCATTCTAGATAGAGGGTATAGTTCCAGCACCTTCTATATTTTATAAGTAACTTGGGGCATTTCCAGCTGGAAAGCCAGAGGCATTAAATGTTATCTCCCAGAATTCTCTGTGGTTCTTAGTCCAGATCAGGTGACAATAACTCTCCCTGGCTCTATTCAAGACACACGCACTCTGCTGCCCAGGGCTAGCCTGCTGAACAGGAACAGTCCCCCAGGTGTCTGCCCACCCGAGCCCTCCGCTTTCCAGAAAATTTAACCATCCTCAGTTCTCCTGTTTGGAAAGAGAGTAACCTGCAGCCACCTGCACTCATTTCAAAGCAGACCACGTTACTCGGTGCACAAATTGGAAAGAAAATGAATCTATTATTCCCCTCCCACAGCCCGACTTCACATAACTCCAATTCCTGATTAACACAGGCAAATTCCAGGTGGGAATTGCATGATACACTTTGGCCAAACCATAAAACACAGCAGGGACTAATTACCGACATAACTCCCCACGATCAAAATCAGAATTAAGGGCTTGAAGGAAGGAAGAGGGTGAGTTAGGAGGAGACATCTAAAGGCAGCCCGTTCACAGCTAAGTGTCATTCTTTAAGTTTTACTCATTAATGAAGATTAAACCCAAACTTTATAAAGTCCTTATGATTGTTAATAATTCAACTGAAGAGAGAAAAGATGGAGGGAGGGAGGGAGGAAGGGAAGAAGAGAAGGAGGGAGAAAAAGAGGGAGGGAAAAAGAGAGGGGGGAAAGAGGGAGGGAAAAGGGAGGGAAAGAAGGAGGGAGGGGAGGGAGGGAAGGAGGGAGGGAGGGAAAAAGAGAGGGAAGAAGAGGGGAGGGAGGGAAAAAGAAAGGAAGTATCCAAAATACTCTGGCCAATAGAGGGCTGGAAACAGATAAACAGACACACACACACACACACACACACACACACACACACGCACACACACACACACACACACACACACACACACCATGATGGCATAACTTGTTTAAATAGTTTCAATACATCTCACTAGCACCTGAGGAAAACATCGGTCTTATCTTCAATGACAGTTTTCCGACATAAGCCACAGGTTAAGTTTCCCTCAAGTCCTGGGACTAGAAATTTCAGATTCTGAACTTCATGATTCTTGCAAGCACACCCACATGCATGCAAATGCACATACCTCTGAACATATGAACATATACACACACGCACATGCACGCTCCCACACATATAGAAGGAACTATCTTAAGAGGGGACTCAATATGAATTATTTCTTGCTTCATATACAATGAATGCACATAGCCTAGATTGTAATTATGTAAAATATATTTTAGATAAAATACAATTTGTGCTTGAACTACTTCACGGTATGGAATTTGCCACTTGTGGTGTCATACTGTGACTTCAAATTTTTCCAAGTACAAATCTTTCAGTGTAGCTTTTCAGATGAGGGGTGCTGCATATAAAATATTTCATTGTGCGAAGAATTAGGTGCTAGTATCTGTACATACATAGTGTATGTACAAGTATGAAATGTCTAAAGATCCCATTCTCCGATTCAATGCGGACATCATAAAGATACATAGAAAAAGGAGACTGGAATGGAAATGACAGTAAATTCTGTCGCTGTCATGAGGCCCAGCTGATTGGGTGGGTGGGAGAAGGGACACTGGTTGATCCCAAGCCCGGCTTCACAGGTGTTGGTGACCATTTGCAAGTTAACAGTTACTAAGTTAGTTAACAGGGGGGGGCTTAGCAATGTTTAAAAAAAATCTAAAATACATCAAAGAGAAAGGTAAAAACCAAAACTGCTTTGAGAACTGCAGTTTTTGGTGCAGGCATTTTGCTCGGGTCAGGTTGAAGAAAACACACATGAGCCACTGGGAAAGTGAAGCGCGAGGGGGTGGGGGGGGAACCTTCACAGATCCCTGCAGAGCAGCCTCAGCTGTCCACCCTTGAACTGGTGAAGGGTGCGTTTACTGTAAGAGTATGTTTTCATTTCAATCCTAGGGTGGGGATAAAGGGCTGCTTCTGACTGTCCACAGCAGCTGACTGTGATTTATTTACCTTGTGTTCTACCAGATGTGTAGTTTTGCCAGCTGCCTGTAATTTCTGTGACTGTATGGCATGTGGAATTCTGGGAACTCTTCAGAAGGTATATAACTGTTAGAGCCCCAAGAGACGGAGTGGGAGGTTGTTGGTCATTCAGAGTGGGTTGGATGTGGTTTGTTAGCAGTCTTTCAAAGAAGAAGGAGAAAATCAGGTTCAGGAATCTCCCCATCCCCCATCCTTCTTTCTTTGCTATGTGACTAGGGGTAAAACCAGGGGAATCAAGGGTGGGAAAAGAAGACCTACAGAGTAGTAAAGACCAGCAACCGGTATCCTAGGTCTGACTCCAAGAGGGACCGTGGCCCTGACACCAGGTACTACCAGGTTCTGGGAGGGAGAGTGAGTATTAATAACAAGTCGGGGGGCTCTGGAGCTCAGCAACCACACACCTTCATAAAAAGGAAGGAACACTAAAGTAGACAGGGCACATTAATACTTGTATCACCCAGCACTAGTTGATGCCAGAGTTCAGTTCTCGCTGCCTTACGTTGGGATTTGACCCGCAGAGGAAGAGACAACGTGCAATTCATGTTAAGTAGCTCCAGAGCCACCACCCAACACCAGCGGTCTGGTGTGCACATAGTAAATACTTAGAACCTGAAGGCTTGGGGAAAAACCAGCCTCCATTAGGTTTTTCTCCTCCAGTGACACTGCAGAGCTTCTTTAGAAGCGCTAAATACTCATAAGCTGTGGATTCAACCAAGGGGTAAATGCTGCCCGGGCTCTTGTTTCCTATCAGACGAAAGAACTACCCTCGCGGTCTTTGTCTAGGCTCGTGACATCAGGCCTTCTGCTTCCTGTGACATGAGTTTCTCTCCTGATGCAGGAACAGTGTGTGGGGTGGAAGCATGCCCACAGACCTTACTCCATACCCAGCACCACTCTGAGCGTCTCCAGAGCCACCACAGTGCAGTTCTCACGTGGCGTCACCATAAGCATACTTCCCACATCCTTCTTCTGGATGGTTACGACATGAAAACGGAGCAGAACATAAACAACCCCCAGCACCCCATCCTGTCAGCCTCCTTCAACCATTGCACTGTCCCTTTGGAACCTCGATTCAAATGCTGTGACACATAACGGAGTCCCGTGCTCGAATCCAACTATTCAAAAGTACTTAGCTGAAAGTTTCTCTCTAAGCTACCACTCTGAAAAGGATGAAAAAGAAAGGGAGGAAGACAAAAAAGAAAAGAGGAAACACTATGGAGCTGGTAGACAGCAAGGCTGACAAACTATGTCTGGTCCTTAAGTCCCTCTAGGTAGACAGAAAGGACTCCACATAACTGTTTGCTGACCATCAGAAAACTGACTGCATGGTGCACGAAAGTGTGTCCGAAATACAAACATTCACTAAGTAAATTCAACTTTTACACTCAATGGGAGGAAGTAAGAAAGGGGATGGAACAAGAAAGAGGAGGGCTTTGTTTCTTGATGAGAATGTGGTAGGACCTTGTGGGAAGCTCCAAAGAGTTTATCTACAAGTGTCTTAGCTCCATGACTCACACGCTTGGTGCTGACCCACTCAGACTGTTTCTAGTGACTATCTCCAGAAGACAGAGACACTGGGAACACTGGGTCTGGTTTGTGGCCAGCCTGACCACTTCCATGACTAATCCATGTTACAGTAAGTATGAGAGGGGAAACTGAACTTGCTAGTTCCCTGCCATCTTTCAACGGAGGCAGGCAAGATATAATACCCAGAGGAACGGAGTTACCAGCGCAGACGAGCTTCCGAGGTTTGCCACTTGGACAAGTAGAAGGGAGTCTAAGTGGCAGGCCTAGCCTTTAGTCCCTGACCTCAAGACAATGCTGTATTGAAGGCAAAAGGATCACTTGATCTCTACAGATGTTTGCCCACACTTACGTCTGTTATATTTCAACAACAATTTGGGGTGGAGGGAAATCTCTAGAGGGCAGTTAGCAACCATCCGGTCAATCACTGATAACAAACTCCAGGCCATAGAGACTCTGGGAGAATCATGGAACAGCTTGACTAAAGAAAAAGGGGGGCAGCTTCCTATCCCAGTAACTAAACCAGGAAACACCAGATTCCAGCAGATACCAGATTCCCCACAATAGCACCTTCTACACGGTAGCCCTTCCTCCATCTCTACCATTCAACAGGTAAAAGGTAAGACCTCATCAGCCTATCTGGAACAAAACCCCTAGCTCCTCACAGGGCTGATTCATCCCAAAAGCCACCACCTCAGAGACCCTCTCGAATTCCCATAGCTTGAAACCACTGTGTTTGAGGAACCCAGGTATTTTTGAATTACTACACCCTGTCTGTATCATCTGCAACATAGCAAATTTCTAATGATAAGCTTACAGTATACAATTATGCATTTAACTTTCCATTGAAAATAATTGGTATTTGCAAGCTCCAGAAATGCCTAGATCAGGATGCCTTTTTGGCAAGTTTCCACTGAGGGACACAGCTCACTTCCTGGCAGGAGGTGGGGACACAGGAGGGAGCCACAACATCCCGTAGCCCCTGACCCTGGAGATGAGCTCCTCTTTGACAATTACCAAGGAGCAAAACTTAAGAAACAACCACACAGCAGTGCTGAATGGCCTCCAGATTTTAAGTCACACAAAGCTAGCTAATGAGCAGCTGGTTCTCTTTGGGAGAGACCTTGAGAGAGGACAGTCTCATCCCCAGCACTCACAATTAATGCCACTGTTTCTAAAAGTCCTTACAAACTCTGTGCATGGCTTTTCTGTTCCTCATCACGACTCTCTTCCAAACTTAATATATGGAAAGCCTGCCCAGAAAGTTTGCTTTAGAATGACTAGTCTCTTTCCATTTCCCATCATGTGGGTTCTAAATCCAAAGGTCTGCATTTTATCATACATGGTCTTTCCCTAGGGAAGGGTGAGAATACACCCCACCCTCCCCCTCCTACCCAAATTGCCCCTTGGTGACTTGTAAAGTGGAAACTTCATTCTGGTTCTCCAACACTGTTTTCTTTCACAGCAGCTGGAAGCCAGAGGTCACTGTCCTCTCCTGTAAACAAAAAGGCCAAACTGCAGTCCTCAGGCACCGGGACACACACACACCCCTGCTGGGAGGGTAGCCCCATGCAGGGCGTGCACAGCAGGGTGGTGTTTGCTGTGGACCAGGAAGCAGTTGTCTACTGTCTAAAACTATGCAGTCGTTCATGGAAAAGCCAGATCCATCAGTAGCTTCCTTTCAAAAGGACCAGTTTCGTGCTTTTTGACTGCCCGTGCATGATGTCTTCTATCCAGAGGCTGGGCTTTTGCCTCAAGACAGAGAAGCCTTAAGTATGTAGACTTAAAGTACGAAAATGTCTACCGACATCACAAGGTTCCCAAATGCTCTTTTTACTGCTGTCGGTATTTTTTTTTTTCTTTTTAAGGTTATCAGGTTCGACTTTGCTAATAAGGAAACTACAGTACTCAAAGGAGAGGAGGTTGTAACTAATCTCTGTGCTGTCTGTGGAGAAAGAATGGCTAAGCAAATTATAATGCATGAATAAGGCTGTTCCAAGAATAGATAAAACACTTGGCAGAAACTATTTTGGGTCCCCTGTAGTACTTTGGAGCTACCCATTAATTTATAAACAGTTGATCTACTAATTACAAAACCTCTTTATCTGTTCATTTCACTGGGTCCCTAAGGAGCAAGGCAGGCACCACTGAGCGTTCCTACTGGCTTACAACTGACTGGCTCTCAGCCCTTTCAGAAAAGTAAACAGATTGTTTTTAAAAGAAGAACTTTATAGCATCTTTAATTTTTAATTTTTAAGTGGCATGCCAAGCAACAGGTTTGCATATAGCATTTCCATACATGCTTAGACGTAGTTGATTCATTCTCTTCCACCAGCCTGTCCCTGTCCCACTGAGTTCATCAACCCTCAGCAAATACCTCTTGTATTGTGATATTTTATCTCATATATCTTCCCTATCACCTCTGTTTTTCTTTCTTTCTTTTTTTCCCATCTTCTGGGCGCCTTCCCAGCTTGCTGAATACTACCCCTAACAACACATCACATAAATATACATATATCCAAAATCTAGAAGCCAGAACCCACGCATTTTTTTTGTTTTCATCACCAGGGTGATCAATTACCATAAACAGAGCAACTGGAAGGACCACCCACTGACTGTTGGCTCACAGAAGCCTGGGCACAGGCACGATGTGGCTGGCTCTACCAGTCGGGATCTCACAAGGTAGTTAAAACTGTGTTGTCACTTGGAACCATGCATGGGTCTCTCCCAGAAGTCCTTAGATCTCTGGTTGCATATTTCCCTCAGTGAAAAGCTGTTTTCTGCTCTCAGAGGATACCTGCCTTTATTGTCCACGCTCCCTTTTTAAAAGCAAGAAGATGTCCCAGCCCTGTATCAATCCTTACCTGTAGGAAGTATGTAGTGCTTTCTGAAGGTCCAGCTCATCAGACCAGGATAGGTCTGCTCACCATAATCTTCCTACATCTAGAGCCTTCAAACCATCCTTCCAGAGGAGCCCTTGTGTGTTTATTCAACTAGACAATTGGAGACACAATATGAATCTAGTAGTATGGAAGTCTTGGGGACTATGTTAAAATTTCATCTACCAGGCAGGAAAGATGGCTGAACCAAGTAAGGCACAAGCTGCCAAACCTCTATCCTTAGCTATAGGTCAAAGAAAAGACCTGACCCCCTGACCCCTGGAAGTTGTCCTTTGATCTTCAGAATCACAAGAGTTACTGCTCTCTCCCTTCCTTCCTCGCTCTCTCCCTCCTTTTCCTCTCTCTCTCCCTCTCTTTCTCTCTCCCTCCCTCTCTTTGTCTCCCTACCCCCCCAAAATAAATAAGTGTAAAGTTGCTTAAAGAATTGGACTTCTTCCCATCACTCAAAGTTGGTAACATTTTCCATAAAATGAAAGACAAACTTTACCTATCTCCCCAAAACCTTAAACATACTTCAATAATTTGACTTAAGAGTCCCCTCCTCCCAAGTAAAATTTATAATCTTCTTGATGGTAGCTAACAAGATTTGTCCTTTTCTATACTCTACATGATACCATCAGCCAGGGTAAATTAGAAAGTCTCTAATATCAGTCTCAGTGATTAGAACAAGTAAGGGGAGGAAAGGGGGGGAGGAGAATCCAAACTTGTATTCGCTGACTCACATCAATAGCTTTAATGTCACACATGAGCAATTACTATTTCCCTTTTCCCTAAAAGACAGACCTGGTCCTGGCAGAAGCAAGGTCAATACTGCAGACATCAAAAAGTCCCATACCGTTCTAATGGAGACCTTTAGAGTCCTGCAATGGGTAAACATGTGTGTGTTTGCTTCAGAGGGTGACAGAAACAGGCAAACAACTGTTTCCAAAGCTAACAGTACTATGAAAGCCGAAGCTATGCTCTGCACAGGCTGTAGTCTGTCTCTGACTCTTCTCCCTGAAGCACACAATAGAAAATACAAAAACATACCTTTCATTCCAGCAACAAATATATACTAAACCCTAGAGCGTGCACAGACGCAACAGCCCCGACGCTGGTTCTGTAGAATCCGTGAGAGTCTACTGTGGTGAAGAGGCACCATGACCAGAGTAACTCTTATAAAAGAAAGCATGCAATTGAGCTTGAGATACAGTTCCAGAAGTTAGTCCATTATTATCACGGCAAGGAGCATGGCAGCATACAGGCCAGGAAAGTAGTTAAAGCCATATTACGGGGTGGAGAAGCCACTAAGATGGGGTTCTAAGAGATGAGGCCTCGATCAGACTCAACATGTGCAAATGAACACTGGGGGGGGGGGGGTCGATGTTAAATTGAGTAGAGACCTAGAGGTCAAACGAGACAGGAGCCAGACTCTCAAGAGTGTGGATGAGAGTCAGAGCTGAGGGAAGCTGCTAGTCAATCTCCTGCCTCCAAAATGGGTGAATACCCCAAGTTGGTTGTAACTTTTTCTACTTCAAAATCGCTCATGAAGAAAAAAAAGCAGGACCAGGGCTAAGAAAAGCTACCAGACACATCATAGCCCAGCTGAGAAGCTCGGGAGACAGAAGAAAAGGTCCTTTTCTGGTGCCCCAAGATTTATAAATCAGCTCAGTAACCGTGCTCTGGTACTTTAAGCATCAAAAGTGTGGAACAGTATCATAAGAAAAGGACCCCATGCCTGCTAAATCGAGCTCTGGAGCACACAGGGTGCACACAGGGTACTGCTCTAAGAACTTTGGACTAGGAAGAAAGTCCATGCTCCCTCCAGGTCCCCTAGCAGCGAGCTATCTGAGACTGGAAGCCCCAGGTCTCTCTCTATAACTTCTATTTATCACAGCTGGCCTTTCTCTCTCTCTCTGTGTGTGTGTGTGTGTGCGCGCGCACACACACATTTTCCCTTGGTGATATCAGAAAGCCTGTACTGTAGCTGGCACTGATCTTGCCTGTGTAGCTCAGTCCCACAGGGAAGCCTACAAAGCACTTTACACAGACATAGCTCAACATTGGCAGCGCATCCTAAAAGGGTCCACTAGGTATCTAAAGCACTCCGGGAATGACCAAAAGTGTGCACTTTACACTCTCAGCCACAAGTCCAGTTTACTGTAGATGTAGGAAGATGTGGTCCTGAGACAATGAGGAACTTAAGGCAAAGATATTAGAAGAAATATGGGGGGGGGGGGGGGGGGGAGTCTGACAGACCTAAAGAAATGCCTCAGCAGTTAAGAGACTTATTCTTGTAGAAGAGCAGGGTTTGGTTCATGGGTCCCACATGGCGGCTCACAACCATCCTTAACTGCTGAGAGCTAATGCATCTTCTTATTCCTGTAAGCTCCTACACTTAGGCACACACACACACACACACACACACAATACCAAACCAAACAACTTTGGCTAAAAACCTAAAAATATAAATTCTGTCCATTTGTTTTGCTTTTTCTAACTTTGTACAAGTGATGGTGGTGGGTAGCTGCTTTGATTTACTTCGTTTAATTCAAAATTTTGCTAACTCAAGGTAATACAATTCCTGCTTCCTTAGTTAGTTTGTCATGTTATGGTCCAAGCAAATGTGAAATGTTTTAACCGACTCATAAATGACTTTGGTTTTTGCAGTCCTGAACTACAGCTTCATGTGTGGTTCCCTCTCCCTACTCTTCCTCCCACCTCACATTCTTCATCTTGAGCAAGAGTGTGATTCTGTGTCATTATTTCTGCAATTTTTAATGGTGGGTTTCTTTATGGACATAGAGACCCTTTGAAGGTTTAATCGTAGATGTTACCACAAGAATCATACACAAAAACAAAGAATATGAACAGTCCAAATGCAGTCCCCAGGCCCTGCTCGGAATAAAAAGTATAAAACTATTACCACTGTGATATCTAGATGACTCCCCAGATGACTCCTAAGGCACACATGAGTGTGAGTACCTGTACGCATGAACACACCAGGGTTTATGTGCACACACACACACACACACACACACACAGAGAGAGAGAGAGAGAGAGAGAGAGAGAGAGAGACATTTTGCACAGCGCTACTTGTCTTTGCTGGATACAAAACCTGTGTCTAGGTTTTCTTTTCATACTCAAAAGTTTCTTCTTCTTTTTTTGTCCCCTGTATTCTTTCAACCCTCTGCCCCCTTTCTGTGTCCCCGCATCTTCCTTATGCCGTGTGATCCCCTTCTACCAAGGGTCCTTCTCTCAGTGTGCTCAGAGGGCCTCTGGCCACCATAGGCACCACCCACGTATTTACCTTGGCTGTCTGTTCCTTTGCTGAGACCTATAATAAAACTGACTTTGTTTCCATTTCATAAGTGCTGGTCCTTAGCATGAGATGCACTGATTTCCTTAAATGCACAGAACCAAGAGGCCTCTGCCTGAGGTTTAATCAACTACAGGATGCCCTGCACATCTATGCAGGTATTGCTCAGAGAAAAGGGCACCTATAATGACAAACACCCAAAATCATGTCAGCCCACACACCCCTGTCTGGTCAACTGCTGAAACACCACACAACACTCTGAGCAAGCATTGGGACTCTAAAACATGGCTTGAATGAATGAATTAGAGGAAAATGAAAACTTCAAACTTAGAGCACTTACAAACTCGTAACTGTCAGTGATTTCCTGTGCTCAATATCCAACGGATTGTGTGTGTGTGTGTGTGTGTGTGTGTGTGTGTGTGTGTGTGTGTGTGTGTCTCCTTCAGAGTTCATGTATCAAATACAATACTCCTATAAAATACTCCTAGTGTTTGAGTTTAACACTGGGATGGTGGCAGGCATGAACCCTAAGACTTTCTTCTCCCTTCTTACCATCTCCTCCTCTCCCTTCTATACTAATAAAATATGAAACATCTCCAGGGACGAGAAGTGCTAGACTTGGTTCTTCTGAGTTCAGGTTTGTAAGCATCCATGACTCAGCTTTGACTATCCTTCTCTACCCCCCCCCCCTTCATATAGAATAACACCAAGGCTAAGGACAGGACCAAAGCTCACTAATCCAGCACAAGATCTGCATGGGACGTCTTGTGTTCAACACCAGCCTTTCAGCACAGAAAGGAAACTCAAATTAACGCATGATATAAATAAATTCCAGACAAAGTTGCTCAGGGTCACAGGCTCAGTTTTTTGAAAACTTGCCTGCCCACACTACGGGTTCTCGCTATAAACAGCTTGCAAAATGTATACCAAAGAAACATTTGGCCAGTGGTAAGTGGGACAATTAGACATGAATCTGGAGCTGCCGCGACCACAGCAAAATGACCACTGTTGAATGTGAGAGACTAAGGTTCTGAAATTGTCTTTTAGTAAAAGTTAGCCTTTGGACTTCCAGTGTGCTCACAACTGAAGTGTAATTACAACAAATAAAGCCCCTTTCAGGAAGGCAACTATGATTCACTTTGAGAAATAAGAAAAGCTGTTGGAAAGTTCATAACCTAGAGATATGAGAAAATGTGTGCAGAATCCCACCCACCTCCTCTTCCTATTGCTCGGTAAGGCACTTAATGGTCACGAAAACCATCTCGGCCTGAAGTTATCGGGGAGGCTTCCTTAGCAAATCCCTCCTGGGGATCTAAAGCACTAGGAAACTGAAATAAGAAAGGACTATGGATGGAATGGTTGATTTTTATCTCCAACCCTGCTTGGGCTGCTCCTATTACAACAGCTACGTTTTTCTCAGATGCACTGCTGGAATTGCTAAGAAGAGAAAACTCCTTCAGCAATCGCCAACTACTGGAGGAAAACCTAGATAACTCCTTAGGCAGCCTTTCATGATGCAGATATTCGGCTTGAAGGATTCTCTCTGTTCCGGTACAGGCCAATTACAGGTATGATACTCCAGATACAGGTACAGGACCATGTAGGCACCCACACACATATACACAGGTACACAGCAGCTCAGAGGGTGCAAGAAAAGCCTGGGTGCATCATGGATTTCCACAGAGCAAAGTAAGTGAGCACTTGGGGACACAGTCAAACTCTGAGCTGAATCCTAGACTTCAATGTAATCTAAGGCTCAGCTAAAATATGCTGTCTAATATGTTACCTGATACACAACAGGAAGTCATTGCGCTCGCTCGGTTTAACAAAGAGTCATTCATGGAGTACCATTATGCTAGGGGGAGCATAGGAGGAGAAGGCTGGGGAACGGGAACTTGGAATTGACTCTTGGATCTGTATATAGGTAAGCCAATCACCATCTTCAACGGTCACGCAAGATTATCTTTCTGCATATCCCACAAAGATGGCTTTGAGAATTAGTTCTTCCTCTATATGTAAAACTGAGCGGCCTCAAATAATTAACCTTCGGTAAAGATTAGCTGCTATTAGTATTTCAAAAGCAAAATCACCTCTTCTAAACAAAAAAGTCTCAAAATTAGAGGGCACCAGGCTCATAAAATTAGGACTGAAAGTGGTTCGTAGGTCCAGCCCACATATTTCCAATCTCGTAGGTCTAGAGCAATGGTTCTTAATGCTGTGACCCTTTAATAAAGTTCCTCATGTTTTAGTGACACGCCCCCCCACCATACATTATTTCATTGCTACTTCATAACTGTAATTTAGCTGCTGTAGTGAACAGTAATATAAATAGCTGATGTGCGGTGTATCAAATATGCGACTCTCACACCCACAGGCTGAGAACCACCGCTTTGTAGCAAGAGCAGCAGAGCCGTTCACAGAATGATCGGAGGTGGTGCTGATGCAGATGTCTCTGTACCCTCACTTTGAGAGCCACTCTGCTAACCAGAAACTAGAGCATCAGGGAAGATGGTGGTAGCTGCTAACAATGGAGAAAACAGCAAAACCCACCAGGGAGAGGGAGGCAGAAGACCACATCTGCAGTTCCAATCCTCTATCCTCAGCAGACATGTCTGGCATCCTCCAGCAGTTTAAGAGTCAACAGCAGGCCCTTCAGGGTGGGCATCCCAACCTCTGGCCATGAAGCCCCAGGAAACACAGTCTAATAGAAAGACTGGAGAAGCGTGGGCAGGGCAAACATTCTGATTATGCAAACTGCCTGTGGATCCCAGTGGACAGGTAAGCATGGGTTCCTGCTGGCTTATATTAAAGCCAGGCCTGCGGCTTTCTAGAAAAAAGAAAACAAGGACTCTCCTCTACAAGCAAGGAAGGGGAGGAACTCACTCACTTACACATACTTAGGTAAAAGCTGAAAAACTGAACAATCATTTTAACTACGACAACTATGGAATTTACAAGTATCTCCCAGTTAGAACAGGAAACAAATGGAGGTTTTGAACAGAGATAAAACAGCACACCAAGACCCAGCAGGAGCAAGACCTAGCAGGTCTGGGCTCAGGCTCCAATATACAGAAGAAATTCTTTCCCTGGCTCCCTAGGCCCCTGCCCCGGTCTTTGCCACATTACTGTGTTCTTCAAGTACATAAAAGAGCTGCACTAGGGTGCCCCTGTTTACATACACTGCCTCCCAGGCTTGTCTATTCAGGTTGGTGTAGGCTTCTGTTTCTACCGTCTGTCCCTGCTAGGTCATATTCTCTGTACAAAGTATTGCTTACTCATACGGCTTACTCCTGTAGCCCTAGAACTCAGGAAGGTGTGTTCCATCCTTCCTCAGTCCTGCTTTTTAATTGACCGACTCCAGGTCTATGGATGCCAGGCAGCTTCTCTCACTCACGTGGAAGGACTACATTGGTGAAACCCTCCTCAGCTTCATTAGAAACTGCAAAACTGGAGTCTGAGTCAACCACTCAACGGAAACACCTTACACCGCCACTTGACTTTCAACATCGACTAAAACAACCCAGAGATGTGCTCTGAAAAACTGACACCATGGCTGGTTTCTGCTTATATATCTCAGATGGTACCAATGAGGCTACGAATCAAAACATCTGCTCCAATGAAAGATGGGGAAGAAAACCCAAATGAATGTACCATAGGTTAGCTTTTCCTCACACTTGAGAATGGCAGAGTGGTTTGGTTTAAACAAACCTCGGAGAACTAGGACCATTCCACGCTTGGGTACAGTATAACAAATTAAAAACAAAACAAATATTGGCTTAAAAGGAAATGTATTGGGGAACAGAGGCAGGAGGATCAGGAAATGAAGGTTATCATTAGTTATATATAGAATGTTGGAGATCAGCCTGGTCTAAATGAGACCTGATAGTAAAAAAGAAGGGAAGAGGAGGGAGGGAGACGAAGGGAGGGAGGAAAGGGGGAGAGAGGAAAGGAGGGAGGGAGGGAGGGAGGGAAGGATGGAGGGAGGGAAAGGGAAGGAGGGAGGGAGGGAAAGGGAAGGAGGGAGGGAGAGAAGCAAGAAGGCAGGCGGACAGGCATATACTTAGCACATGATATCTGAACATTCCAGCGTTTTAGCAAGTGGAGGTTACATACATTTACCTGAATATGATTTATGCCACTCACTTGGAAGCTGATCACCACCGCCATTTGTATGGGTTCCACTGGCTGAAACCACAAAAGTAAGTGAGCAGAACCGCGTAGGGTCTCCAGGTCCAATGCTGTAGACACAATGTCCACTCATTCCCTTGTCGCTGTCTGTCTTCTGAATTCCTTGCTTTGAGCACACACGTGCCTGTCACTTTACCAGTATTGCCAGTCTCTCTTCTTCACCCTCTCTTGTTCTTGGAGAAATGGGACCTCTGGTAATGATCTGGTTTGTTCGGTGCTCAGCGCAGTGCTCAGAGATAGATATATTCTAGAAGTCCCAACAACGGCCCTTTCTACGCAACCTGAAGATGTCCTAGGTGCCACCACAGCAAGGCAAGAGCCCAAAACCAGTGCTGGGCCACAGCACTTCTCACCTGTGCATGAGAGGATAGTGTTCCTCCTTACAGATGGGAAAAGCAAGGTGTCCAGAGGTGAAGATCCCTCTTAAAGGCCGCAAACGGCATGGAAATAGACTTCAACCTCCGTTCTACGTGATGCCTCTTTTCAGTGTACAGAGAGGGCCCCTAGAAGTCACTTTGTAAAGACCCAGTAAATCTTGAAACTGTCAGGAATAGGTTGGGTAAAGGAAAAGAAGGAACAGATCCAGAAGGGCATCACTACCAGGACCACAGTCAGATATGGTCCTGTGGAGCCCTTGTCACAAGCACATAGGGAGCCAATTGTGAATGCCTACTTGCGCCCCCACATGTTAACTATCTGGTAAAAGCAAGCATCTATAAAACTTGTTGGAGACAGCACTACAGGGATGCCTCCCTTCTCTGGAGGCCCCACCCGTCCCCTTCCTTCATCTCAGTTCAAACAATGGCTAAGGTAAATATGGCTCTTGTCTCTTAGGGGGAAAAGCACTCTTATATACATACTTGCAAAGAAGAATTACTGCCTCAAGTCGGAAGCCTCCCCCAACACATTATAAACTCTTCCTTATGCTATTGTAAATATTAAGGTTTGCATTAAACATTCAGGGAAGCTTCTCTGGGTGAATAATTAGACAGAGCAAATATTTGTCCAAATAATCCTCCATTGGACCTCTTCTTTTCAACAAGCCAGAGAAAGACAGATAGACAGAGGATGCAAAGGCTTTAGCCCCAAATCTCCTAACCCCATTACTCTACTCTAGCAAGACACATGAATCTTAAGAATCGAGAGCCTTCAGGCTTCCTCCATTAGCCTAGCACTTTCTCCCAGGACTTCTGGGCTTCTAGTTCCCTGCTGATCAGAGTCAGGTTGACTCTCTGCCCAGGCCCCTACATAAAACTTCACAGTTAAGTCTGTAGACAAAACAACCAGCCCATTGTTGCATTTATATGAGGACCAACAAAGAAGAGGCAGCTTGAGGTAGAGAGAAATGGTAGCGTGCATTTGCCCAGCTTGAAGCACAAAACAACCACTCAGAGAAACCGAGGGCAAAAAAAGTACAGTGGTGACCTGTAGAACAGTCTCGCACTCTTTCCTAAGAGAGAAAAGAAGTGGTCATGTTAGTACCACATACCACAGTCTATACAAATACACCTGTTCCCCTGTCCTTGTGGGATACGTAGCAGGGCCTAGGAAACCTGGATGTTTTCTCATTGGAATGATTGAGTAACAATATCATTACGGCTGAGCCATGTTTCAGACAGAGACGTTCAGCACAGAATATGAAGCTCCTCAGGGATGGGGTTATGGTTCCCACTGGCACAGACATGCATGTTGGGCTTGAGTGCTCTAGGGAAGTGGAGGACAGAGTTAAAAGAACAGTATTCTGATGGCACTTTATCAGTCTCCCTTCTCAGCTCGTCACCCACTGGGGGTGCGGCTGCTTCTTCCTAGAGTACAGATTATTAGGGAAAGATACGAATCTCGAAGGAAGTTTTAAAAGTGGGATCACTGAAGAAGTAAGTGCTCCTCCTGCCTCCACTCACGCCATCCCCTCAAAGCAGACCCAAGCTCTGGGCCGGATTCCGGCCTCATTCACAATATTCACAATCCCATATTTAATATCAACACAAGGCTAATGGTTGTCCTGTACTTTTAGGATATGTCACTGTTCTAGAAACTTCTCCTGGGAAACGTTGCTTTCCCTCTACAACAAAACCACAGGTTTAAATGCAAACTTGAAGGGTTTTTTTTTTTTTTTTTTTTAATTGAAAGAACCCTAGATTAGGCTTCTGCAGTTGTGCGTTTCACAAAAAGGGACTGAACCAAACCCCGCCTCACCCACAGAGGAACAAACTGTTTCAGACAAGCTAGATCTATGATGCTAGAAAGACTGATTCACTAGAGCAAATGTTCCTTTTACAGCACCTCGTACATCTGGCAGAGACCACGGTATTTCTAACCCAGTAGACAGATGAAATCAGATGCAACCAGCGAAATTTTTTTTCCTACCAGCATAATAAGAACCCCAAGCCTACAGTCTGAATCCAGAATCCAAACACAACAGAGCATCAGCTGTTTGGACACATTCTTTCAATTAAGTGGAACTTGCACAGCACTTTTAACTGGGAATGGGAAGGGAGCAAGTCAGAAAAAGGCTATGCAGAATGAGCAATAAGGAAGTAAACACAGGAGAGACTAACTTTCCCCAGTCTCCATCCACACCATCTCCTCTGCCCTCCTCCTTCAAGCACTTAAATATTCCCCTACCACTCTTGAGATCTTATAAACAAATGGAGCTAACATTCTGACCCATCAGCACAGTAATGGCTTTCCACACCCCAGCCCTTCTGGACATCAGGCTCTGACCCACTCAAGCCCGGCTCCTCATCAGGGGCCAATCAATATTTGTTTGCAGTGCTGACCGCATGTTCAGGCATCTTTGTTTTCAGAGCCAGATCGTCTTTAGAAAAGCCAGCATGGTAGAAGAAGTCTCTAATCCAATCCATGTCTCCCCGCTGACAGGCAACTTGCCTGTCATTCATCAATGATATCCCCTTGAGCTATGGATTTTTCTGGATTGGTGACCTGCTAGGTCCGTTCCTGGTTCTCAATATGCATGGTGTGGGTGGGGAAGCACGGCCCAAATGAAAGATGTGGCTGGCGGGGAAGTTGCACAGCTCTATGTAACAAAAAAGGCATTGTCTGCTGGAGAAGTCTCCAGAAAAAGGTTAGCTTGTTGCCTTTCTCTTTTCCTCTCCCTACAGGGAAGGACTGATAAATGTTTAAGCTATAACACAATAGCCATATTGTGTTTGTTTTTTATCTCTTGGTTTCTTTACTGCCTAAAGGACCCACCTCTTTGGGGAAATGTCCTAAAATTCTGGCTGAGGGCTAAGACCCAGTCTCATGCTGCTTTTTCAGAGTTTGACCAGTCGTCCCTTGTATACGTTCGTCATAGAACCATGCCAAAGACATTACAGACAGCCTTCTGGAAACCTCCGCCCACCTTCCCATCTACTTTACTGCAAAAGCATCGCTGTTGCCAACTGCCTTGTCCTAAGTATGGACGCCTGGTGCACAGTATGCACAGTCAACAAATGAACGACGGGAGGAACTAGGAAGAATTGTGTCTAATGTCCATCCAGATACTTGCCATTCCTCTGCAATGGCAATCCTCAGGCAACTGACCCTGGCCTGAATTAATTAATTAATTATACTGGTCATAGTCCAATTACTCAAGAGTCACTCGTACCTCTTAGTAGCCACCCTGTTGGACAGTACAAATGTGAAACTAACCCTCATCAGCCAAAGCTTCAGGTGCCCACAGAAAAACAAACAGCCCGAATATATTTGATGGAAATCCCAGAATTGACCGTCTCAAAAGTGTTCTATTCCATGTTGTTCTGAATCAGTCCTCGGTACACGTCTCTACACGCTGTGTGCTATATTAATCACTCAAGCACCGTATCAATTGTTGAGATCTCCTGGTGCTTGTGTTCATGAAGCCCTTATATATTAACATGGAGATCTCGGTGCTGTGTCACGCCATTTCCTCCAACAAGGCACTGTATAAGCTTTCATCATCACAGGAAGCAAGACGGGAAATATGCTATACAGAACTTAAACCAAAGCACTGTGACATGCCCTTTCCTCCTAGTACTTGCTCTGCAGAGGTGGGCAGATGTCTGTGAACTCAAGGCCAAGATGTTCTACATCATAAGTTTCACAACATCCAGGTGAGAGCCTGTTTTCAAAACAAAACACAAGAGATTTTGAGATGGGGAGGAAGAAGTCACAGTCTCTAGGTTGTGTGTGTGTATGTATGTATGTATGTATGTATGTATGTATGTATGTATGTGTGTGTGTTTGTTTTTTAATTTCAAAGCAGGGTTTCTCTGTGTAGTCCTAGATGTCCTGGAATTTATCCTAAACACCATGTTGACCTCACACTCAGACATCTGCCTGTCTCTACCTCCGGAGTGCTGGCATTAGAGGCGTGCGCCACTACCTCCTGGCATGAAATTTTCTATTACTATTCAGACGAGATGAGCTCTTCAGCCAAGGCCCTGACCGGCACAAAGACAAGGTACCTCCAATCTTAATGCTTAATCTTGAATCCATCCTCTCAACAAGAAGCTGTTCATGCTGGCAACGGATATAATCATTTGCCGATGCAACCCCAGTATCCAGGAAAACAAATCTTCAAGTTGGAACTTCTGAGACATTTTGTAAAAACTACATTACTCCTACATTTCTTCGAGTAAATTGGAAAAGAGAAGGGAAGAGCCACAAGCAAATGGGAAACAGTTGGGTTTTGAAATGGCTTATTGTAATACGACTGAATATTGCTCTTACACTGGCCTTCTACCCACCCTGAGCCAAGTAACTAATGTTTCTGTTTTGTTTTGTTGAGAAAAGGCTAAATGTTTCCATGAGTGCTCTTTTCTGAGACCCAGCCTGCTGATCGTTGACTTTATTCTCGTGATACCAGCTCTGCAGATGCAGAGATGTCCATCATCCCAATCTCACATCTCAGCCCCAACTGCAGCCAGAGTCAATAGTTTTGGGAAAGCCACATCTCCTTCTGCTTACCTCTCCCTACACTAAAAGGCCAATAAAGTTGAAGCATAGATCACCACGTCCAAGTACAACACCATAACCACACTGTGTTCGTTTTTGAGAGCAAGAATCTCACTATATGAAGCCTTGCCTAGCTTGGAACTCACCATCCTTGAATGCACTGAGATCTGCCTGCTGGGATTAAAAGTATGCATCACCAGAATGACCCTGCATGTTTGCTTTTTATAAATCTCCATTGTACATGAAAATGAAGGGGTCTCAGCTCTCCATAGCAGCTATCAGAAGACATCACATCGGGGTTTCTAGCCCTCGTTAAGAAAGGATTTCTAATTGTTTACTAGAAGGGGGAAAAGGCAGAAACAAAAACCTCAAAATCATCAATACAGACCAGAGTCAGCCATGTTTTTGGTACTGGTTCAGACTTGGGCAATGGCTCATATTTTGCCAACCCTTGAGCTAGACAACAGGACAAGTAGCTAACGCCATTAACTCAGAAGAAAATTGGTTACAAAAAGAGATGGAGAAAGATGAAGCCGACACACATACTTAGCACCATTTAGTAGGAACACAGACTAGGAGACAATCTATTCCATCCTTTGTCCGAAAGCATTAACTCAGATTAGCTCATTTCTTTTTTTAAACAAGTTATTAAGTATAACTAGCTATACCATTAAAATCTTACTGCACAAGAAGCCACAGAATTATAAAGCCCCTTTTCCCTTGTGTGTCAAGCATTTTTAAAGGCCACATCTGCTTGGGTGGCATCTCAGTTCATGCAGGCTGATATAACACAATAGCAGATTAGGTCACTTATAAACAGTAGACATTTGGGGCTCTGTCCTAGAGGCTGAGAAGTCCAAGTAGGTTCAGTCTCTGAAACCATGAACCAAAGAAAGTCTAGGTTCCTAGGGAAAGACTGTGTTCTCTGCTAATGACTGTGTGTGTTCTGAGAACCCCAAGTTGAACATCTTCCTAAAATCATTAACAGCAGTAACCGTCCTGCCCTAAGGAATTCCACAAATGGTAGGTGCTAACCTGGGTCCTTTTCTAAATTATACCAAACGCCACCTCCCACCATGCTCTCCCTTCCATACAGACCCTTTTTTGCAGTAACGTTGACAAGTGATTCTCATTCAGGATGCTGGTCAAGTGACACACACGCTGCCAACCTGGCAGGTATCAGTGTCACCACCATGCCTGACCTCTTCAATGAAGACAGCTAATAAGCAGTCCCTTATCAATGTCATGAGAATATACATGGCAGCATGGGAAAATCTGCTACATCTCCAACTCCCATTCACCACTCTGAACCCCAATGGTTGAATACAGCTGCTTTCAATTGAGCTCACCTCTATTTCCCCAAACACTCTTGGGGCCTCTTCTCCAGTGAACCATATTTGCTGAGTCAACCCCACAGTACACTTGGTGATTAGCACATTTATGCTTTTGCAAAGGGTCTTCTTGGCCAGAAGGACCTTGGGGACTTTCATGACTAAGGATGAATTCTGCATTTTTCAGGGGAGAGATGGTATCTGTGAAGTGAGCCCCAGGAATCATCAATATGGAAGTATGCTAGACCCACCACACAAATGCACTAGAGATGAGCATGTTAAAGGACCCTAAGTACATGTTTCTCAAGGCCAAGTCATAAGGAGTTGGAAAGTGTCATTCACAGAAATGACTGTGAAGAGGCAGAAAGACTGGAAGTACAGAAGTCAGTAAACTGTGTCAATTCCAGATCATTGCTTCCTAAGGTTCCAAGCACCGGGGAAAGTAAAGAACAAAAGCCACGTATAACTCAAGCCAGGAACACACAGTAATACTTTTCCTCTTCCTTAAGTCTGGCACACAAATGGACAGGCAGGTTTTAAAGAATGAGAGAACCGGCAGTGACCTAACCATGCGCCACACATAGAGTTGGGGGCTTTAATTTAATGTTTCATAGGATGTTTGAAAACCCATACCTTAGGGCCAAAGCAACCCAGTTCTACAGAAAACATCTCCCACTGACTAAGCCAATGAAGAGGTAATCATATAATGTCTAAATGACAAACAAGTCAGTATTTTTGCCAGTTTTAAGGGGGGGGTTAATTCTAGCATACAGAGCTAAGGTCGACACAAGCACCACCCCCTACCATGCCTTAATGCAGACATATGGTATTTATTATCTTTGCAGATACATTGAATAAGATTAAGCAATGGGAACCAAAAGACGTCTGTACTTTGATTTTAGATGCTCCTTTTGGATTTCTGGTAGCATTCTGATCAATGCCCCATAAAAATGCCTCCTCTAATGTGCTTTTGAAAAGAATTAGAAAACACGTAATTTCTGAGTTTTGTGAGACTCCCACAATTTTAATCCTCAATGATGCTTCCAACCCAGGAACCACAATGAAAGAGCTCTAGTAAAGTGCCTGCCAGCAGGACACTGCTTTTACTGTAGAGCCCTTTTGTTTTCTATTTTTTGTTTTGTTTTGTTTTTATTTCCTATTGTTTTCCTTCCCTCTGCCTCTGCTTCTGCAAGCAGCATTTTTTACACCTAGGAAGAAAATTGGGTAGAAATGTTGTTTTAAAACTTCAGAGAAAAACATTTTATTTTTTGTAGCCAGAACATAATCTCAGAGGTAAGCTTCAAACCAAAAGACAAAGTCAAAGCTTTACTATTTTTTTCACTATATACTGAGAGGGAGAAGGACATGCTCTGTGTGTGAGTGTCCATGTAATGTGCCTTTGGACTCCTTATTCCTGTAAATACTCCCAAAATGCAAAGTGTACTTATATTTCATCAAATGTTACCAAAATTTCTCATGCATCACCATCAAATGATAACTTACATTTTCAAAGAAAGAAATTTGTTGAAAAAAAGACAGAAAGAAAAGAAAAAAGGAAGGAGAAAGGAAGAATGGAGAGGGGGAGAGAGGTGGGGAGGGAGGGAGGAGAAAGAGAGAGAGAGAGAGAGAGAGAGAGAGAGAGAGAGAGAGAGAGAGAGCGAGCTTTCCCACTGTCTTAGTGATCTTCCTTCAAATTTTACGGAAGGAAGGAAGGAAGGAAGGAAGGAAGGAAGGAAGGAAGGAAGGAAGGAAGGAAGGAAGGAAGGAAGGAAGGAAGGAAATGTGTGTGTAGAAGAGACAGACATAGGGATTAAGAAAGGGAAGGAAGATGGAAGGGAGGGTGTTTGGTTAGCATTAGGAAGCCTGAGCCAGTACCTCTCACCTAGACAAAGCCATCAGCTTGGGTGTATCTACAAAATACTTGAAGATAAGCAATCCTTAAAAGAAGCTGAGTCAAGAAAGTCATAGAAGAGTGGGTACAAAGCTCAGCAGTAAAACTCTTTATCAAGAGCCTTCAGTCCTATTCCAAGTGAGTCAGGTAGGGTGAACCCTAGGACCCCAGTCACCTCTCAAGCATGCAGATTATCTGAAATACATACGGGCATCCAGCAGTCTTAGACCTGTGCAACTTCTTCATTTTCACACACTTGCCTATAAAGGGAAATAGCCTGGGGTGGTCCTTTCCTGCCTAAAAAGACAATGTCTCGGCCGTGTAGCTAGGCACTATTTAACTTCTTATTGGTCAATAACATGCCCTAGCCAGCAGTAATTATGGCCGGACCCTACACCTGCCCTTTAGCACTACAGACATCTTGGAGCTTATGAGCTCTTGGAAACCAGCCAATTTGAATAAAGCTAAGTGGAGGACGAGTGTTGTCCCCCAGTGTTCCCTTGCCACCAGAAATACAATCAACCCTTTCCCGGGCACCTCAGCACATCACACATGTGTCCGTGAGGAGAATAATGGGAGGAACCTCATTCTCTGTATGCAGAGAAATCTGAACGCAGGAACTACACAACGTCAAGCACACCCTACAAAACACAGTAGCTCGTTCCCATGATCCTGTCATTTTTCATCATTTTATCAAAATATATTTCATACCTAAACTGACTATAATCAAACACACAATAAGCCAGTCCTGGAGAGGCAGCTATCAGGTGAGGGAGGTACCAGGGAGCTAAGTGGTATTAACCCTTGTGTGCCTCATACAGAAAGCTTCTAAATTTTTATTATATACACCCGTCTAACCACTTCCAAGTATTTCTGGGAGACAGGTGGGACCTCAGTGAGCTGGACACTAGCCTGCTAGTCTATATGGTGATTTCCAGCCAGCAAGGGTTACACAGCTAGAGGCTGCCACAAAACCTAACAAACCAAACACCTCCAAACACACAGTCCCTACCCAAGGGCTTATTTTTAGGGAATACGCATAATTAAGTATACAAACTAAGATGAAGACTCAATGTTTAACCATGTTTATGATGTATTAACAAAAGCAAAGTGAGCGGACACGCCTTTTCCCTTCTTCATCTCAGTTTACAATTTCTAAGCCAGTGATTCAGGCCGAGTGTAAAATTGGAGGGCTTTTTCTTCTCCCACTACTTGGAACTCATGAGGGTTGCAGCTGCATGAGAAAATAAACACAGATAAGAGACTGTACCATACAAAGGGGACCAGGCTGTGGCTGGGATCCAACCCACCAGTTTCAGAAGGGAAGGTTTCCTGAAATCCAATGAGACACTAGCTTTCCCACTGTCTTAGTGGTCTTCCGTCAAGATTTACCAAAGAAACTTTATCTATCTCTCTATCCATCTATGTATGCATGTTTTTATGTGTACATATCTCTCTCTGTCTCTGTTTCTATCCATCTATCATCTATGTATGTATACATAGATGAATCTATCTCTCTCTATGTATGTATGCATGTATGTATGTATGTATCTATCCATGTATCTATATGTATGTATGTATGTATATATGGATGGATGGATGGATACATACATACATACATACATACATACATACATACATACATACATACATACATCTGGGTTTTTTGAGACAGGGTTTTCTCTTTGTAGCAATGGCTGTCCCAAACCTTACTCTGTAGACCAGATTGGCTTCATACTCAGAGATCAGCCTGCCTCTGCCTCCTAAATTCTGGGATTAAGGACATGTGCCATTATGCCAGCCCCATTTTTATTTTCAATGAGAAACAGGGAGTTCCTCTGGGAAGAATACACATTACTTCTTGTGTTGGTTTTGATATAAGGTCTCAGTCTGCAGCCCAGGCCACCCTACAATTCACTATATACACAAGGCTGGCCTCAAACATCAACTGATGCTCCTGCCTCAGACTGCCAAAGTGCTAAAATTTAAGTTCACCTGCTCAGCACCATACGAGGGAACGTAACAAGGGAAAAATTCCAAAAAAATGTGTTCAAAATCAGATTTCAACATGACTACTACCTTGCAAATGAGGGCACTTTTGATGCATTAGCTGTCTACTTTATACCAGACAAAATTAAATGAAAGTGTGGATTTGCACTTTTCCTAGTAGGTCCTTTAGCTCCAAACCGCCACTTAGAAAACAGATGTCAATAATCCCAGACAGCACTATAACAGTGGTCCTGACGCTGTGACCCTTTAATATGATTCCTCATACTGTGCTAACCTCCAAACATAGAATTATTTTGCTGCTACTTCATAACCGTCATTTTGCTATTGTTATAAATATCTGGTATGCAGGAAATCTGATATGCAAACCCTACGAAAGGGTCATTTGTCTCCAAACAGGCTACAACCCAAACCCAAAGCTTGAGACATGTCACATTACACACCCTTTTGCAGAATATTCACACGGAGCAGGCTCTTTATGTCAACATCCAAAATGAAAAGGTGAAGGAGAAAAGCACCCATTCCCTTAGAACCCAGACAGTAACATAAGCCAGATCAGAGAGGCAGATCTTGCAAATTTGTATCTATAAACTCAGAAACAGAAAACAAATAACAAAACTTCACAGGCACCTTAAATTCTCATAGGCAGCACATTCTACTTGCCCCCATAATCAGACATACATGTTCCAGTCAAAATATACATTTCCTCTACTTTGATTTTCATTTAAATATTTCACAGTATAAAGCATGCCAACCAGCTGTTTATTGTGTCCTTAGAGACAAATCCCTGCAGAAAAACAGGACTCACTGGAAAATGACCTCCAGCACAGCTAAATAACATCCTTCATTTTCTTATTTGCTGACTTCAAACATGGCCTATTTTCCCATTGAGTACTTATCTATGCTTTCCCTTCAAGCACAAAGAACTAAAAGCCACGGCCACCTTCACATTCTAAGATGTTGACAAAATTCTTAGCAAATGGCAGATTAAACCTTTTCTGAAGAAGGGGGAAAAAAAGCCTCTTAAGAGACTGTCTGAAGTCAGTTAAAAAAAAAAAAAAAAAAGATTTGTACAGTTTAAGCAATTAGTCCAGTTAGTCCCAGGAATAAAAGAAAAAACCCCAAATCTCCCAAATCGTAGGAAAAACTAAACTGTGGACAAACCCATAACAATCCTCAAAAGAACATACTACATATTTTCTTTTCCCTGTTCCAAGCTCAAATAAGAACTTCATAGAACAGGGACTTCCATACATGTATGTCTGTGTATATGTGTATGCCCATGTATATATTTGCATGGGCATGTGTGATTTACTGGGCTGGAGACGTAATCCCTTAGATAAATATTCAAAAGGTAAAAAGGGTGTTCTTTTGAAGAATGAGGAGGAAAAGAGAAGGGTGAGCAAAACAGCAAAATATTCAAAAAGTCTGGCTGAGGACGAGAAAAGACAGATGCTTCAAGCGGACAGGCACCACAGGGCAAGGTGGAAGGAAGTGCAATGCAGACTAATCCTCGCTCCCCAGCACTTGGCAACAGTCTGGACCCTCAGTTCTCAGTCTTTGCAACTGCAGTTTAGCATCCTCAAGATTCTAAATGAGCGTCCCTCACATCATGAGTCAGGAAATTCCTTCTGATGCAATCTCAGGCGCATTTCCCGCTGCCCGAAAGCCATCAGACTGCCCATGTTCTGCAGATGGACAACCTCTGTATCTTCAGATGCTCTGGTGATCTTAGAATAACTGCACTGCTGAGGACTGAGGTGAAGATATTTAGATGTATGGGATCTGGGTCCAGAAATTTCCCCATGATAATCCTCGAAGCTACAAGGACTAATGGAACATGGGGGCACTTGACCATCATGATCTACATGTTACAACTCGGGAAAGACAGCCATTTTACCCCAACGTAATGAGATGCAGGAACGCAGCATTGAACCAAAGAATGCCTTGCAGGATAGCACAGAACAACAAAACAGCAGTGGACCCAAGTCCCAAAGCAAAGAGGTGACTCAGGCCATACATAGGTCATCGAATGCTTCAAGAATGCCACTTGTCGCTGAAGGCTATCCCAGTTCTCTCTACAGCCACAAACTATCAGAGTTAAGAACAGGAACATACACCTCAAAAGACAACCATCTGCAGCTTCTATAGCTGGGCTCTCACCATTTTCTAAGCTCTAGGTGACCTTTCGTTACAACAGGAAAATTCAGAAGGACGTATCGAAACAACAACTCAACAGACGCAGCAGCAGACAGCTATGCAGTGTTTAGCGTGTGGTAGGTTTAACTACACAAATGCAACTCAATTACCTGTACGGCAGCCGCTTGAGGTTACTAAGTATTTCTCCCTCTCCATTTTACGGAGAAAACCGGGAGTCAATAAGGTCACAAGAACAGGTAAATGGGGTAGCCAGAAGGAACATCTGACAAGAGGTGTCTTTTGAGAAAACATGGAAGGGCCATCTCCCTGACTTCTGTACTATGACATGCACAGTTGTAGAATGACTTGAAACTCTCCAGCAGGAAGTAGATTACCCAGGAAAATAGCACATCTATGACTTCTCATTCTTCGCCTTATAAATGTGTCTCGTTAACGGCTATGCTTAGCATACTCCCGTGCAGTGAACCCACACAGGCCTCCATCACGCTGCCATTACAATGAACGCCATTCAACAGGATCGCCCTCCTGCCTTCAGTATGAACACGGCTAAGACAACACTCAATAATATGGCCTGTTGCTTCTAAAAAGTAATGAGTCCTTTCAGGTGCATTGGGGATGTGTGCTACCCAATTTCATAGGGCTCTGGAAGTCATTAACTATCCCAATCTTACAGTTCCTCCTCTTTGCACTCCCGGCCTCACAACTCCCAGAACCAGTTATCATTTTGCAAGGAGTCGGTCTCTCCCGAGTCACTGTCTAACTGACCCCAGGAACTTTCCTGCAAGTCCCAAGAGAACACCAACAATGGGGACCCACTGCCTTTCCTGCTCTTGTTTCTATATCAGATGTGTTAAGATCATTAGTATCTTGGCTGCAAAGGACATCAGAATTCTTCCACCTCTGTCTATGAGCAACTAAAAGGATGTAAGGCCTGGAGGGAGAACATGGGACCAGATTCCAGCCCTTTCTTTCAGGCGGAGCACTTTCCTTATGGACAACTGGACCAAGTTTTGCTTCCCTGCTTCTAACAACACTGTGAGGGTCCAACGGACACAATGATGAGAGAAAACTGAATGAACTTCAGTGGAGGCGATTTGAGAGCTGAGCCAAATGGTCCTAACACCCTTCACTGAGCACCTAGGCTAACATCCAGTCTCTGGGTCTCATGTTATCTGTCAAACGCTACGTACATGTAGAAGTTGCTTTTGAATAAAAAACAAACTGGAACCTACTTCCTATTTGTCCAAGCTCGTAAATGGCATTTAGACCACAGCACTCTGGGATTTTCATTAGAAGGACCTGGGGAAACTGGGGAACACAGACATCTTGAGAGGACACTTAGCTCTGTAAGAGAATCTCCAGGTAGAAATGCAAGCATGAGCTGCTGAGCCTTCCAATGTTTCTTCCCACGCACAGAATCCAGAGTTTTATATCAAACTGTGGGAGATGGTGGTGGATTCAGTGTTTTAAGAAGTTGGTGACTATTGCATTCATCTTATTATTATAACGGAGAACCTAACACAAATAACTTAAGGAAGGGTGTCCTTGGGATTGCAGCTTCCGGGTATTGCCCACGACAGCTGGATAGGTGGGGTGCTAAGGCCAGCCTTGTCTGGGTGAGCAGGAGAGGCAGTTGGTCACATTGTGCCCCATCAGGGAGCAGAGAGAGAAAAACATTCTCTCCTTTTTGTTCAGTCTGGGAGCCCAGCCTACCGGATGGTGCCATTCACATTCAAGATGGGTTTTTCCCTCCTCAGATAAACTCCTCTGGAAAGTCCCTCCTGACAGATCTAGATGTCTCTCTTCGATTAACTCAAAATACTGCCAGTTGACAGTCAGACTAGGTACTACAATCATAACCAACATGTAGAGAGAAGAGACAGGTTGGGTAAGACCTGTGTGCCCTTGCCAAGGAGACAATGAATAGGCTCAACAGTTTAAAGTCATCTCAGTGGATCCTGGATGTCTTTGAGACCTTAGTACAAACCAGAGGTTGCCACCTAAAGAAATATGCCCTGAGGACTCAGTATGTTCTTACACCAAAGGTTAGCCTATAGTTTCGTGGAGCTTCAGGGCTTTTTAAAAGTCCACATAACACTCCCAGGTTAGAACAGCAGCCCCCCCCCAAAAAAATTACAAAATCTTGCAAAGACATCCTAGAACAGAAAAGCTATTTGATTGCTTCTTACATGTAAAAATATAGACCAATATAAATCGTACACAAAGCCCTGAGTTTTGTCCCAGTAACGCGCATGCACACACGCGTGTCAACGCTCCTCAATCTTTTTTATATATCATCAGATCTATTTGTTTTGTGTATGAGTTTGCCTAGACGTATGTCTGTGCACCACGCGCACGCCTGCTGCTTATGGAGGTGAGCTGGGGGTGAGAAGATGGTGTCAGACTCCCTGCAAGAGGCGTCATGGATGGCTGTGAGCCAGTGTATGAGTGCTGGGACCCAAACCTGGGTCCTCTGCAAGAGAAACAAAGGCTCCTGACCAGGAAGCCATGCCCCCAGACGAAACTTTGGTGGCAATAAAAACAAAGCAGCGTTATAGAACCATTCATTTTCGCAGGGCGATCCAATAATAGTGGCAGAGTGGCCTGCTTTAAGATCTGCACTTATATATAGTTTATCTCTGAGCCCCTCGGATTTACCTAGTAAGAAATACATTTCCGGTTTAGCCAAAGTTTTTAGCCTAATTTGCCTAAGCTCCCTTTTGAATGGATGTGGAATACCCAAAACAGTAGAAGCACAGCGGCTAGAGACTCTGCAAGACCACATGGAGCAAAAGCTTTTGTTCATCCTCTGCCTGCTAAGCCCTGAGAAACCAGGCTAAAAGCACCTTTGCCAACAACAGCTGTTGGGATTAAGCCTTATGCATAAGCACCTGGGCTGACACGCTGGGCATCTGCCCTTCTTACTGCCTAAACTGCAAGGCTGAGCTTAGTCATACCCCTTCACAGAGCAGAACTGCAGACATCTTAGTAAGGGGAGAGAGAGTCATATGGCTCCAAACCAATGGCACTCCTTCTACACGCTTCGGAACTATCCCTTCTACCACGGAGAAGCGCTGCCCTTGTTGGTTTGAGGGATGTTCTGGAAATGACAGACACCGTCTTCCCTCCAGCCCCTTGTGAGATTATGGGACACTATATTCCAAGTATACACCCTTCTGTTTTCCCTTCACGTGTGTGGAGCTCTTCCTGTGTCAACAGTATGTGAAGATGTTTGATGCCACTTTGCTTAGGCTGCACAGCCTCCTACAGTAAACAACGCAGCCTGTAGTCACACACACACACACACACACACACACACACACAAGCACACACGAGTACACACACTTCCACAAGGTCCTTGCAATCCTTTTCTTAATTTAAAAAAAAAAAAAAAAATAGAAAGCAGCTTCGGCTAGGTTTTACTTATCCCTGTTTAAACTGTCTTCTCTGTAAATACAGACAGTAGCAGTCCCAGAGTTCATTCATAAAGGAAAATGGCGGGCAGGACATAGCCTCTAATCCCACTCACTATGTAGAGAGACAGACTATATTTCGTGTCACCAACCTAAACGCAACCAAAAAGAACAGAAGGTACTGACAACACAGTCGAGCACATACTCAGCAAGTGGGTGCGTAGCGGTGATTATTTTCTTAGCTTTATGGCAGGAATACGTTCCAAGTGGTGTCCCTACTAGAGCATTTTAAAGGGAGCGGTACTGACGTGGAGGACCCCAACATGTGAGCTACCCAGCAAGCAAAAGGAGGTAGTATCAGTTTAGTGAAGACGGAGGTCGAATGTGACGAGGCACCACATGCCATCCTGACTTTGGAAATGTCTAAGTTCTTCACGGTGAAAGACACCCACCCACAGCCACCCTGGCTTTGGAAAGTAACCTCACCACCAGATGCTGATGAAGTTGTCTGCTGTTCTGATAAACTGCCAATGTGTCCGAGAAGTACCTTTCTGGGTTCCTTCAATCTTGTGGGGAAAGACACGAACTCCCCTGGACCACATCCACCCTTTTGAAAATGAGGCTAAAGGACGGAACTTGCTGGGGTTCTTACAAGGACAGTCACGAGAAGAATATACGGCAGGAGTCAAGCTAGCAACCAGACACCAGTTCACACTTCCATGTGACATTGGTAAGCGGTATGTGTATACACCAGCATTCCCGCTACCTGGACCACACACACGTACTGACTGCAAAGCAAGCAGCCAGGAAGAGGCTGAGAAGGAACTGAGTAGTAAGTGACCTATTACAAGGTCGTGAGTCTGTTCAGTAACCTGTAATCGAACCATCTCTGTTCCCCAGCGTCTTTGGCGGTCCCGGAAAAGACAGGACCTGGCCCTTAGATTTGGCGGACATGCCCAAGTATATTCAATTTTAGCTCACTCCACGCCGCCTTGTCGCCACTTCAACTTTTCCTAAATCTCATCAGAACAAAGGAGAAACAACACTTTGGCTGTCTTCTGCTGGGAAGAAGTCCAACTGTGACTGCTCACCAAGAAAGCCACCATAAATAGCACCTGGAAGTGTCATACTGACCTCCTGAAATTCATCTTGCCTATTTTGGAGCAGAGGCTTCTGAGCAGTAACTCCTAATGCTAGCATCCCAGTCCTTACGGATGTGTTTGCCTGGCACGGCACATCTGCTGAGCAGCTCCCGTTACCACAGACAGAAGGCAGCACAGCGCTCCTAAGGTTAGTGTAAGCTGTCATAAATGTTTAAGGACTCTCTTGGCTCACATTTCCCTCCTTCTCACTCCAACCCGGTCTCAGACCTCAATTTCTTCATTTGCTAGAAGGTACTTCCACAGCGACCCCTCCCAGTGCTAAGGTTTACTACCCCCAGTGGGGAGCGAGATTAATAAAAGCGTGCTGTGGGCTGAGTCAACTCTTGTTTTTGACCAGGATACCGAGAGGACAAATTTTAGTGAAGAAGGTTTAGGGAAGCTTAGAGCCAAGAAAGTAGATAAAGTGCACGCTTTTGTGAAAGTGCGTGCAAGCACCCTCACAATTTGTATGCAGCATTGCAAACACTTAGCAGCTCAGCTTCACCGAAGAAAGGATTCATGGTACTTTCTCAAAAAGGCTCTCACAAGCTGAGGAAGTCAATCCCCAATCAATGGCTCTGCTGCTTGCCCAGTATTCAGCAGCATTACACTGACCACCTTGCTAATACTCTGCTACAGTGACCCACACTGCCATACCTGGGGGTGAAAAAGCATCCAGTAAACCCTGGGTCATGGCATCTGGGGTTTCCAGGCAGTGCTGGGGTTGGACCTAGAGCCTCCCCAACGCTTGGCCAGCACTGTCCCACTGAGCCAGGCCTCGCACCATGCCGAGCACTTAATTCTCACAACCCTGTCCGGGATCAGCGTCCTTACTCTGAAAGAGGCTCAGACATAAAGACGGCTTGTGACTCACATCTGTAGAAAGGAGCATTTCCGATGTGTTTACACCCACAACCGCCTGCTTCTTTGACTCTCTCCTTCGGCGCCCCCACCCTTGAAGCTCCTACAACTCTCATTTGGGTTTGCTAAGATCATGATCCCCCGGCATGCCTGTCCAACGTGCGATTAATATTCACTTTGAGACAAACTTGAAGTGTGTCTTTGATCTCACTGTTTCAAGGAACCCCTTTAATCGCTTAGAAATGGGAACAGTCTGTTTTCATAAGTGGTTCTAGGAAGCAAGCTGTTTGTGACAGTCAGAGTCCCAGAGAAAGAACAAGAGCCTGTGAGAGGTCCACAGACTCTCCCTCACCCACGAAGCCGCCACTGCCATCATGGCCCGCCTCCTACCTTTAACGCGCTTCGTGATGGTTTGCTGACACGTGAAAACTCACAGGCTCTCCTCCAAGTTAGAAGCCCTCACACGAACTCAAGCCGGACGGCAGCTTTCGAAGTCCACAGCAATTCCGTGACCAGCACGAGTTAAGAGTGTCTGGGCCAGAGGCTTGCCACAAGCTCAAGGCTAACCTGTGCTGTACAGGAAGACCCTATGCCCTCTGCCCCCAAAACTGTTAAGAGAGCTACATAAAGCACCCTGAACATACAATCCAAAAAGCAGGTCTTCCTGATTGTCCCAGATGTCAAGAGCCACCTCTGGGTGAGCCCTTGTGTGGGTGAGTCCTCTAGACTTCAAGGTTGTGGAAGCCACAGAGCTTCCGCGATGCTACTGGGCTGTTTTCTCACGTTTCTGGTACTTTTATTATCTTATGAGTGTGGGTGTTCAGTCCCTATGTGTCTTCTATCTAGATAGGACAGAAGAGAAGTGTTACACCCACGCACGGAACTGTTACAGCCGGTGGTGAGCTACCATGGGGGTACTAGGAATGGAACCCAGGTCCTCCAGAAGTCCAGCCAGTGAGTTCTCTCAATCACTGAAGCATCTTTCCTCCTCATCATCATTCCTCCCGTCCTCTTCTACCATCATCAGACACAATACTGTCTTACCAGGCTGTCCACAGAGCAGCAACTATGACCAGGAGGAAGTCTTCAGCAGAGATGACAGTACAGAGAGAAGCCCGGATGTCACTACATCGCTATCCATCACACCTATTGATCTGTGGACCCGATCTGTCTAATGACGTCCATAGCTTCCCAATGCGGGTGACAATTATGACTGGCTGCCCAGGGCCTATAAGAACCATGCATGCAAATGTCCTAATATGTTAGGCCATCGGTTTAATTTTGAAGCAATTCTGTGACTCTCAAAAGTGGGAGGGGGGAAAAAAGCTGAGGCGAGAGAATTTTTCATCATTTTAAGGCTGGTGTGGGCGCAAGACAGTGAGATTCTATGTCCCAAAGCCAAAATGTAGTTACTACTCTTGTTACACATACAAAAATAATTGATATTGTTTTACTTTTAAATTCACCTTTATGCTCTGGTGCTGACCACTACACCAAACCGTTCTCTCGGTTATGGAACGCAGAGGGCTGATTCTTGTATCGCTGGAAACCACTTGACAGGCTCTCACTTCTGTAGCTAAACTCACACAAACAGACGCTTCCAGGCTGTGGCTGAAGGGATGTGAGCTACTCATGTCTTGGCTGACGGCCTTTTAGTACCTGGGCTCCAGTCTGCCTACTTTGTGAGAGAGGGTTGACACAAATCAGCCCCAAGAGGACAAAAGGACAGGGCAGGACGGAGCACAGCATGTCACTTAGAAAGCAGGGATGGACTTGGAGTCAGAAGTGAGAAGGACAACACCAAAGACGTAAGGATCACACAAGGTGTCTAGAGAGGACAGAGGGAAACACGGGGCTGAAATGCAAAGGCTTCTCTGCAAACATGTTCTCTGTGAAAGAGAACATTAGGAAAAAGATGATGTCCTGAGTTTCAGCACCAATGTTAGGAAAAAAGATGAAGGGGGTGGGGGGGGGGGGGGGAAATATGCTCCATGGACATGCGGCGAGGCGGCGGGGGGGGGGGGTGGATGCCTCTGGGGGACCCATGTTGGGAATCCCTTCCCCCTGAGGGGCCAGCCACAGGACCATATAGTAAAGGTTAGAGTTTATTCAGGGCATGGGGAAGAACATTAAGAAGGTAGTAGAGGGGGAGGGGAAGAAGAGAGGATGGCCATGAGCACATGGGGGGGCGGAATGGAAGGGGAGGCAAGACAGAGAGGAGAGGGTACGCAGCCACCTTTCTAGTGCCAGGTAACTGGGGCGAAGCATACGTGGCTGTTGCCAGGTAATTGTGGGGCGGGGTTTACAGAATCCTAACAAGGCATACCACTTTTTAGTGTACAAGGCTAACATATAGCAAGGGCCTGTGTTTGTACTTAAAATCCAGATAGATGTACCTGCAAATGGCATCTCCATGGGGCCATTCCTTGTGTGAAATGAAACAAGGGTATGATACACACCTACTAATGACAGCTTCCGTTTAAGTGACCAGCCCATGGTAGTTTTCCTCACACGCAGCATCCTTCAAATACCCTCTACCAGGGAAACGCGGTTAGTTTCTGGAAATCATGGGGCTGCTTCATCCTTCTCATAGATTCAAGAATTCTACTGTTCCCCATTTTTAAAATGGCCCCTCTTTCCTACTCAGAAAACAACAGCAACAGGAACCAGTATCTTGGACTTCTCTAGTAGTGGTGAGCGCATGTTACGGGAAACGGCTGTGCAGCTCCTCTCGGGAGGTATACACGGTCCCCCTCATAGCATGCACAGCTGTCCCACAAAGGTGTCCTCTTAGGACATCGCACTAGAAGCAGCTGTGGATTTGAAAGATTTCCATGAACCAACTGCCACAGCAGAGTTTCTTCCAGAAGAGTACTGGGCTCCAAGCCCTGGAGCCACAGACTCACCTTTCCCAAAGTTAAGGCTCCTCAAGAGAAATTAAGAAGCCTGACTTTCCAGCTAGGGAGGGGAATGACACACTCTCCAGCAACCCCATGATGGAAACGTCAAACCCTCTCTATGAGGAGCCGACCAGATCATCCAACACTCTGTTTTGGAGCATTTGTGTCAAACTGACATTCCAATTTCAAGACCGTACATAAAACCCCATTCAATTATTTAGCACTGTACGGATTTTTACATAACTCCTGAAGTTACTGACTCAATTCATTTTGCTTTGAACTATAAGACAGATTAATCTAAAATGAATTAAGACAGGCAAGCAGAAGTAATATGAGCCCAGGCAGCAGATAGTCTTCCAACTGCTGGATCAGGAGTCATCTACAACCCTTGCAGGAACTGCCTCATCTGCGGCTTACCATTGGAGCTCAAGAGCCAAGCTGAAAGGAAGGACCCATGCTTTCTGTGAGCCTTCTGCTTTACCATAAGTACTACCTTCCCCTCCAAAAAGGAAATGACGACAGCTTAGACACCAGTATTTCCAGACGCATCACAAAGCACAACAAAGAATCCGTATTTTAATAATGTAAACGTTCAAATAGTTAGAATCTAAGAGCTCATGCACATATGTGTATGTATACATGCAGCATATACATACACATACATATATACATATACTGTGTGCATACATGCACATATGTATTACTAAGGTTGGAGGTGCAGGTTCAACTATAGAGTGCTTGCCTAACATCTACACAGTCCTGGGTTCTATTCCCAGCACATCAATAAATAAATAAGTTAATTAATTAATCTATCTGAATTGTCTGGCTCGGACTGCAACAATTCTGGGAGATACTTATTAGAACTTAATGGGAAGAATAAAGGTAGAAGATGAGAAAAAGCTGTCTAAAGCCAGGGATGCCTGATATCACCAGAAGCAACAGAGACAGGGGAAGAAGGCTAGAAACTACCAAGGGAGCACTGCCCTCCAAACCTCACAATTCCAGACTTCTCCCCTATTGTATAAAGACACACAATTTGCAGTATTCTCTTTCAGTGGTCCAAGGCAACTGACCCAGTCATAAGCCAAAGGGGACAGACACCATCCAGATAGGCAGGGAAAAGGCCTGCCGATCTATAAAAACAGAGTTGGTTTCAAAGAACAAAAGGGACTTCAGTGCAGTAGGAAGATGGGAGGGGAGGCAATGGCTGAAGGTCTAGGCCCACTGAGGTCACTGTCTGCTCTGAGCCTTGCCAACCAGAAGGCTTAACCCTCTCAGGAGCTAAGCCAATCTGCAGCAGAGGGAACAAGAAGCAAAAGTCATCCCAGAAGAAAAATTAACCTACAGCTTCAAGAGCACCTGCATCCTCAAAGTCAGTAGAACTTACTGCTTCCATAAGACAAGCCAAAGGTTCCCACACTATCACGAGATACCGAGTTACTGACTAGACAGTGGTAGCAACCCTCTGGGTAGTGCTGGGCCTCACTCTCTTCCTTGGGATAGTTCAAAGGAACAAGATCACGGTGCCGAAACCATAAACTTCCTAGTACATTTTAAAGATGGAGATGTGGCTCTTAGCATTTTGTGCCCACAAGGACTGTTAAGTTCATTTATAAAATTAAGGTAGTCATCACAGAGAACACAAAGCTCACAGCCGAAACAGATCCAAATCGGGTCAATGGAAGATGGTTTTTAAGCCTCCAAGACATTCCTAAGTAAAGCTACCTCATTCGCCTCCCAGTGTTTCCTGTCTTTTGTAGGCTAATTAAAAAGCTTGTCTCAGCTGGCCTGGTTTAATAAGGATACTAGTTCATATTTAAACAACAGAGTTCAGTTTGGGGAGGTTTTGTCTCTTGTAAAACCTTGGGTTTTACCTGAAACAAACAAACATACAAAAACTATATGATGCATTTAGAAGAGAGCTAGTAAAGTAAACAGTGACAAAACTGAATCAGATCCTTAGGAAAGTCACCTTTAGGGCCAAAGACACAGGATTCCCCTCCCTTCCTCTGGCTGACTTTACAAACACCCTTTCCAATGATTTAAAATGCAAAAAGATATTTAAGCCAGGCCCACAGTCCAATGAACAAAACAGGTATCAGACAGAAAACCCTCCTAATTGGAAGATTACATTTTTAGTTAGAACCTTGAAATGGATTTTGCAAAATTATCAAAGCAACTCAAATCTGCAGAATCTTAATTTAAAGCCATGTAATTCTAGCCGGCAAGGAACCTAATTGCTGGCTAAGCAACTGTTTCCAACTATAATTGGCTTCCCACAACCCTGCACACCATTGTGCACACACATGCTTAAGCCACCTGATGTGGAAGGCATCTAGCCCAGCACCGCCAAAAGAGTCTTTGGGGGAGAGAGGAAAAAAAAAAAAACCACAAGGGAAGGAATGAGCTCTCACACCGGATCTTCCACGCATGGGCTCAGAGCTACGTTACTTTGCAGTCTTTTCCTGAAATGTCAAGAAGGAAATTAGTGTTGTTCATTGCATAATTCCAACCAATTCCCATACTTCTGAGAATTACCCAACAACCTATCACTGTAAGCCGTAACATGTGAGTGCGCTCCCGCACGCGCGCGCGCGCGCGCGCGCACACACACACACACACACGCCAAGAATGGCAAATTCACAAGTGTGTTTGAGGTTAACTATGTCCCCTCCTATCCACATGCTGAAGCTCTTAATCCTCATTTTCTGTTGACTGTGATTTTGTGTGGAAATGAGAGCATGTTATAAAAGCATGCTTATGTTAACAGGAGGGTATGACAGGGTAGAATGGGGCCTGACACACACATGACTCATGCCCTTACACAGGAGAATACCTGGGTTTGGGTGAGCCTATAAATGGAGGGGGCGGGGTGGGGGGGGAGGAACTGAAACGCATTATGGACTTGAGGAGGAAGACAGGAATCGGGACAAAGGTTCTGTAGACCAAGGAGGTTAAATGAGCAGAAATGAGAACAGGGAGAGGGAAAAGGCATTTGGCCGCTGGATGAAGGAAGTAGCCTGCAGACACCCAGGTCTTAGACCTCTAGGTTCTTTAACTTACTGTAAGGCTGGGGTGGGTAAGCCACTGTTTTTCATGGACATGGGTATGGCAGTCCTAGTAAACTAAGAAAGTGGACAGACACAGACATTGATGTCTTTACTATAAAGCTTCCTGTACCACTTCCCGAAGTGTACGCACAAGGACAGAGAGAGAGAGAGAGAGAGAGAGAGAGAGAGAGAGAGAGAGAGAGAGACCCATCCGTGAATAACCAAGGTTCCTTCCAGCTCCTTGGTTGTTTGATTTGTAATGGTTGTGGGTAGATGAAGTTAATCACAGGACTGGAGAAACTCTGACTCACGATCCCAAGAGACTGGAGCTACAGATTTTGTCATGCAGACCTAAATTCACTCCAGCTCTGGGAAACTCCAAATCCCAAAGAGAACACAATCTGGTTTTCTCTCTCTTCCTCCCATACAGATGCAGGTATAATTCAGTAACACGGCCCTACTTCCCAAGTGCAATTAAAGATGGTCTTCGTTCCTCCTCTGAAGGGGTATGCTTTACAGTTACAATGCTGCGGTTCAATAAAAAAGCAACTATCAGTGCGAAGCTGTAAAACAGTGATCAATGTGCTTTTGGAGGCTACAGAAGCAGAGGAGGAAAAAAAATAAAATAAAAACAAACAAGTAAACAAAAAAATAAAACCTTAAAGATACAGGCACAAAGAAAACAAAATAATCCTATGCTACGAATTCTTTAGAAATCTAGTTCCCCGTCTCCGGAACCTCTGGCTGCCTCCATTTTGATTTCTGCCCTTGGTCCTTCTCACATAGGAAGCAGTGCAAAGAGACAGGGAAGAGACGGTAATAGGAAAGACAGAATGGCATGTCCTGTAGAGGGAGATTCGAGTCATGAGCACTGATCTCTAGGCAGCGCTGGGAACCACTGTCACACAGTATGCATTTGTATAGGAAGAAACAGAATGTGACACAGAGGCATGCTTGTGAGAAGAATAGCCATTAAAAGGCAGAACCCAGCATTAAGCAGTTAGAGGCAACCACACAGTAAATAATGAGTGTAAATTGTAGAGCAGGAAAGAGGCATGTCCTGGACCCATGCTTCCTGCATCACCTGGACCAGAAAAGGAATGCTTAAGGCTCATCAGAATGACCTTCAACCACGCCCTGAAGGCTGTAGGGAGGTGGAATTTTTCCTTCCCCTTCATTATGTCCCATTCTAAAGAGATTTTTTTTTCTGGGTGCCAGACGCTACTTTAAGTATTTGATACACTGTTAAAAGATCTGTCTGCATCCTGCTTTTACAGTTGGATGGAGGCAAAGGTTAAAGGAGTCTTCCCCAAGTTAACAATGGAGAGTGGCAGAGATGAGGAACTCATGTCCCGCCCACAACACAGCCTTCAAGCCAACAGTGGCTCATAACCAAAAGCAGTAAACTCAACACACGGAAAACGGTTCCTTTACGTTCTCATGTTGTGGACCTCTGACTAGCCCACTGTTGAAAAGACACCCAAAAATGTCAGGCAGCCCTAGTTTCAAAGGCTCCTCCAGTGTCTCTGAAGCAAGTTGTTAGGACTTTTAAAAAGAGGAGTGAACATAAACTCCATTACTTGGGGTTTTATTAACAATCCTCATGAAAAACGTCTACCCAAAGAGCATTTCAATAGACTTTCATTTAGAAATTACCATGGACATAACAGGCCATCTCGGCTTCCGCAGTCACATAAAAGGTAGTTAACCTAAGTATCTGAGACTCTCATGTTTTTCAGGCTTGCTGGAACTGGAAAGAACACCTCATAGCCCCTTCCTTATGTATTACTGATTTCAACTTTTATGCGGCAGTTGACTCCCCTCCTTGCTTGGTACTACTGGTAAGTGTGTCTAAAATAGACTTGGATTTAAACCCATCGAGTAAAAAGGAACTATTTTAATTGCATTATCTAAAATACATTACAGAAGCGATAACACCCCTTACAACTATGCTTTAGTGCATTATCTGATTAAACACAAGAATACTTTTCCAAATAATCAGCTGTCCAGAATTAGACAAGAGGACCAGTGTAGTTAATCACGGCTGTAACATAGTCTTCATTGATGAGAATTCGGCACATGCCCTTATGCAACTGAGCAGTAACCGATACAGCTTCAGGACTGTACCTGATCAAACAGCATCACAAACGGGCGGGGCAGGATGCAAGGAACAAGAGGATGTGTGAGGTGAGTCTGTGCTATTTCAATAGCCTTCCGGGAAGTCTTTCTTCCCTCTGGACCACAGCTTCTCTGGCTCCAAAGTCAGACGCTAACTCTTCCGCTTCTGACTGTACGCTTAGCTACGTAGACCAAATAAAATGTTCCACGTGAAAAGCACACCACAAATTGTTAGGTTGACTCACAATGATGTTCCTGAGCCACACGGAGAAGGTGGAATTAAACCAAATCTTTTCTTTTTATTTAATGTAGGTTAATTTTTCAATTAAAATTTTCAGTTACACTGAAATTTAACGTAGGTTGATAATTTAAAAAATAAATAAATAAGGCACAGTGAAATTTTACAGCTTCCAATATATTTTGTAGTTTAGAGCTGAATTTATGAGTTCATTTCAAAGTCTTCCAATTTCAGTCAGCTGGAGAGAGCATACACATTAAAATTTCTTATAAATCACTTATTGCGTAAATTACTTTTGTTTTAAAAACAAGGGAGGTAGCTTGCATTAATGAGGACTCCCAACTGCATACTACATAGACCAGGTCTATGGAATTTGATATTGTCATGTGGCCAACAGAAATCATCTATTACAAACATTTTTATTCTGACCACTAATATCAGATCTCCAAGTGTGTATCACCCTAAAGTCCTGGGGAATTACTTCAGACTGGAAAATCCTTCTCCAGGTTAAGTCATTTGGCCACTGAGTTCTAAGATGTATGTATTTAATCTCTCTTTTGAGCTAAACATTTAGCTAATAATTGTCAGGAAGGTTTTGACATTAGAAATTTATGACTCAAATAAAACTGCTCTGCACCACTTGAGGTACCGAGGCGGAAGTCCTATAAAAATGACTGCTTCTGGAAGATAACCTATTTCAAAAACGTAAGAATTGTCATTCAGGGTCCAGCAGAAGGCCAGTTCCCACCAGACCTTCTGTATGACAATGGCATCGAACAGACCGCATGAGGGTCCCACGGGAGGGGTAGAAAAGGCGTCTAGTTCTGCCACCAACCCCCCCCCCCAGCGTCATTCTGGAGCATATATCCTTGTGTGCTACAAACATTCTCAGGAAGATGAATCCTGTTCGCTTGTTATCAGCAGGACACACACATCCTTTTTCCTTTTATTCAAACTTAAACGACTTCCTTCTGCTGTACCCTTTCATTACAGCCTTCAGGGATCGGGGAAGCACGTCTGGGTTCCCCATCACAGAAGCACATCACTGCTCTTCCCCTCCCTAGCTCCACCCTAATGGGTTTGCTCTTCACCTCCATCCGCTCCATCCTCTCTGTCTTTCAGTTGCCCTGATCAACCTACTTTAGTATGCAAAGAGATGGGGTGGGGTATCATATATAAGTAAGTCTACCTGAAATCAAACAGGAACCTGGATGAAATCCATAGCTTTCAAGCAAGTCTTAAGACTCATGAAATCTCTGACAAATCAGCCATCGATGAAACTGCAATCATGGGCTTTATATTCAGTACAAATTATGTTGCCTATGAGCAATAACCTATTGAGTGTCTATGAGGTTGACATACATGGATATATCAGAGAGAAAACGGAGGACGGCGGGGTGGGGGGTGGGAGCGTTGGGAAAGAAGAGAGAAAAAAAGTAGTATGTGTTTAACAGATACAGCTTCGTTTCCTTGAGGCGTCACTCTGAACTACCAAAGTTAGACCACAATGGCTATAATTACTGTTTGTTATTTTCACAATTTTATTCATTTATTATTTTTTGGAACACAACCAGGCAGATTTAAAAAAAAAAAAACTATATTTTTGTGACATAAAATAACTACAGTCTAATAATTACAGAGTTACATACCTAGGAAAAGCAGGAACAGGGCAAATATTTTCCACAGTTAAACACTTATAGAATGAGGCTTACCATTGAAGCACCCTACTCCCAACTTGGCAGTGTATTATAATTAACATACACACAAAATTATGTGTGTAAACTCCAAAAATTAAATGGTTTATCTTCCATTCTAACCAACAGGTAGCTTGCCACAACTTTTCAACACTCTATTTTAAAACAGATATACCCCCCTCAAAATAATGACAATCATACAAAAGGGATTTTATAGTATAATTTTTTAAGGAAAGATTTTTTTTTATTTGATCCATATTTTCTATTAACAAACAAGATCCAGTCTTTTTCATCCAAGCCTAAGTTATGTAATGGTTTTCTCAAAAGCCAACTGGATGAAGGCTAGAGAATTTAGGTCTGCAGTTTTAATCTACGTTCTAATTTCTTTCTTTGTTAAAACACTGACAGAACCAACTTGGGGAGAAGGAGGCTTATTTATCTCACACTTCCAAGTCTATCACTGAGGAATCCGGAGGCAGGAACTGAAGCAGAGGCCATGGAGGAATGCTGCTTCCTGGCTTACTCAGCCTGCTTTCTCACACTGCACAGGACCACCTGTCCATGAATAGCACTGTCCCCTGTGGCCCGCTGGCACCCAGTTCAATCAGGCTTCTCCTCAGCCGAGGTCCCCTCTACCCAAGTGACTCTAGTTTGTGCAGAGCTGACAAAACTAACCAACCCAATCCCTATGCTATCTGACATGTCATCTCAAGGCGGAGGTCACATTACTTCCTAGAAGTTAACTGATTGTTATGTAAGGTTTATGAGTAAAAGGGGTTATGCTGCAGGAGACTCATGAGGGTAAAGTTTACTTTCCCATTCACTGCTGAAGAGGGAAGTGCGTTCTGAAATGGGAAAAGGAGATTTATTAAAGTAATTGCGTTACTGGTATACAGACAATGGTCTAATTATAGGTAACCCAGTCATTCTTACTAATCATAACGGTCCTGAGTACTGGCAATGAAATACAGCACAGGCAGACTCACAACAATGGGAGGACAACAGGGACGCCCTGGCTGGTATTGCTCAGAAGAAAGCTTAGTCAGTGGCCAAGGGCAACTTCAAAGTAGGAACATCCCTGAGCTGGAGGAAATATATTTGACTCCCAGGCAACAGAGAAAACGTGGGGATCAGAAGGCAGTCCTCCACCTTCCAAAGGGAAGGACAATCACACCCAGATGCAGAGCCATGTCTACAGATTAATCTTCCTGCGCTGACTCCAGCACGGAGGCGCACAAGACATCCCAGTGGGTAGTACATGCCACTCAAGGAAGGGGGACTGAAATCCATCCCTGTAAATAGCCAGATGTACTAGCACGGTGTGTTACACTAGTAATCCCAGTGTAAGGGCTGGGGGGAGGGGGACTGTGGAGGCTGGTGGCTCCCTGAGAATGGCTGCCTGGCCACCCTGGCCCAATCAGCAAGTTCCAGACAAAGTCACTGTTGCAAAAACAATGGTGCGGTCTGGATCCACATGTGCACACCCACATACCCACACATGAACACGCCAAAGATTAATACGGAAGCTGAGCCGTGAAGATGATAAATTTGAATGAAGCCAGTCTGAGCCACAGTTAGACAGACCGTGCAGTAAACAATGCTGACGATAAACGGTACTGAAGTTTAAAAATAAAAGGCTACAGCTGAGGAGGGAGGGAGGAAGCTCCGAGGGAATGAAATGAAGAAATGACTGCAGTCCCGAGGAGTGCAGGGATCTAGCAGCTCCTGAATCACGGGGACTGTGAACCTCACACGAAGCACTTCCTTTCTTCCCACTGATCATTCATCCTCATCTTCCAGGGCCACGACGACTCCAAACACTGGGAACATGGAGAAGCTGAGCATCCAGCCTGCCTCGGGCTTACAAGAACCCTTTTCCGTCCCGCTGCTGAATTCTGGACAAAGAGGGCAGGCAGTTGGAAAAGATCATTTACATGCATGTAACTGTCCAAAAGAAAATGTATTGCTTCATTAATAAGATAAGAGGGAGCCCTTATGCCTCAGAATTAAGACAAAACAGAGGAGGGAGGAGTGGGAAAATATAAGCCAGGAGCTATTCTTAGTAACTGCCAAGCCATCTCAGAGCTTTGCTGCTAGGCTTCTTAGTACCACTGTCCTCTCAGGGACTATTAGAAACAACAGCGGGAGGGGGAGATGCCAGGAGTCCAGGGATAAAACTGTTATTCAGGAGGCTGGATGTATAGTTCAGGTGTGTGCCTAACTAGCCTGGGTAAGTCAAAGAAAAGAGATAGGAATGCAATAAAAGAAAGGGAAGGGAGGGGAGGGGGATGGAGAGGGGGGAGAGAGGAGAGGGGAGAGAAGGGAGTGGAGGGAAGAGAGGGAAGGAAAGGGGAAAGGGGAGAAGAGAGAGGGGAGAGGAAAGAGGGGAATAGAGGGGAGGGTAATAAAGGGGAGAGAGGAAAGAGAGGGAAGAGGAGGGGAGGAGAAGGAAGGGAAGGGGGGAGGGGAGGGGAGGTGGGAGAGGATGGGGAGGGGGAGGGGAGGAGAAGGGGGAGGGGGAGGGGGGAGGGGAGGGGAGGGGAGGGGAGGGGGAGGGAAGGGGGGTCTGAGAACTAGAGCATAAGTCTTTTTCCAGGGCATGTGTCAGGCCACAGGTGTCAGTCAGTCAGTCCTCTCTTTCCTCCAACTGGAAATTGTGGGTATGGAACCGGGTTTTAATCCACTGTGAGACTTCAGACCCATCTCTCCACCATTTGTTATTCAAATAATCACAAAGATAAAGGACTGCAGGTCAGTGCTATCAAGAAGTAGTTCCTATGCTGAGGCCTGGGGCAAGAAGCTTGAGACAGATACTTGCCTGAGCAACCACTCTGGAATGGTGGAGCCTAGAGGGTTAAGGCAGAGGAGAGAACAGGGCTGGAGGTTTTGACAGGAGGCCTGGCCCATGGAGGAAGCATCTTCCTCTAAGTCCAGGAGGTGTTGAACTGGTTTAAAAAGCAGGGTAGCCGTGGAGGTTCGAGTTTATGTCATGTTCTTACTAATGTGTTTGTGTGTTTCCACCAACGGGTGTGAGCTGCTACTTAGATATGCAAAGAACTACCTCCCTCCAAATATAAAGAGGACTTCCGATAGGTTCTGCTTCTGAGTAAAGAAATTGAGAACTAGAAACTGTAATTAAAGCAAAGAGGAGAAGAGAAACCTCTTGTCACTGTGCCTGGCAGACAGGAGAGACATGAGGTGTATACTTTCTAAAAGGCTGAAACAGGATGAGCCAGAGGCCAGCCAGGGATACATAGTGAATCCTGGGCTAACCTAGACTACAGAATAAGACTGTCTCAAAAACAAACAGAAAGGGGGAGGGGAAGAAAGAGGGATGGAGGTGATGCCTATAATCCCATCCTGAGAGGTGGAGGCAGGAGGATCAGGAGGTCACACTCATCCTAGCCTACCTACAAGGTTAAGTCTGGAGGCCAGCCTGCACTGGGTGAGACTGACTTAATGGGGGTGGGGGAGATACTCAGGATTGGGGGTTGGGGGGCAGGATGCATACCTTCATGAGTGAAGGGACTAGAAACATTCCTGGCTCCTGGCTGGTTTCTGTGGCTTCCCTAGGAGGAGAGTTTCAAGGTACAGGGGCAGATTTCTAGGTGGCAAAGGCAGCCAAAGACCTGCAGACCAGGCGATCCAGCCAAAGAATGTTGGCTTGTGGGGTAAAAACAGAAGCAGAACAAACCACACCAGGTTTAAGATAAGAAGGGAGCCCGATACCATCTAGTAAGCCCCACCCACATCTGCCATAAATGGCTGCTCAAGGGACAGCCCAGGAACTTTCTTCTGGGTGCCACTCTCTTTTGCTTAGCTTTGGGTATCTCTGGTTTTGTTTTTGTTCTGAGTTGTTGGGGCTGTTTTGTGACAAGCTGTCATGTAGCCCAGGTTAGCCTCTAACTGACCTAAGACTCTTCCTGATCTACCTCCCAAGGTGAGGGATTACTGAGTGAATCACTGTACCAGGCCTGGGTAGATAATGCTGCCTACAAACGCTTTTATCGCAGGGTGGGGAAAAGGCCCAAACAAGCAAAATATAAGACACAGGAATATAAAAGAGGAGAGAGGAGAAGTTCTGCCGGGTCAGCAAGTCACACAGAGGTAAATGATGGGACTGTGAACCTCACACAAAGCAGTTTTGGATACGGAGGTGAGGAAATGTGGTGAAGGAGCCCCTTTTCTTAAACTCTTCTGATAATCTTTTTTTTCTTCAGAAATACCACTTCAATCAAAGTTCTGATGATTATGAGACGTGCTAGCTGGTAGCAAGAATCCATCAAACATGCCAGAAGTGACAAGAAATGAGAACCTAGATCCCCAAATTGGATGGGCTTCAAGAGTCCCTGACAGTCACTGCCATAAATCATCAAGGCAGTGTCAGGAGGGGGTCGGTTGGGGGGACTCTGCAGACAACACATGCAGAAACGGGAGGCGGTCTGTTATCACAAGTCACAGAGGCTAAGCCCACTGATGCTGGAGTTATGCTGAGCCACCATTATTGCTACAGGGTAAATGCAGACAGTACCAGTGATAAGGACAGAGGTACCATGACCACTGTCAAATCTTCAAGCTCAGGAACCTTCTAGTTATTGCTAAGATAATTCTATTGACCTGCACCACAAATAATTCATCTTTGCCTCTCCAAAGGATCAATACTGGCAGATAGCAGAAATAAGAGAAAGGAGCACACCCAAGGTATTGGCTTAATTAGCTCCCCAAGATTAAAAAAAGTCATAACTACTTTTATTTACAGTTACTAATATGCTATTACTTATGAGTAAATCAGTGCTACAACCTCTGTTTTTTTTCTTTCAGCTCACCTATGTTTTCCTCTGAATTCAAGCAAATATAATAAACTCGCCTCAGCTGCAGACCTTTAGCAGACAAATTAAACTTTTGACACATCCCCTGGAGACAGTAACCGATACATCATCATCATTACTTTATTCAGACATGTGACCCATGCTAAGCCACAGAGGGGAGTTTCCTTGAAGATCAGTAGTTAAGTTCACTGGCATTTGATTGACAGCTGTCATGGACACTGTTGGAGTGAGAACACTACTCAATTCTTCTGGTTCCTTCATCTTTCCAAAACCCAACAGGTTAGGAGTCAGGGTCAGCTTCTCCAGACAATAGTGAGTCACCAACTCTTGGTACTGTATGGACTCTGTCTAACACCTGCCACAACCCATCAGCACACTTCTGAATAGGACCTTTTCCAATGAACCCTGCATGGTTCATTTTGAAACACAGAAAACATGCTTCTTGGGGGATCACATCGCTTGAGGTAATAACCCATTGCCAGGTCACAAGGACCTGAGTTTTCCAAAAGGTACTTGGGCCCAAAGGGGTCGCAAACTGAATTCCTGGTGGTAATTTTTTGAAGAGAGAGGCTGCAAATAGTACTTAAAACTAATCTGAAAAAAACCTGGGGTGTAAATTGGGATCCTGAGAGTAACTTACAAACCCAGGCCCCTTAGATTTAGAAAGGTCTTGTATGGACAGAGCCACGTTAGGGACACATCTCATTTAATGCTGTACCCCTTTCTAAGAGTATGCAAATGTGGGAGAGTCTTAGGTTCCAGGAATAGAAAAGTCAAGTCTTTCCTTGAGGCAGAATCAGACTGGATGCCAGCCTTTTGAGGGACTGCTACTGCCTGGACTATCTGTCTGTCTGTCTGTCTGTCTGTCCCCCTCCAGCTCTCTTTCCATCTCTACTCTGAGTATCCACTTACACAAATGAGCTGCAAAAGCAGATTCCTGTCACCGCATGGCCTTCTACGGAGTCGAGGTTTTCTCAGGTCCGCATCATCGAGCTCTAAGCTCTTGGCCCACAGCTGGAGAGCAACCACCTTGTGCCCTATGTCTAGCCAAAATGTCCCCTGCTCTCTGACCATCCCTCTTTAGCTAGGACATATCCCCAGCACAAGATCAGCACTCACGTGGTAAATGAGGGGCAAAATGGCAAAGGCTGGACCTTGCATCTGTTCCTCTGTTCCCCTCCTGGTTGTCATGGGAATTACCTTTTATGAGAGTAATCTCATCGTCCCGTTACCAGCAGTATGCAATTATCAATATGAGCCATGCTGCTTGATGCTCACACTCTGTTTTCCATTAATAGAAACACCGCAGATTCTAAATCAATTACAGTGAAAATTAATGGTTGCCGAGATAAGTTTTCTCCTCCAAGTGAACATTTCATAACTAATTGTGTGGCTGCAGTGGGGGGTGGTGGGGAGGAACTGGGGACGAATTCCTGAAGGCCCCTGTAGGAAGGAAAACAAGGAAAGAAAGCAAGGAAGACCTCTGACACTTGGCAAATGCTCGGATCCCTGAAGCAAGCTCTCTTCCCAGGGCTGCCAGAGTACTGGTGGCCCTGGGGCCATGTAAGAGAAAGGGCAGGAATAAATCTGGCCTTAATGAAAAGAAATACATTCTTTTTAAATACACACGTCCAGGTTAATGAGGGGGCACCGGACAACTGCAGAAGATGAATGCGTGAGAGAACTCTCAATGAAGTCCTAACTTCTCCAACAACCAGATGCTACGCCATTTGGAGTGCTTCCTTTAGGTGGCTGCAGAAAAGCTAGTATATTCCAGTTTTCAGAATGAATAATAAATTTATTTGTATGTAAATTATTATACATGCATGTACACACACACACACACACACACACACACACACACACACACACACACACAAAATATAAAGCAAAAGACCAGTAAGGGGGGGAGGATAAAAGCCAAAACAAATAACTAAGAGACAAAAGGTCTACAAATCTAAAGTGCACTTTCTGTGAGCCATCTACTATCAGGCATGGGGCCTACCTTAAAACGGGATTAATATGATCAGTGAGACTCCACTAGTGAAAACTAATTTTTCATGCAAGCAGAGTTCAACTGGAAATGGATACTTGTTTAGGAATGGGAGTTCTTTTCCACTTCCCCCTCTCAGCATTGGGATCCCATGGGCCTGAACCTGTGCAGACCGAGTGCGAAGGCAAAGAGCAGGTTTCCAGTGTGTGGACAGGAAGGCAGTTGGGAATGCAGGGAGAGACGTAGCAGGTGATAGCCCACCCTACCCGCAGCAGGCAAGGGTACCAGGGCAAACCGCTTTCTCAGCTCACAGAACGTTGAGTGAGAGTCTAGGCTGGAACTGCCTCCACCTTTAAGTTCCCATTAGTGGATGATACACAGGGTTTTGGTCTTGTTTGTTTGTTTTGTCCACTGTGAAAAAAAAAAATCTCTAGTTAAAAGCCAGTGGCCAACTCAAGACGAAAACCAGTTTAAGCCAACAAAGGCCCTTGGTGCACATGACTTTCCATCCTCCCCACACCTGACCTTAAGGAGATGACAAGGGGTTACCTCCGCTAAGGGTCAGGCTCGCCAAGTGCTTTGAAATCTATACCCATGTGTGACAGCAGAGTCTATCAGACAGGCCTGCTAGACGTGCAAGAAATTTATAAGCGGGCTGATGACCTCTAAGTTGCTGATGCCACGGAACCTGTGATGCTTTAGGGTTGCTGTCCAACCCGATGTCAACCGGTCACCAAACACAGAGCTGGGATTAGATGCCTAAGGGACTGACAGCGCCACTCAGTTGAGGTAGAAATAAAAGCAGCACTTTAAATGTGATACCTCTAGTAAAATGGGGACACCATGAGGCTCCCCCCATACAGGGACCCTCAACATTAGTCCTGAGCACCTGCCGTAGGAGTCCCAGGGGACTTACTAGACCCAAAAAAACCTCAAGGTCCCTTGGACCTAGTGAATGGGAAGCTTCGGAGGAAGGCCCAGGAGTCTTACATGCAGGAGCAAGTCACACTGAGAAGCCCCGCTTTAGAATAATAAAAGTTTGGGGGTTTTGGGGGGGGTGTCTATGCTAATTTTCATGACTCTCTAATAACCTGGTTTAAAATTCCATCAAAGCTTCACAGTGCCTTGCAGAGAACAGGAACTTTAACTTCTAACTAAACTGAAATTTGATCCTGAGGTATATAATTTAATTAATAGGTAACCAGGCAGCGGGTGTCAAAATTGCTGTTAAGCGGAAATTCTACGAACACTTCTTCCCACTTCAACCTTTTCAATTATGAAGTGTATCACTTAGGGAAACGTAGCACAGTTTCAGTTTACGGGCTGTTACAATAAAGTCTAGGAGAAGAGGTTGCAAAGCCTCTCCACGCCAAGCTCCACTGCCCTAGACCTGTCTACGTATTTCTACGTCCTGTTTAGCCACGGGAGAATGCGAGGTCAAGGTGCTCACGGCCAAGACTGCAGTCACTCTTTATTACTGATGAGCCTGGGATGCCCTTCCTGTTGCCAAGTACTCAGAAGTCCTCTGTAACATAAAGAAACACTGCTGTGTGTTTCAGACGACGGCAATCTGTACCAGTGCTCCAGCCTCGTGCGCTGGGGTGTGTAGATCCAGATTCATACATGGCTTCTGCCTCTGAACTACTGGTTTTCTCATCTATGGACTGACATGAACTAAGGACTGGCTCAATGGGAGAACACGTGCTTCGCGGGCACAAGCACCAGGTTCGGCTCAGATATCATTTACAAAAAAAAAAGGAAAAAAGTTTGAGCAAGATTATCTTCTAAGCCAATTCCAGTTTCTACATTGATGGACATGAACGGTCTGTTAGCAAAATCTATATCATAAGTACTGGTGGCTCAGTGAGTAAAAATGCACCATCTGATTTTAAGGACTGTAATAAAGGGGGTGGAGGGGAGCTACAGGTTGAGAACAGGAAGCAAACAAAAAAAATTTTTTTTAAAAGCGTAAATAATAAAGCAAGAGCCAAGGAAAGTTGAATCCAGGAGAAATCTATTACACATTTATCCAAACAAGACATTGAATACTCAGCATCCTGTATCCACAGAGCACGGCCACCCCCACCCACCCCCAACCCCCACCCCTGTCTAAACACTGAATGTCTTAAGAGGTGTTGCCCATGTGTCTGTAACTCTGAAGATGACCTAGTTTAACTTCAAATCCCTTTGGAATCTTGCTGAGGGTGATTCTGAGACAATCCCAGGACCGTACCATCATTTTTTTTTTTAAAGAGGCTTTGTATCTAGAGACTTGTCTCCTTGGTTACCAGAACCACAAACATGTATGCCATTTCAAACACTTCCTTCCAGCTTTCTTAAGATGATGTATCTTAAGCCGTGTGGAGTCTATGTCTGCGCAGAGAGAACAGGGATAAATGTGATAACACCTTCCAGGGTTCTGCAGTGTGGGTGTCTGGCTAGATTCTACAATTCCAGGAAAAGCAGAAACAGCAGGCTGACATGACTGTCCTGGTTTGAATATGCTTGGCTCAGGGAGTGGCACTACTTGGGAGGTGTGGCCTTGTTAGAATAGGTGAGTCACGGTTTTTGTCTGTTGTTGCGTTTGAGACTGTGTCACGGTCTGAACTCCTGGCAGGTCTGGTATTCACTGGATAGTCTTGAACTCAAGGCCATCCTCCTGACTCAATCTCACAAGTGCTAGGATTACAATACATACCACCCAAACTAGCCTCTTGGTTTTGCAGAGGAAAGTCTTGCTCTGTAGCCCTGGCTAGCCTGGAACTCCGCAGATAGTGTAGGCTAGCCTTGAACTTAGGGAGCTACTCCCGACTCTGCCTCCCATGTCACCATGTTCGGAGACAGCAGTTGATTTTAAGAGGTAGCTTCCTCAGAAACACACTATTTTTCCACCACACCACTACATTTCTTTAATCTATAAACATTCTATATTTGGGACTTCTGCCAAGTTTAAAAGAAGAGGAAAAACCCAGGTCGACGAGATGGCTCTATTAGGACTTGTCATTATGAGACCTTAGATTTGATGAATTTATGAAAGAACACAGTCTATCACCTCGCTGACCGGTGAACATATTTTACTCATCTTGCCTCTACTGTTGCGATCTGTCTGGACCCTCATCTCATTAAGCCTTCCAAACAAACACACGAGGGCTGGAGACATAGCTCAGCCGTCCAGCACTTGCCTGACGGATACATACACAAGGGCCTGGCTCCAGGGCCTGGCTGCCGTCCCTGGTCCTGTCTTATACTATTTATTGTGCGTAAATGAACAAATCAAAATACAGAAACATCCCAGGAAGAATGGCCCACTTCCGGACGGTATCTAATTCCTGCCTCTCACATAAATTCACGTTCCGATATTAAATTATTCGTCCAGGTTCTTATGCACATGAACAAGAAGAATGCAGGCATCCCCAGGGACTGAACTCTGAAGTACAGGCCACTGCATCCCATACCTTGAACACCCAGATCAATAAATGCTTCAAAGTCTAATAGATAACTTTAAGAAAAAAAATCTCTTTTAAAACCCAGAACTTAGTACTTGATGTGAGTATTGATTCGCAGAAGGTAAATTTTTGAAAATAAATAAAATTTGTGCGGATAAACAATGACGTTGGCATGTTTCTTTTAAAACGTAGTGTAGACCATCCAAGTCAATGTTGGCTCTCACCTTTAATCCTAGCCCTCAGGATGCAAAGGCAGGCAGACCTGAGTTTGAGGCCAACCTAGTGTACAGAAAAAGTTCTAGGACAAACAGGGTTACCTCAGAAAACAAAAAAACAAAAAAACAAAAACAAAAAAAAAAAAACTGTGTTCACTGGACAGGTATCAGCCCTGAAATTCTACTTGCCAAGTCTTTGTTTCCCTCCGAAGTTAAAGCTACGGTTTGCACAGAATGCACAATAAAAACACTAACAGGTGGGAAGACCAAGCCAAAAGACCTCAGAAAGGAGAATCTGTAAGAAAATGGGGATGGATCACATTCACTGACCACACAGGTAGACACCGAGAATTCACATGAATAATGACAGAAGAAAAGAAAGTGTTTGAACCCCCTTATCTTGACCTGGCAAGATGGGCGACTGACTTGGGAGGCCTGAGGACTTCTTCCAAAAATAAACAGCACCACATCGTAGCAAATCCACCCGAGCAGAAGAGGGTAGCGTAGCTTCAGTAAGACGGCATAGGCATTTTTGCCTAGAGTTTTTATTCCTGGGCGTGGCACATTTCAAAAATCCTGTGCCTCAGGAAAACACGGAGACCTGCATGAATGCCACTGCAGTTTAATGGCTTGTAAGAGAAAGAAAAAAAAATCACAAACGTTTCCTCTCGTTATGGGAAGAAACTTAATGTTGGTCCATTTCGTTTTTGTCATCGTTTTGTTTTTGAAAAACACCATTTTGACAAAATACTCTTTAGCTTCATTCAGAAACCTGCTGGCCTACGGTATCTGTGCTCAGAGCACAGACTCATACAAACCCTCTTTTCAGCCAGAGACTATATGACCTCACGAACAGGGATCCAACGTGCAGTTAAGGACACAGTAAACTACAGAATGCTATCTATTCAGACAGAGTACTTTGGTTACCTCAAAAAATAAGGTATGAAGACTCCAGTCATAGCGGTTTGGGTTCTCATTTTGGGGATGTACTGGGATCAAAGCCAGAACCTTGTGCACCTTAGGCACACACTCTAACCCCACATCTACCTTCGTGATTATCCCAGGCATAGTTCCCCCAGTTGCCTTTCATCCTCTGTATTTTTGCTTTGTTTTAACAAATTAGTCCCAGGCGAGGGACACATCCATCAGGTTAAGTCTTGCTGCCTCAAGAATGCCATGTTCTCTGTTCACGTAGGAAGGGTACCACATTCCAGACTCAGAGGCCACAGCCCAACCTGAGTGGCGTTGATTGCCTTGGCGCTTCTGTGAAGCTGCCCTTCCCATCCTCTTGTCTCTTACAGTTTATCCCCTTCATCACAAACTAAGCTCTCTGGCTCAAGGATCTGTCTCGTTTTTTGTTTCTCATGGCACAGGCTCAAGGTCTAAGAAAATGTCTGAGAATGGAATGAGCTGCCCCTGGTTACTAAGGAGGCAGGAGCAACTGTTCCCAGGGGCTCTGTTAGTTGAGCCCCTACATTTCCAACTATAAAACCACTATGAACTTGGGTTCATGCACATTACCACAGATCTCCAATCTAATAGTTCTAGAGTCACATTATCACATGGGTACCCAATACTCCTGTAGATTGTGCGTGGCCAAGAAAAGGAACTGGGGGACGACACACACATATGGCTGTAAGTGTTGGAAACATTAAGCTACCTTCTAGAACAATACCTGATTCATTGTAAATGTTTATCTAAAGGAAATTAGAGGATTAAGTAATCGATATGAGCAATTTTACAACTTATGGGAGGTCTCCAGGATGGTGAGACAGGAAAACAAAGACTGCCCACTCTGGCTGAGCATCAGGAAACTGACAGGCACCGGACTTGGTGCTTTAGTGCCTGGTCTCCAGCTCCCACAACAATCTTCATAGACGGCCAAACTGCGTCTGTATTTGATACTTTAATTCACCAATCAAAATCCAGCACTTAGTGTGTACAGCTTTCTAGGCAAAGGAGACTGTAAAGTAAGCAAAATCCTTAAGGAGCTTCGTGTAGCAGCAATGAAGGTGACAGTAGCGACCAGCCCATACCGATATTTAATCCTAGCCCTTGGGACAACCAGCTCTACAGAAAACTCTGTCTCGAAGAATCAAACAAACAACAACAGGAATTCACCAAGCATTACCCATATCCCACTAGTAGAATCTGGCACATGAATCTTACCTGTTCATAAATAATAACTATTATCAAGAGCAGAAATTATGAATCCATGCAAACTAGAGAAAACATGCTGGGTGTCTCTAGAAGAAGGGAAGCAGGCAAAGCAGGCAAGCTGACCAGGTGCACATATCTGGGACCTCACTAAAGCTGGGGTTAGCACAAGGGGACCAGCCAGCTGTGTAGATGAGGCCCCTCCTCTCCACTCTTTCTCCAGTGCTGACCCTGCTGATCATATTACTCTCTCCAGTAAGGATGGAAAATGCCATACAGTTTGGTCTTTGAGATCTGGAGCTGAAGCAAGGTTTCTGAGAATCTAATGGTGGTTCTCGTCTAACATTAAGAAGTCCATAGTAAAGTAGCTCAATTATGGGGCACCAACTACCCTTTCATTCTAGCCTACCTTTGCCTGCTCTTCGTCTGGCTGGACAGCCCTTCCCAGATCTACTTGAAATTTATGCTTCTACACGTCCAAGCAGAATGACCAATTGTATGGCTCAAGTCACATAGCGCATCTGGCCCCCATCATGAGCTGCCAGAAAACAGTTAGTTGGTCACGTGTGCTGCCTGATACTCAAAGTCACCCCTCTGCAGTGAATTCATTTTCCTTTGCATGTGTCCAGTCCGTCCTTTGGCAATCAATGCTTTTCTGGCCAACATTAAATTTAGGGCACTGGCTCAAATAACTCTCTCGGTCATGGATCAGAAAAGAATGGGCCAAGCCATTCTAGGTGTTTTCTGTTCTAGATACCCGAGAACCAACCTAAGAGTCTTAATGTGCTCTGCTGAACTTGCCGCTTAATGGTGATTTGCTTTCGTCAACTGTTCAAAGCAGGTTAACCTAGTGGGCAATCCAGGGTGAGGAAGCAAAGCTGGCATATTTTTTATGAACAGTGACCCTCGGTTTTCAGCTCTTTGCATTGTGAAGCAAAGCCAAAGGCCTTAAAGCCTTTAAGGGTCCCCAGCAACTTCTACCTCTAGGTCACTGTCTTGGAGATTCCGTATCCTTTAAAGCAAGGAGATACCTGCCTGCCGGTGACCAAGCCTCATGCCTATGGTAAAATGAGCTCTTCCTAGGGAAGAGCTACTGCCAAATTGAGAGGAACTCCACTTACAAAGTCCTCGGAGTTCTCTCTGCGATGCTTCTGTGGACTGATGCCACCCGATGTGACTCTGCTCACCTTCCTGTCCTTCGGCACCTCTACCTCAATGCATGTGTTACAGGAGCCCTCGTTTACTTACACACTGCCTCAGTGGGTTTGCATGGCTGCCACAAGCACGTGTGTCTCTCTGTGGACTGACACCACCCCTTTTCACATCCCTGTCCTTCCCTTCAATGATGTGCTGCACGAGCCGGCTTTATTTATCCATTTCCTTGGCATGTGTGCGTGGCTGTGGTGTGCACGTGTGTTTCTGTCCAAGTCGGTGACAGGCCCTATGATTATCACACCTCCCTCCACAGCTGCAACACCTCCCACAATGCGAGCCCATAACAGGCACTCAATAAATGCTCCCTGTAATTCGTGTGGAGGAAAAGCTCTTCTTTCTTACACTTCAGCTGCTGGGTGGGGAGTCAACGTTTAACTCACATTCAGAGATGGAATGAAGGGGGGTAAAAAGAAGAACTTCCAAAGAATAAACAATATTGGCCACGTGGCATTTTTCATGATTTGTTTTGTCCCCTAGTCTGTTAAAAGCCAGTATCTATCTGTTTCCATCTGCCCCTTGTGCAGAACTGTTGTTCTGTGGCTTCTAAAGTTTGCTTCGCCAGTCTCCTTGCTTTTACATGGTTGCCATTAAACACCAGAGTAACTATGTAATACAGACTAAAACAGATTTTAGCCCCTTTCCTTGACCTTTTCTATAAACTTTCCAGACACTTTGCCAAACCGCCTGGGAGATCCCATGTACTATCCAAACAGCCCGGTGAAATTAGTTTTCCTACTAATACCATTTTACCGGGCGATTAAATCAAAACTAGAGAAGATGAGTGGCCGAGCACGTGTCCTAAACCTGCGTTCCAGAACGCCACAGGCCTGAAGCTCAAGCCCTTCGTAGAAGCAAAGCTATGTGATAACATTGCAACGTGTATTTGTTTGAATGCAGCTTGTCCCTGCTCTGCTGATAGCGCAGCAGAGCGGAGGACTTGGGACAGAGATTCAACTGCAAAGCTGCAGATGTTTACCGTGTGGCCCCTTCTGGAAAGTCAGGCAAGCCCTAACCCATGCACGATGGTGTCACCAAACATCTGAAAGGCTCCGTCGTGCCACATCGAAAGTACAGGTTTTCAACTGCACACAGCTGTGTAAATAACCTTAAAAAAACCTATTGCAAAGCCTTTCTGAATTATAAGTCAAGCCCAGCATTACTAAATGCCTCACTGGTCCAGCTCCCATTTAGAGATAAATATGCTCAGAATATTAGAACTATTTATTGCTTACAGAACTATCTGGTAATGAGGAAATTGCTCCACTGGTCAAACAACAATAGAAGATGTATTGATTTCCTGTGCAAAAAGTTATGCACGGACCTACACAAAGGAGGAAGGAAGCCTAAGTTTGACACAGAGGACAGATGGGGCGGTAGTTGTGCTGAGAAGGTTTGTAGCGGCATATCAAACTGCTGCAAGTTTGATGCTGTGACATTCTCCACTATCTCCAAATGTATCATAGTGTGTGTATGATAACACGGCAGGTGACACCACACTGCTTACAGTAAATCTTGCCTAAAAGACTTGACCCAGAGCCCAGTTCTTATCCCCTTCCCTTTCAGCAGTCAGCCTTTGCATGCCCAAGCATGACAGCCTCAGTTCTGCAACCCCTACTCATCACTACCTGTGCTCCAAACATGCTCCAAATGCCTTCTCTTTCTATTGCTGCTGCCTTGTGTTTTCATCTCTGTTCTGCATCACTGGAGTCTCTGTGTGGCCCCCCACACTGATCTACGCTCAGCCACAGGTCATCTTATCTGAGCCTATGCCTGGTTTTGTATTCAGATACCTTCATAGCTGTTCACTGACTATCAAATTAAGAGGAACCTTGAGATTTCAAAGTCAAGAGGAAAAAGCTTAGGCAACCAGTTACCGATACATTCAGCCCACTGAAGTAAGCCTTGAAGATCCGATGGAGAGCTTCCAGTGGCACAGGGAACATGGCTGCTGTCACTGAGCAAGCCTTTGCCCTGAGCCTGGTCATTGTTGTGCTCTGAAGAAGCAAGGATTCATCAGGAGCCCACGGCCGGGCAGGTACTCTAGGGGGTATGTGCTGGACAGGAACCGAGCCAAGGCGAGACGGGGTAAAGTTCCTCCTATTTCCTCTTCGCCTCTGCTGACACGGATGTCCTTAATCCTCTGTCCCTCTGAAGTGACTCTCAGAAAATTAAACCTGGAATTACATTTATATACTTCCCTTCCAAAATTGAAAACTCCTGGAGGGCAGCGGTCTAGTTTTATTAATCTGTAAACCTCCTCAAATCCTGAGCCTGGTACCCAGCTGGAGCTAAATGAAGAACAAAGGAATATTCCCCCACTCCAGGAAGTATAATGGGGGAGTGAAAAAGAAAGGATCACTCAGAAAAATCCATCAACAGAAGACCCCCAAGAGGTCTCTCTTTGTGGTTTGTTTATGCCCCAACATATATTCCACCAGGACTTCCTGAATATAATTCTGAAGAAACAAAGACCATGAAAAATTAGCTGCCAGATTTGGAATGGTGAGTTTCTGTGGGGGAGGGGTAGAAACTACAGGAATGGCCACATAGAGGGACCAGATTTCCTGAGGAGATTAATGCATTTGACTCCAAAAATAGGAGAAAGCAGGAGGCTTGAACCCCAGCACTAGAGTAGCACCGCCTGGGGAAATTTCAAACCCCAACCTGACCCCACGCCAAGGACAATATCAGACCAACTGAGAGCACCCCTCCAGGGCTATGCTCAGACTCGTGTGTTTTTAAAACTGGTCAGTGCATTCCAATACATTGCCAAGATAAGACATAAAGGAGAAAAAGAACCAGCCTAGAACTCTGGCTCCCCCATAACTCAGAAGACCTTGGACTAAGCCTTTTACTTTAACCTCAACAAGTTCTTTGCTAGCTGCTCTCTCCCAGTTTCCCCTTCTCTGAGACAGGAATCACAATAACCCTTCATCTTCATTTCTTTCAAAAGAAAAAAAAAAACATTTATTTATTTACATTATGTGTTTGAGTACACTGTGGCTGCCTTCAGACGCACCATAAGAGGGCACTGGATCCCATTACAGATGGTTGTGAGCCACCATGTGGTTGTCAGGAATTGAACTCAGGACCTCTGGAAGAGTAGTCAGTGCTGAGCCCTCATCTTTATTTCTTTAAAGTTATACACACACACACACACACACACACACACACACACACACACATAAGAAGCATCACAGAGAAAAATCCAGGGACTTACATACACATATATACATATATATACACATATGATTGACAACAATTATTCCATAAGTTGGGAACTGAAAGTTGGGAAGTAATCAATATAGAAACCTCTTAACAACTTCCAGGCTCTCTTCCTGGTTGTATCGTTATTTTCCTATTCACAATAATCCCCCAATTCTGGACTAATCCAGGAGCCTTTAAGGAGAAAGAGAGACAAGCCTCTCTATATGTACCTACGACTGTCAGGGAAAGCTTGACCTGCTAATAGAACATTATCTGTTATTTATCACAAATTCAGATTTACATGGGTCTCTTAAATTTTGCTATGTGAAATCTGTCAGGCCTTCACTTGCCTGTCATCTAGATTTAGGTTAAAATTGTCAAGGCCTGAGTCTAGTCAATGAAGGTACCAAACTCCTTTTAAAAAGAAAAAAAGAAAAATCAAAGTCAAATCAAAAACCTAAGATCCTGCCCATTCTATTTCTTAGAAGTCAGTAGACATGTTACCGCAACTCACCAGCAGGAAGACACAGGGCAGGTTAATGTGCAGAAGAGAACTTGGGGGTGGAGGAAGCTATTCAGAGCCCAGAGAGTAAGAGGGAAAAAGCTTCCCTAAAGTGACCTCTCGGATTCCATCAGTTGGGGCGTAAATCAAATGGGTGGGAAAAAGCAGAGACTCTTGCCCCCCTGGGCAGAAAGTGTTCCAAGTATCCCACCAGGCAGAGGCTCAGCTGTAAATCATTTGCTCCTAGAATGATGTAATACCAAAACCCAGAACCTTGTCCCAGGCTCTGAGCATCCTCTGCCTCCAAGGTTCTCTGGGTTCTTCGTTTTGTTGTGTTTTGGTTGTTTCTTTTCTTTTTATTGTGCCGTAACTTTTCATTTCCAAAAGAGCTAAACTAATACCAACCTTTCTTGTATTATTTTCCCCCACACCAGAAGACAGAAGAGAGACCTCATGGAAAAGGCACCGTCTTGAAAACCACTTCACAAGATATTTATTCAGAATGGCGAGAACCAGATCCCCAAGGAAATGCTAAATTCAGAATTATATCTAGTTCCGTAAGATTAAAAACATTGTTGAGGATGTTTAGAAGCATTAAGAGCCAATGAGTCAGCTAGGTCTGTAAGAGTTGAATTAAATCAGCCACTAGATTGTTCACTGATTATCACAAAAAGCCAAAGCCCTCCTACAAAGGCATGTTTTCCAGTTCACTTGGCTAATCCCTTCTCAACAAGGATCCGAGGAATGAAAATTATTTACCCAATGGCAAGCGGCAGAAATTAATCACACCCAAGCACCATGCTGGCAGCCAAACACAACCTACAAAATAACTCCGGACTATCATCAGAAGCCAATAAGGAGAACTGAAACCTAGCTCCCCGTCTTTCTCCCTCAGCAGACATCCCAGGGCATAAAAAGCTGCACACAATACCTGTCACTCATATGCAACTATCTCAGACAGACAGGTCACAGGAAAGTATAAAGAATAGTAGGAGATAACTTTTTAACAACAAGAAAAGAGACCCTTAAGTGGGGCTGATACAGTCAGGTTCCACCCCCTTCCTATAAACAAGAGAAAGTAATCCACTAAATTTTATAAGCAGCAGACTCACACAACAACCAACAGCCCGGGACTCAGAGCAGACCTTGGCCCAGTCCCCATTCTGCAAGGTAGCTAATAAAACAGGAAGAAAAAAAAAAAAGACAAAAGGGAAGAGGTCAGGAGGACAAGAAATGCCCGTCATGGCACCCACATCTCCGAAGCAGGCCGCCTGAACACTGCTCTTACAAGATTGCCGGGTGGGAAGAACAAGCAGAATGGGTAACGTGTTAACTTAAATCAGAAAGAAGTGGGGTCTCCGGTTGCAGTTTCTGTGGAGAGACTGAAGGACTGCCAACACACAGTCATCTTCATGTGGGGAAGCTTTGTCTTTTTGGCCAGTGGCTAGGCATGCAGTTCAGCAGGTACTTCAGCTTGACAAGAAGTTCTTTGGGTAAAGAGCCCTGGAGACAGGGGCCGATGATTCCAAAGACTTGAGTCAAGATTCTCACAGACTTAGGTTCCCTTCACCTTCCCCAAGCCATCACTGAGCTCCACCAGCTCCTTACTGCCCCAGACTCTGGTCATCCATTGAAAGTCAAGACTAATTCTACAGAGAGTCATCTCAACAAAAAGCCCATGGATGGCCAAATGTCACCAGTCTTGTGAAGGAAAGGGGTGTGTGTGTGTGTGTGTGTGTGTGTGTGTGTGAGAGAGAGAGAGAGAGAGAGAGAGAGAGAGAGAGAGAGAGAGACAGAGAGAGACAGAGACAGAGACAGAGAGACACACAGAGGAAGACAGGAAGACAGGAAGACAGAGACAAGACAGAAACTGACAGTCACACAGAGAGAGACAAAGAGAGAGATTCTATCCCATAAGCTATTGCTAGGCTTAAGAACGGTTTGGTTTGATTTGCTTCTTTGTTGGTTTTGTTTTGATTTTCTGTTTGTTTGTTCTTGACTTCCATTTTGGATGGATGACCTAAAGCAAGAAAACATGCCTGAAGTCCTAGAAACCGTCAAGGCAGGGCACTACCACCTTTGCCCTGAGGTCCTGGTTAGCATGCTGTGGGCACTCTCTAACTCACGAGCCCAACTCATCCTCATCTAAACACTTAGGTATGGAATAACGTAAACCAATTTTACCTTTAAGGAAACTGAGGCATAGCACCCAACGCTCTAACTTAAAGGGCTGTGTACTTTTCCTGTCATTCACAGTTCTCAAGATGTGCCTCTGTACCCAGGGTCAGCAATCTTCCCTGTCTTCATAGGAAACATCCTGAACCTTACAGAGCCATTAGAGCCTGGTATGCTGATTAATTCCGCCACTGCAGCTGTCAGACATGGTACATATGTAACTGGAGGACTGTGAAGAATTCCAATGGACATGAACATTTGATTTTCATATTAATTTTCACAAACCACAGAGTTTTTTTTTTTTAAGCACTTCAAGTTGTGAGTGCTACTGTTAGCCCTCAGATCATAAAATGTGGTTGCCAAGAACTCAAGACTTTCCCTCTCACTGCCCATGAATGCTAGCCAGGTGAATCAGGGGGTAAGAAAATTTAAGAGAAATGGTAATGCCCCGAGGAGTAAATGGGAGATTGGAGGGCAAATGTCATGTCTGAATCAAGGCAAATGAATATCAAGAATCATTCATCACTCAGATGACACACTTGAAGGATATGGACTCCGTTGTAAAATATTTTATAAAGTAAATTAAAAAATTAAATTAAAAAAAAAAAAAAACCCAGCCAAACAGAAACAAGGTGCTTCACTCTCTCTCCATTCTGGGGTCTCTTTCTAGGACACCACAAAGGTCAAAAACAGAAGAACCCTGACTATCTATTAGCATATTAACAATGACAGAGATACCTAATTTATACTCACAAAGTGATGACTGAATTAAAGTAAACTCAATTCACATATTAGTATACAATGTCAAACATGTGAAAGTTGTGTGTGTGTGTGTGTGTGTGTGTGTGTGCACATGCAGGAATGCGTGCTTGTGTGCATTTGCGTGTGTAATGTGCAGGAATGCCAGTGCTTATGAGCACGCTGCAGACGTGGTCAGAGGACAGCTTTCTGACATTAGCTCTGTCCTTCTGTGATACACACTGAGCTCAAATTCAGGTTGTCAGGCTTGGCAGCAAGGAATTTCATCCTCGGTCTTTTCCCAGCCCCCCAGTTTCCCCTTTTTTAAAACCTTGATTCATCTTACAGATTCAGTTTCTATTCTGTGCAGAACTGCTACTCCAATGAGAAACAAAAACTAAAGCCAGCTTTAAATCAATCAATCAATCAATCAATCAATAGCAAGCAACATGTAATTGGGCATGAAAATCACTGGGACTAGTGACACATGACAATACCACAGTTTCTATGTGGGTAAGTGACCACGTCTGCTTTCCTCCTTTTAGAGTGTAGAGCTAACTTACCAACCAAGGGATGCAGATTCTCCCACAATTCTTCCTAAGCACAGGGTTGCGCAGTGGTTGCGGGCAAACACAGTCAGCTAGAAACCCTACACTAACAGCAACAGAAAGACCAATCATGCTCTAAATTGCTCCTGAAAATATACTGTCTCTTCTGGCTTCCTTCTCCACGTGGACTCGCTATATACATCCATGCATAAAATGAAGCCACATTGGGAAGTCAGAAACAGCCTTGCCATCAGCCCTGGGAAAGGGAATTAGGGTCAAATGTACTTCTCGAAAAGTATGGGTACACATGAGGGACTTTCTTAAGAGTCGGTGACAGCTAGGACGATAATCCACGAACTGGACTGATAAAAGTGAGCCTTGGCCTTTGCGATGTCACTGGACTGCATCAGCTAACACTATTTTCCAAGTCTTAATCCTGGGCAGGAACATTGTGGGGGACCAAAATTAAGGTGATTTCTTAAATTGGGGGTGAGGGTGCCCAGTGGGCAAAGCACTTGCCTGAAACCCCTGAAGACTTAAGTTCAATCCCCAGCATGGCCAAATAAAGCTAAACAGGGTGATCTGCCAGTCTAACCAGAGACAAATGATGTTCCTCAGGATGATAGCAGAAGATGTCCACCAGGAGAATGCCCTTAAGTATACAACACACACACACACACACACACACACACACACACACACACACCCCTTACCCAGACACTCAGAGGCATTAAGGGGGAGAAAAATCACTTCTGGTATGGCACAGAAGCATATGCCTGCAATCCAGGCGATGGGGAGGCAGAAACAGGAGGATGACTACAAGCAAGAGGACAAGCAGGGGGCCAACCTGGCTTAAGTAACAAGTTCCAGGCTAGCCAAAGTTACCTATCAAGGCACTATGGGGGGGGGGGGGGGACAACAAGAACCACTTCCTAGAATTCAAGGGTTAAGTTTATTGATGAGGACCCCAGGAAAGAGACTATGTGGGCACACAAAAGACTGATTAGGGCCAAGGTGATAGGGAGAGGTTGGAATGTCACAGGTCCAGCAGCACAATAAAAGCCATTCCTTTCCCAGCTCTGTTGGAACTAATATCCTGTGACTAACAGATAAGAACCTTCAGAATCTATGAACTTTGTTTTCCACCAACCCAAAAGCCAAAATGCCATCAGATAGCATCTGAGGTCTAGGGAAAAGCTTCCTACATCTGGCCAAGACAGCTTCTCCTACATGCTCACTAATGTGTTTACAGCTTTGGTTTACAGCTCGCCTGGCTCTGTCAAACGAAAGAACTTCAGGAAACATGTTGGAACCACGGAACTTGGAGTAACCTAAATCTTTGTCCCTGGGGCACGGTCATTCAGATTAGGATCCAGAACAAACTATCTCTTATTTCCTTTAAAGGAAGAGCTGTGTTTTTTGAGTTGATAGGGTATGACAAAACTCGAGAGGATAACCAATGTGATGGCTATAAATCATTTTGAAATATTTAAGAAAAACTACTCAGGAAAATCTGTATGATCTCCTCATAATATTCCCATTTAAAAAAAAAATAAAAATCCTTGACAGTTAGGGTTCGTTTTGATGACTCACTGTAACAAAAATCAGCTTGTGGAGGAAAGGGTTTTACCAGGAAACCATCCCTCACTGAGAGAAGTCAGGGCATAAACTCCAACAGGGCAGGAGCCAGGAGGAAGGAGCTGATGATCTCACAGTGTTACCTTGGCTGGTGTAGAATTTCCTATACAGAGCAACTGGTCTTATGGTCATACAGAGTCCCCCAGTGTCTGCCACAGGAGTATTGGGAGGAAAGGTGTATGCCACCATGCCTAGCTGCGGTTTTACTGGTTTCCAGTTATTTGCATTTCAGTAATTTTCTTCCTCCGGTCCTAACCCTGACAATTTAGCAAGAACATCAAATGAGCCTAAATCACTGGGGGGACTTGAAACTGTTTTAAGACGACTGAGCTAATGCTGGCGTCCTTCTTGCAGGGCAGTAACAATGCAAGGTCACCGGACAGGCTTCAGATCTTAGGAGGTAAAATTAATTTTCTAAACTTTAAACCCGGTTTAATACTCACGTTCCAAAAGAAGTCATGAGCGAAATGGTTATTCTTGCTCTGTTTTGGAACACTTCAAATTGCTGTTCGGAAGCAGTTCAGAGCCACTCCATCAGGGGAGAGAAGAAAGCTAATGACGGAGGCAAATGTTATTAACTGCCCTCTGCTTAGGACGGTGCCGCCCATCTGTCCACAGCGGAAGGACTAAAATGACCTGCCTTATGATGGCCCCAAGAGTGGAGAGTTCTCTGTGCCTTTCTGGGAAGCGTGGGAGCTGTTAGGGGGGTCCTTCTTTGAATCTGGAAAGAAATGGGGTCAGCTGCCACTCTTAACCCATTCCTACGCCTGGATAGGCTCTCTGTCTGGGAAGAAACTGCAATGAGTTGAAGCCTGACATATCTTTAGAGATATTTTCAGAAATCTTCTAAAACTAATGCTAGAAAATATTCACAACCCTGGATACAGAAGGCCCTGAGTTACTGGAAGTTCTGCTGGGACAGAGGCCAGTCAGCTCTGGGCAGTTCCCTGGTCAGATCTATGGTCCAAGATGGCCTCTAGTCTTTGCTGAATGCAGGGAAAGACATTTCCCCGGGGCCAACCTCACTCTCCAAACCCCGCCGCTGACATCACTAACAGCCACTTCACGCTCTTGATATCATTTTCGGCTGTGTTCGAGGAGGCTCCACTTTTATGGAACATCTCAAGGATCTTTCAGGGACTCAGGGAAGAAGAATCAACTCAGGGACGAAGTACCATTTCCTACATTTATCCATCGTTGCAGAATAATTTTTTAACAGATCTTTTTTCGAGTGATGACCACTTTAAAAATCAACTCAAGAGAACCGCAGGCGGAAGACTCTTTTTCTCTCCCACCAGCTGCTTACAAAGCCTCTCAGATGAAAAGAAAAGAACACCACTGTTTTCTTCACGCAAACACTCGACGCTGCAACTTATTCATTCCTTGCAGCAACTCAGGTAAGTACTATTATTGCCCTGTCGTACAAACAGGGAGCTAGCAGACAGACTGTGGGTCTGTGGCCTCCGAGGCTAATGCTCTTAACCAGCTATCTCCACTAAAGCAACACAATAAAAGCAGTTAATTCTGCCCCTGCCGATGAGTTTTGCTCACTTCCTGCTTCCTGCTTCCAATACGGAAATTAATCTCAACATTAATGGCGCTGCCTCAGAGCACAATGGTCGTTCCCTACTCGATACCTCAGAGGATATTTGACAAGCAAGAGATCATTTTCAGTTGTCATAAGGATGGGAGGTGAGGTTCCTCGTATCTAGTAGGTGGAGAGTGGGCACTAAGAAGCCTACAATATGTAAGATGGGTCCCGAAGTACAAGCCAAGCTGACCAAAATATCAGCAAAGTGAATAGTCAACAAAGGCTTTCATGGTCTAAAGCAATCATGGCCTTAATCTTCGTATCTTTCTCCCTTAAGGAACAGGGTGCCGTTCCTTATTCCCATCACTCTACCACAGTGAAAACCATCAAAGGGATTGATTCCCTTTACGTAGGCTTTCTTCCCTGGTCCCTACTCCCACTTCCCAAAACATCTAACTAATTTGTGTGGTCTTGTTTCTGCGCGTTCATTTGACACCTAAGTATTCTTCAAAACTCATTTTAAGGGCATTTTTGCTAGAGAAGCAGAGTTCACTAGAGCCTGTGTTTAGATGGGCTCTGCCGAGTCAATGACTCCCTCAGGAACTGGTGTCTCCTCCAGACACCACAGACAACATAATCACTACCTCCACATTCCCACCAGTTGTCCACATTTAAACCAAGCTGTTAATATTTATTATTGCTAACCCAGACAGTGGCCCTGGAACAGATGCCTTCATCCGTGCTTTCCCAATGACCAAAATAAAATCAAGAAAAGTAAAAATCATAAATTGGCTTTCTATTCCTGTCGCTCACATCTCCTAGAAAGGCACATGAATTCCAGCACATAACTGACTTACTCTTGTCTTCTCTGGGTTCTTTCACTAAGTAAAGCATATATACTGTCTTCTATTCTATTATATATGTAATATGACATCCATATGTGAAAGCTCACTATTTTTTACTGCTGGATATGATCTCATTGCACACACATGTCAGAGTTTATCAGCGCATTTGTAGATGACCATCTGAATTGTTTGAACCTTTGGCAGATATTAATAAAACTGTAGTGAGCATTCACAGGCATTTGACCATTCGCTTTTAAATTCACATTCATCTCAAAATAAGTTTTGCTGGGTCATAAACGTATGGTCTGTTTTGAACACTCTATTATACAGAAAAAGACATAAGGTAGAGAGCTGGCTCAGCAGTCAAACGGGCTTCTTGCGCTTGCAGAGAAACTCAAGTTAGGTTTCCCAGCCTCACATCAGGTGCCTCACAACTGCCTGCAAACAGAATTACCTGTTATTTCTATCCATCAATTTCCCAATGCTGATTTTCCTGATGAGACTTTGCCACTTTGAGACAATGCAGAAAACAAACAGACAAACAAATCTTACGTGGCACTTTTCAAACCATAGTTCCTTTCAGATAAATAAATAAAAGACCCTAGACCAATCATGCCTACAAATGCATCAAATGTAGATTTCTCCTTTGGGTAGAGTAGGGCAGATTGAGTAAGAACATGTTGTAACCTTCTAGCTGGAGCTCCCCATGAGTCACTTGATTATTCAGAGAGAAGGAAATGAATAGACTTGTGAAACCCAGTTTCCAGGAAGAACAAACATCCCCTGCATACCTGTGTGCTGGCCCTGCCTCCCAAACTATCAGACATCATGGTGAGACAAGAGGAGAACAGTTCCTCAGAAAGAAAGCCAGCTAAGTCCTGTTGTTAGCCATGGTGGTGTGACTTTGTTTCCCATAAACAGATACTGGATGGCAGGGCAGGCCACCTTCAGAGATGTTCTCCTTTCTGAAGACAGCATGCAGAGGGCGGGAGGAGCTTTTCCCAAAGCATCTATCTCTCCCCTGAGTTCCTGACATATCAAACACGCTTTCTGACTCCAGCCTTCCCATGGTCCATCTCTCCTGCAGAGCACCTACCATAACTAATATATATGTTCACTGGAATACTTGTTTGATTACTGTCTCTGCCCCAGCCAGTCTATAATCTCCAACAGGACACCACTGTATCCTCCATGCCAAGCTTAGTGCCCCATAACTAACAGGGGTTCCATAAGTATATACTAAGTTAAGAAATGAGACCCATAGATTCTTGAATGCTCGGCACCCATTCCCTTCATCTATACCAAGTCATGGCCATTTCCTGCTGTCCTTGCAAAGGCAATCTTCCGAGCCAATAATGGTGCCTCGCTAAGGCACTGCCAGCACCAATGAGGTTGAGGTAAGATGATTAGCAAGGTTTAGACGCCAGACTGGGCCTATGGTGAGGCTGAGGCTAGTTAAAGCTACATAGCATCTCGGTTCCTACAGCAGCCTTCCCTCGGGGGATGCTTGGCCTGGGGTAGAACAGCAAGGGAGTGGATAACTAGCATTTTAGGGGGTGTTTTCATTATTTGTCTTGTCCCTATGACAAAAGCAACTTAGGAGAAAAAAACTTCCGCTTGGCTCACAGCTTCAGGATGATTTCCATGCATCATGATAACGGAAGTGTGCTAGGGGCACCATGACGAGTGTTGGAAGAGTGTGGTAGCCGTTCCTCCAGAATGGTTTGACAGGGCAGAGTAGGAGTCTGAAAGAACACTCCAGACCCAGAAGGAGGTACAACCTTCAAAGGCCTACTCCTAATTAATGGCCGCCTGCCAGCAGGCCCTTCCTTCTAAAGGCTCTACACAGCCTTCAGAACCACTTCGCAAGCTAAGGACCCACGCACAACATGAACCTATGGGCTCATTTCAGATCCAACCGAAAACACTGGATCTGAATGTCCGTGCCCAACAATTTTCCAATCTACCTCATGCTACTCACACACGCGCACACGCATCCACACGGAAAGCCACCATGAATATCTCCTCCTCTCTTGAAAATCTCCAAATGCCCTTGCACCATTCAAATGACTCCTCTACCTGTTATCTTCAGAAGAATACTCCTTCACAGGGACATCGAAGTGCCACACAACTCTGTGACCTGCCCACATACAGACACAGATGCATGCTCAACCACACTGCAAAAGGAGGAAAGCCAGTGGCCATTTTTTTTTTTTTTTTCACAAGGAAAGCTTCCTAAAAAGGATTTACCAAACTGGGAGTCGGTGATAGAGTGTTCAGTTTCAGCAGTAGGGAATGAGGAGGGAAAGCCTGCCTCTGTGCTTGCTCCTGGGCTTTCAAATTAATGCCCTATGGTTTAAAAGCAATTTACCTTATCTCGTTCAGCAGCCACTGTAGCTACCAGTCAAGAAGGAGAAGTAGCCAATATTTCAATAAAAAGTTGAAGTATCGCCTACGAGCAGCTTCTGCTTTGGCAAAAATTGCCAACTCCAACCACAGACTTGGAAATACACTTCCCTGTCCTGCACAGACTGAAGCTCTCTGGCAACACTGTGGTCAGGTAATGGGGTGGCAAATTAGGTACCAGGAGCTCTCATTTATCCTAGCATCTCCTCAAACAGAGAAAAGTCAATTTTTACACCAGCTGATGGGAAAGAGGCAAAGCCATGTTAAGGCTGCTTTCAGTTTCTTATGTGTTGGGGTGGGGGGACCCTTTCAAGACTGGCAATCTCTTCAACAAGACCATCTTTCTAGAGAATACTTAACTATCTGATACAGAGTATTTTTTTTTAATTCCAGCTAAGTTAAATGCCCATAAAAATTCCATTGAAACAGATTGGATAATTGCAGTGAATGTACATACACTTAGATAGATAAATGTACAGCTAGATCTAAGGAGAAAGGGAAGGGAAGGGGAAGGGAAGGGAGAGGGAGACACAGACAGACTGTGTGTCTGTGTTTATCTGTGTATCTCCTTGTTTCTAAGCCAAGGCAAGGTTGAATTGCGCTCTCCTCACTCCAAACTCCAATGTTCCTCTGTCCATTTGCTTCTTTATTTCCACAATCCTCCTGACCCAACTTTTCCAGGAAGAGAGTTAGATAAAAATCACTAATCTCAACGTGCATATAATAAGCTGATAAAACGCTGAGAGGAAAACTCTACGTGAGTCCTAAAAAGAAAAAAAAGTGCCTACTGTGGCCTACCCAGTGCAGAGTCACAGAAAAGCGCCTACTAAGTGCCCTGCCCAGCAGTCAAAAATCTCTTATTTGACTCCTAAGTTTGAGAATGGTTACCTTTTTTTAAGGGACCCAGGCTCTCAGGAGTAGTTTTAAGAGCATGGCTCTTCTTAACCATAGGGTATGTGTGCTATTGAACACTGACATCCTGAGATTTGCAAAGGGAAAGTAAGGCCATTCCCCGCAACCCCGCCACCAGAGGATGCAGGGGAGCAGGTAGAAGGAGACTGGCAGCTCCCAGAAGCCCTTGCTCTCCTCTGCTCTCACCTTTCCAGCCAATGGTCCAGTTGATTGGCAGAGGCTCAGCCAAACAGCAACCACCTGGCTTAGGCCACATGCTGAGAACTGCACACAGGGGACACAGCAGACTTCAGAGACTTTGCCGTACCTGTCTGCCGCGGTGCGCTCAGCAGCCTCCACTTCTGACCTGCCCACCCCTACTCCAGGGCTTCACATGAACCTTCCTCTAATCCTCTCAGCCCCTGCAGCACCTTCGCTTCCCCTAGCATCTCTCATATTGGAGGAAGGGCCAATTTCTATAATAAATCCTTTAATCCCATAATACTCAGCATGTTTCTGTTTCGTTGACTGGCACCTGGTCGAAAAGTAGGATAAAAGAGAGGAAAGACCTCAATGCATGGAGCCTGTGTAGCCTGCTAACCGTTCCACGGATTAAATAACTCGAACTGTAGTGCAAAAGGACTGAAATACGCTTCCATAGAGAACTCACTTCTACAGCCCTGAACTTATGACCCCGACACATGTAGACTTACTTGGTGAACCACCGCAGATACCCACAAAATTCAGTCATCACACACACACACACACCTCTCTCACACACACACACACTCACCTCTTACACGGACACATCACACACACACTCACTCATCTCTCTCTCACACACATACTCACTCATCTCTCTCACACACACACATCACGCACACACATCACGAATACACACACACCACCACCACCACCACCACCACCACCACCAAAAATTATAAAGCTTCCAACAACACTTTGAAAGATGTACGAACAATTCCTGAACACGGATAAATAAATGGCTTTTTTTCTTGTATGTTGCATTCTTGTTGAAAAGATAATCTAAACTTTCTTAGATTTTTCTGGGGCAGAAAAACACTCGTGGGTATCAAGGATGGGTCCTGGTAGAACCCTGCAGACTGAGCCTAGCCTGTGGACTTTTTCAAAAGCACCAATGGGCCACAGCTTTGAGAAGTTGCAAGACTGTCCTTAAACTCCACAACTCCAGCTTCTGACAACTCATTCTAGCCTTCAGTGTCTCCGAGCACACCCCTTTCCTCTAAGGCAAGCATCCCACTGCCTCAGTACTGGCAATACCTACGTTCACCTTGAGAAGACTTAAACTGTGGCTATGCCGGGTGGCTGTGGTGCCGCTGAAACAATGTCTCAACAGTTAATTAGCACTCCCTGTTCTTCCAGAAGACCTAGGTTAGATCATGGACACCCACACAGTGGCTCACAACCACCTGTAACTCCAGTCCCCGGGGATCCCACCCCGTCTTCTGGCTCTCAGGGGCACTATAAGCCCATAATGCCCAGACATGCAGGAAAGCAAAATACCCATACACACAAAATAACACATTTTTAAAATTAAAATTAACAAAAAAGCCCGAAGCTGCCCACTTTCACACTTAGGAAACTGATCCCCATGGTTTTTTTGGAAGAAAGACATTAACCTTCTTGTTGCATTTGAATTTCCTCATCTGGACCCATGGATCTGAGTGGGCTGTTGGTGAAAGGCTGTTTACATTCACTGTTGCTTTAAAATGCCTCCATTTTCCGGGGCAGGCTGCAGCGAGGCCCTTCCCTTAAAGGAGAGTCTGTTAAAAAGAGGTCTGTACTGTTAGCAATTAAGGGCTGCATCAACATGCCTAGGAACAAGCTGCAACACCACCTAGCACAGCTGCTTCAGGTCAGAATCACTCCGAGCCTGTTCTTCACCAAGGAAAGCAGTCTGAGGACAACAGCTCTGCTTTCTACCCTTTCAAAGTTTCTGCCAAGTGTCATTTTGTTTCTTTCCATCCTGAGACAGGGAAAGAGCTGCTCAAACATCAATGGGATTTGCTCAGGAGGTTCCTGAGTTTGTGATGGGGAAGCACGCGCAGGCACAAAAGCATCACAAACTTGTACACTGTAGCTGAGCGGCTTGGCAAAGTTACCTCCCTCAACCTGAGAGCACTCATTCTAAAAAAACACTGAATATGTTTTGTTGGCAGGATTTAGTGAAGGGGCTCTAGCCAGTCTGAGCACAGCAAACACAAGAAATTCAGTAAAGGTTTGAGGTACGGTAAGTGGCTCGTTATTAACAGTAAAGAAAGCCCATCCCAAAATTAAAAGCATGTTCAGCCAAAGGAGGAAGGGAGATTCCTTTGACAGCGAGAATCCATCAAAGAAAGAGCTGAAAATAAAGGATTTCCAACAGGGAGGTGACGGGTATGTTTCTTGGGTTAAAGGGAGCTGATAAATACTTCCTTCCCATAGAAAATGTGCTAATAAAATTGCCTGTCATCCAAGAATCACAGTGTCTCTCAATATACTCTGAAAAACATGTCCTATCCTACAACGATCAACAACCCAAGCTTTCTACCCAACTGTTCAAATGTTCAGTCAGTTCTTAACATACAAATATAAATACCCCATGGCTGCCTCAGGACACCCCTGTGTCAGGAAAGGAATGTCCCCGTCCTTTACTTCCGTCACACCTTGAACCTGCAGATTAAGCTGCCTGCCAATCATTTATAATGAGGCTTGCTAAGCAGAACACTTTCATGTTAAGTTGGTCAGCCAAAGAACATTTGATGATTTTTTTTTCAATGCACAATAATCAGAGCCCTTTGTCTTTACAAAGGATTTATACATCACAGGACACTTCCATTCCATCCCTACAAGATAAATTAATAGAAAGGACATCACTTTTACCTGACACATTTAAAGACCAAGCAGGTTGAATGAGAAAATATTTTGAATGGGATTGCTGAAATTCCAAACTTAAAAAGTATAGATGAGAGAGAGACAGAGAGAGATACCTCCAAGAGTACTTGGAGGTCTTGTGGAAGACCTGGGTTCAAGCCCTAACACTGGCATGGTGGTCTGTAAGCTCTGCTCTGGCCTCCAAGGGCAGCGTACACAAGCGATGTGCTTGGTACATGTATGTACGGGCAAATCCAAACACACAAAATAAAAAGATAACTTTAAAAGCTTTTTTCTTCCTCACATAAGAAAAGAACTGCCACTAAAAACTTCCAGAGAGGTTTGTCACACTAAATCTGAAAAGGCAAAGCAGGGGCTGGAGAGCTGGCTCAGCAGTTAAGGGAGCAGCCAGGTTCAGTTCCGAGCACACATCCGGTAGCTAGTTCATGAACATCTGTAAACTCCTGTTCCCACTTCCAGTCTCCACGGGTGCTAGGAAGGCAATTCATGTACAGAAAGACATACATACAGGCAAGACAGCCATACACATAAAATAGAATTAAATGTGCTAAGGTTTAAAAAAAAAAAAAAAAAACAGAGGAAGAAAGGAAGGCAGGAAGAAGGTAGGACAGAAAGTTGGAAGGAAGGAAGAGAAGAAGGAAGAAAGGAAGGAAGGCAGGCAGGAAGGAAGCAAGCAAGGAAGGAAGGAAGGGAGGAAGGAAGAAAGACAGGAAGAAGGTAGGAAGACAGAAAGTTGGAATGAAGGAAGAGAGGAAGGAAGGAAGGAAGGAAGGAAGGAAGGGAGGGAGGGAGGAAGGAAGAGAGGAAGGAAGGAAGAAAGGAAGGAAGGAAGGAAGGAAGGAAGGGAGGAAGAAAGAAAGAAAGGAAGGCAGGCAGGCAGTCAGGTAGGAAGGAAGGAAGGCAGGCAGGAAGGCAGACAGGAACTAAGTAGTAGGTAGCATTTACATTTCTAGAAACTAACGGAACAGACACCTGACACCTGTTGGGTGACTTTATCTCAAACCCTAGACATGGAGTCTGTACCACTGAACAATCATTCCCTGGGGGACACAGATGTTGTGAGATGAAAGGCTGCGTGTTACTTGCTCAACTGTGGACACTGGGTTGCTCAATAGGTCATTAAACCGCACTATACATCAGACTCCGGTTGGCCTAGAAAGACATCCAAGAGAGAATCAACTGTCACCTAGAGAAGAAGACAGGCAGACGACACGTACTTCCCAAAGTTGGAGCTTTGTGCTGAACAGAAAGACCATAGCATGGGATCAGAAAACTGGAGGAGCTAGCCTCACCCACGTCATTAGTGCAGGACTTCACAACGTGGGGGTGTTCGGTGTAAGTCTACGTAAATGAACACCAGGCCACTAGCTAGTGAAAAAATGAAGGAGCTGTCATGGCATTCCAAGCAGAAGCAATAACATGTTAACAATCCCAGACGTGAGCCATCGCTGTGCAATGCTGGTGGTAGTGAAGGTAACCAGGACGAAGGATCAGGGTGGATTTCAAAAGAACTGTGCCTCAAACAGGAAAAGGGCAGGTAGGTACAGCAAGCTTTAGACAGGAAACAGAATTCATTGGATCCTTGTTTGAGAAAAAAAAATAATAGTCCTGCATTTTAGACTGTAGGAAACACACTGGCCTGCTGGCCAGAAAAGGAACACACATTCTAGTCTGTCTACTGTGCTTCTGCACCTCACCCCTGTCCTTCCCACCAAGCCTCTCCTAACCACAATTAGGACACTGTAAAAGACTTCACAAGGTGCAGGAGCCTCTGTTTCCAGAGTTTAAGAGTACATATCCAAAAAGCAGAAATATAGAGTATTTCTTCATCCATCCATCTACCCATTCATCCACCCATCCATCCATCTGTCTGTCCACCCATCCATCATCCACCCATCTATCCATTCACCCATCCATCCATCCACCCATCCATCCATGCATCCATCCATCCATCCATTCACCCACCCACCCATCCATCCATTCACCCACCCACCCATCCATCCATTCACCCACCCACCCATCCATCCATCCATCCACCCACCCACCCACCCATCCACCCATCTATCCATCCACCTGCCCACCTGCCCACCCACCCACCCACCCACCCATCTATCCATCCATTCATCCATCCATCCACTCATCCACCCATCCATCCATCCATCCATCCATCCACTCATCCATCCATCCATCCATCCATCCATCCATCCACCCACCCATCCATCCATCTACCTACCCACCCACCCATCCATCCATCCATCCATCCATCCATCCATCCATCCATCCACTCATCCATCCATCCATCCATCCATCCACTCATCCATCCATCCATCCATCCATCCATCCACTCATCCATCCATCCATCCATCCATCCATCCATCCATCCACTCATCCATCCATCCATCCACTCATCCATCCATCCATCCACTCGTTGGTTGTTTCGAGACTGGGTTTCTCTGTGTAGCCCTGATTGTCCTGGAACTCTCTTTGTAGACCAGGCTGGCCTCGAACTTGCATAGATCCGTGCATCTGCCCCTGCCCCCCAAGAGCTGGCATTAAAGATATGCACCACCATAGTCAGCCTTCATGTAACTTCTTCATTTGAATTACTTTTTAAAAGTTGCAAGCAGTGGCAAATTCATGTCAGGTTGAAGTTCTCGGGGGCTGGGGATGGGAAACAACAGATTAAACTTGAGATCAAGCAACTGGTATCGGTAGTTTCCAAAAAAATAAAATAAATTCCTTTTTAAAACAAAGACATATGGCTCTGCTTAGGAATTATGGTGTTAATGATGGTAATCACAGGTCATTCAGAATTATCACCAACTGGCACATTCCACAGCAGTTCATCTGGAAGTTTCTGTATGAAAGGTGTGCGCTGTGACAAGGCTTCGAATGTTCACTAAAAACATCTACTTAACACTCTTCCATCTCCTACAAAGATACAGGGAGCGTTTTCCTATGCTTCACTGCAGCACCTACTGAGCAGGTGCAGGGACAGCTTGATGCAGGGCTAGGGATGGACTACCAACCTCACACAGCGTCGGCTGATCCTCTGGAAACATGCAGAGGTTTTGTGGGTTGTGGTCCTTACCTACTGTGAAAGGCTTGACTTCTCCATAGGAATCCTATGTTGCTGAATTGTGACAAACTAGAAGGCTTTCTATTTAAAAAAAAAAAAAAAAATTAAAAACCACACCAAACAAACAAACGGTGTACCAGGAGCTCCAAATTCTAGCCTTCAGTTTACAACTGGGCTTACCTATGGGACTAGCCAAGTTGAAAAGAGCCCTTCCTGTCTGTCTGTGCTCAGAGGATTAGTTTGTTGAGGCTTGCATTATTACTTTCACACAGCTAACGCTGTGCGTTCATTAAGACTGGAGCTCTGTGCAGTAACGTGCTGGAAAACTTGCTTTTAAATATGCCTCCAGATGGAGCCTTTGAAAATAGCTCTCAATCCCCTGGGGGCAACAGCTATCATTCCAGAGGCTCCAAAGTGGGCAGAGGGACAGATCAAATTTAAAATAATGATAAGCTGTAGCCACACATGTGAGAAAAACCACAATCGCACAAAACTCAATCCAAAGAGAAGTGTTATCAACTCCCTTCCCTTCTGGCTTTAAATGGCAAAATCATTTGCTCAAGGTTTTAATTCGGAGGTTTCACCAAATGAATGTCAGAATCTGGGACATGCATGCAATTCAAGCAAGCAAGGAAACAAACAGTCCTCTGCATTTGGATCTACCCATTTAGAAGTCCTGTGGGGGGGGGGGGGGTTGTCACTCAGATTTCAAGCCAAACAGAAAAACCGGGGTTGTTTACTTGTTTATTCAAGCATGTTTATGTATGAAGAGAATTAGAGAAAAATGAAACTCTGCAAGACGACATTTTACATTTGCATTTATGGCAAACCTGCTAACTAGACAGTGCAGAGCTGCAGAGGTGGGGCAGATTCTTCACTGTCACGGTTTTAGTGCCTGTATAGTTTGTATTTAGTGTGTTGTTTGCAATGTGGCCACAGTAATTCTCCCCGTGTGTGTGTGTTGTTGAGCAGTCATTCACGGCAACGACTGACCCCGGGTTTACCCAGTGACCCGCTTGGTCATTAGGCTTTACTAGAAATGAGCCATCAGGACTCACTCACAAGTTCAGGAGTCCTGTCTACACTTGCTCCCATTAGGGACACCACCATAGGAGCCAGAGCCATGCTAACGTGCTGGGGGACCCTCATCTGCCAGACTATGCCTTTTTTATGTGCAGGACGGTTGTCTGGCTTACTTCACCTGTCCATTCCACAGCAAGGGACACACAACTCTCACTGGGAACAAACTAAGAGCCTTGGAAGAAACAGGCAGAAGAAGCCCCATGGAACTCACCGATGGCCAGTGGTTTTGCCAGAAAAAGCCAATCCTGTAGGCAGAGGAAACTCTCCAAGGGCAGGAAGGCACGTGGACAGAGCCTTGCCTCAGACGGTGCAAACCAAGCCTCAGAAAGCACACCGAAACAAAGACATCGGTGCTGGACCAAAAATGGCGGTCGGGTCGACAGTAATGGCAATCGGACTTCTCGAACTACTAAAATTGACAAGCAACTATGCCGAACCCCGTGAGGACAAAGCCAGGTGAGTGCCGGTTAGCTTTCAGACGTGAGACGTGCTCGTCAAATCAGAAAGACATGATCACTGTACCGGCCACTTCCGCTGTTTAACTTTGACAACGCATGCTTCAGGTTCTGCAATGGTGGATTTAAGAGACAACTTGCCACGCCAAGACTTAGCCATGGTGGCATGTTTGGAAAGCGTTTGCCATGACAATAACAGCAGCCATCTCTTTCTGTCTCCCCCCAAAATGGGCACCATCTCCCTCTGAATTGATCTCAGGAGTATCTTAGAGTTCGAGTTCCCTGTATTTCTTCAAACTGTGTGGCCAGCCTTTTCTGTGACTCGTTGAAAGAAACTTGAAAGGGCAAATTCCCATCTACGTCAAGGGAAAAAAGTCACATCTACTTCTTAAGCCACATGTTAAACAGGCTCGTGCTGTAATACCCAGGACACATGAAGCCCGGAATGGGGAAACTTTCAAAAACATCTGAACGCAGATAAATATTGCCTCTTACTGTGAATCAGAGTATTTTACACACGCGCACCTGGGCACATAATCTCAAGTTCACATGCCTGGCAAATAGCAAACATTCAAAACAATTTTAAAAAATCTTTAGTGGGGAAACACTTATTTTGATGTTCAATGGAAGACCGCTCCTCAGGGGTTTCTGGAAGGCTATTTTCAGCATCCTGTTACACTTTTCTGTGTTTGACACTTGCTTGCTCCAAGCACAAGCTACACTACTACGCTTCCACCCTTGCGTCTTGAGAAGCAGCTCTGGGTAAGGAAAGGTTTGCACAAGCCCTCTGGTGTGAGGTGCATAGTTATGCTCCCTCCAGTTCGGTGCCAGGCTCGGAGCAGATTCTGATTCAGAGTTGAAGCTTGCACTGGCCAGAAGGAGCAGTTGGTGTCGACAAACCGGAGACTGGGACTGGGGATGTACCAAACACTAAAGCAAAGCCCGTTATCTCCTTTTACTCAGACACAACTTCCTGTGGTCGGTGTTCCATGAAAGAAGGCCACACACCTGTCCCTTTCACAACCTGACAGTCTTACATGTTAGCCACTAAGTTTGGGTTTTCCCTTGTCCTCTCGAAGCTCTCCCATGAGGCGCGGAAGGAGACATGCACAGCACTCGGGCAAGCAATGGAGGGAACATATGGAAGGGTGGGTTAACAAATAACTGCCAAAGACAGAAAGAAGGCTGCGGAAGCCAAATGGACACCAAGGGAAAACATCTGGAAAGCCAACCTGTTTGGGAAGTCCACACCAGAGCTATCTGAAGCACTGTTTCAGGATTCTTTTTTTTTTAATTGTTTATTTTTTTATTTTTTAATTTATCATTTATTATTTATTTAATTATTTATTATTTATTTAATATTATTTATTATAATTTATTTTATGTGAGTACACTGTAGCTGTCTTCAGATACACCAGAAGAGGGCATCGGATCCCATTACAAATGGTTGTGAGCCACCGTGTGGTTGCTGGGATTTAAACTCAGGGCCACTGGAAGTGCAGTTGGTGCTCTAACCACTGAGCCATCTCTCCAGCCCTCAGGATGCATTTTTTTATGTGCTATTCTAAAGCACACCAAATACAAAAAGGATGATCCAGGGAAAAGATATGCTGATAGCCTGCCTCTAAGAATAATGCATTAATACAACCATCATTTTATAAAGAATAGCTATAACCCCAGAACAATACCGAAAAATTTCAATACTCCTGCACAAGAGATTCACAAACCCTCTTCACCCATAAAAATGAGGCTTTTAGGCAAACGTGTGGTCATGTGGACAGATGCAGCTAATTGTGTCCAAGTTTAAAGTGCTCGCAGAGACCTGGGATTGTGGCTGAATTTCAGTGTTCTGAAAATATCATGAACTTGCGTGTGTGTGTGTGTGTGTGTGTGTGTGTGTGTGTGTGTGTGGTGTGTGTACACACGAGTACAGAATAGACCCACACATACACAGAGAAATAGGGAAGGATATGTCTACTTTTTAATGTATCTATGAAAATAATGGGAACTCTTTCCAATACAATTTATGTTTCAATATCCTCAGAATAAAAAAAAAATATCCTCAGTATGTGAAGGGGCTGGAGATACAGTTTGCAATCAAGAGCTCTGACTACTCCACCAAAGGACCCAACTTGCAATTCCAGTTTAGGGCATCAGACACTGTCTTCTGGTTTCCTCAGGCGTTACCTGCTTGTGTATACACAGACATACATGCAAAGCAAACTATCCCTTCAAATGAAATAAAATTAAAATGTTTCCTAAAATACGCTCGCACCAATTAAATCAAGAATGCTTTTAGAAGCATCAGAAGATGAGATTAATTGGACCTTAACCAAGAATTTCAAAAAAAAAAAAATCACTAAAACACAAACTGAAACTTATTTCCAAAGAAAGAATTCACACCTGGAAAAGAGCCCCCCTCCCGGCCCCCGGACTTCAGGATCAATACAAATCAGCAATGAACGTTAACAACTGAAGTGAAATTAATGATCGGCACGCCACTGTGGAAAGTCAAGAGACACTATATTTCATACTATACAAACACCATAGCTAGACTCAAATGAGTAATCCACATGCAAGTAAGCAGAAGGGAGTAGGGGGAGAAACAAGAGTGAGATGTTTCTGGAACTTGGTATACACTAAATTAAACTTATCCACTGCCAAATGAACCTGTGCGGTGGTTTGCTCCAACACCATTATAGAAGGAATTCAAGGCGTCCATTACCAGTCAGGGAAAAGAGACTTTTCACAGAATGCATAGGCTAAGTATAAAACCATATAGAAACATTGAGGATGCCCCAGGGGTGCCCCGGGGGCTGTTATAAAACCTCCATTTGACCCTTTCACAGTAAATAGCAATTGGTTTGTAGAAAGTAGCTTTTACGGGACAAAACAGCACCTTGGTTCAATTGTGCAAGTGGGTGTATTAAAGAGAGTTAAGCTGCAAAAAGTGAGAATTTAAGTAAATAAAAATAGTGTCACTAAAAAAAGTCACTTTAGTCTGCAAATGATTCTGTCACTCAATTTTGGTAAAGTGGTGGGTAGTCATTTTCCATTGTCTGTCAGTCTCGGTATCCTTTAGAATGAATAACTAATTGAAGAATACATAATTTTTCCAGTGCTTGGTCTAGGGGGCCATTTTTATGGAGTGCCATCTAATGACAGCACCTCTCGTGCAGTACCGCATTAATACGCGGTAAGATTATACAGCTCTTTGCTTATTCTGACACTGTATGACAAAGTCCTTTCATGTTGTCTGGAATACAAGGCGGGATAACATCTCCACCACAGGAAACGGCAGCTTTGTTTATTTTCTTCTAGGACAACAAACTGGCTGCTTACCAGCAGAAGGTAAGGGGGGTGCTTCAATTAACAACTGAAAACCATACCTTTCAGCTTGGAATCTCCCCCTCTTCCCTTCCGTCCTTCCATCTATCCACTGGAGAAATATTCCATGAAAGACTCGTAACATGTTTTAAAAAGACAAGAAGGAGCAAGACTGGAATGGGCCCTTTCTGTACAGTTCAAACAGGTCTCTGGGTGGAGAAACTGTAGCAAAATCCTAAGCACTTTCAACAACAGCAGTTCCCCGACCATCTATCTACCGCACACAAGGATCTCAACCTTTCTAATCTTCTTTTTTTATGCCTACAAACTCTAAAGGGCTAAGCAACTTACTCAATAATCGATAAACCAGGAAAAACAAAAACTACCAAAAAATTAAAATTAAAAAAAAAATCCTGTCTTTTTTTTTCCCCAGAATACAGCAGGGCTGCATTTAGTCATACTCACCTAAGGGCCAAAATTCAAAAAGTGGAACAAATTAATATTAATCAGAGCTCACTTGGGACTGGAAACAACCTCCCTCCCTGGCTTGGATTTCTTATCTACAAAGAATGAAAGAAACTGGTCCCATGAAAGGTAAGCAGGGAGTAAGTATCAGAAGGGTTCTGAGACAATCACCAGAGGCCTGGGAGAGACTTGGTCATCATAAAATTTGAGTAGGATCACTGTTTCAAGAAAGCAGAAGGACCACGTGATCACCGATAGAATGGATTGTTTTGGAGCAGGGCAAAGAATCACAGGAAACAGCTCTACGGCCCCCTAAAACGTATCACAACCACCTCCTTACCTCCACATTCACACTGTTACCTAATGATCTGAACCCACAAGACTGTCCCCTACTGAAAAAGAGGGGCCCTTTCTCTTACTCCCCCTCCTTTCCTAGTCCCCGGCCTGGGACTAGACTCTCAGAGGACTTGTTGACTTTTGGCAATTACCATTTGTAGTGCAAATGTTACTTGAAGAAAACATAACAGGAAGACATGAAAAGCAACTCCAGAGATGGAGTTGGAGGAGCAATTTTTTTTTTCTGTGTATCTAGCCTAATCATTTCAACATCTGTTTACAGGTGTGGCAGGGCGTGAGGGAAGCTCTGAGCAAAATCTTTCCAGACAGCTTCCTGGGACAACAGAGACAGGAAGCCGGTGATGGAGGAAACTCTTACTCAAAAGGAGCTGCTAATGAGTAAACCCTAGCTCAAGGCAGGTAGGTCTAGAAGGGTGAATCTAAGAGCTCTGACTTACTACTACTGTGTCAACAAACCAGAAAGGCTAAGGACAAGCTTCCCAAACAGAAGCCAAAAGGCGTAGGAGAGAGCTGGTACTATAATTCAGGGGCAGAATCCAATGGTTCTCCCATCTAGCTAGAATGTGGGAAAAACTCTATTAAGAATTCTTAAATAGACATATGTGGGGCTGGAGAGATGGCTCGGTGGTTAAGAGCACCGACTGCTCTTCCAGAGGTCCTGAGCTCAATTCCCAGCAGCCACATGGTGGCTCACAACCATCTATAATAAGAAGTGATGCCCTCTTCTGGTGTGTCTGAAGACAGCTACAGTGTACTTATATATAATATGTAAATGCTCAAGAGATTCTAGTTAATTGTAAGTCTGCTGTGAAGAAGCTCCACAGCATACAACACGCACACCCATGTACAAGCTAGTATGGTACCCTGTGCTTAGAACCCATTACTGGAGAGGCAGAGACAGGAAGATCCCTGGGGCTCAAAAAACAAAAGGAACCCAGTGGTGGTAGCTCTCAGGAGGCAGAGACAAGCAGATCTAGGAGTATAGGGCCAACCTGGTTGGTCTACAGAGTTCCAGGAGATGCAGGGCTGCACAGAGAAACTCTGTCTTGAAAAACTGGAGAGAGAGAGAGAGAGAGAGAGAGAGAGAGAGAGACAGACAGACAGACAGACAGACATATGCGGCCTTTCCACACATGTCTGGTTCGGCTACCCAATTTAAACCGGTTATGTGTCACCAAAAAGGCGGAAAAGCAAATCTCTAGCAGCAACAAGACAGGTGAGGGGTTCAATGAAAGCTACACCAAGGAGAAACAGGGCTTGGGTCAACAACACACAGCATGGTCCCTGTAGGAGAATGGTCATCTCAGTTCAGACCCCAGCACCTTCTTAAAAACTCCTGACATCCTAGAGCTAGCGGAGAAAAGGGCCAGAACACCAGCAACCAACTAGGCAGAATCAGTTAACTCCAGCTTCAGCAGGAGGCAGTAAGGTGAGCAGCAGGTGAACAAGGCACCCAGTTTCGACCACTGGCTTCCCCGTGAACACATGCACTTGCGCACAGGAACATGTGCAGTCATATGCAATGCACAAGCGAGATACATAAAACTGAATGAATATTAAAATTTTTCCAAAAAAAATGGCAAAAAAATGTAGGACGTGTGGCTAACGTTTATTAAGCAACTACTAGGGCCGAGAGCTACCTTATGCATGAGGATTTCCTTGTTTAATCTTTGAAAGACTTCTGAGGTGGGCAAGCCCAGGCATGTATGACTTCTTTAGAAGCAGACAAGCTTCAAAGCTGAGGATCCTTCCTTCTCAGTTAACCACTGAGCCCTCCTGCCCCCTCTCCCAGCCTCACCTTTTCCCACAAGGGTAGACAAAGCACACAGGAATAAAAGGAAATTCAGAATGGGGGTTGGGAGACTGAGAGGGAGAAATTCCTTCAGGGATGAGAGACTGGAGGGGAGAAGGTTGGAGGGGAATCTGCCAATAGGGAAAGTGCGTTTCTCTGCAATAATCACAAAAGTTCAGGGGTTGCTCCAGACACGGTAAATCTTTTGAGCGTCTTCTAAAGTCATTTTCTGTCGCAGACATTCGCCCTCTTCCCTGTTACAAAGAGAAAGGAGGCAGCGACCCATGAAGTGTCAGGAATGCATCCGAGGGAGCCTCAGTTAAGTTTCGGGGAGGCCTTTGTGCTGCTGTGAAGTTCAAAGGAATTGACCGGCTGGGGAGTTGGAGGCAGCGCTCTCAACCGGGAGGAGCGCTCAGTGGTGGGGAGAGGCTGAGCCCTGTGCAGGAGTGTGCGCACTGCACCCGCCAGCTGCCAGGGGGTCCTGGGAGAGCGGGAGGAGGGGACACGAGCTGGGGTGGGAGTGGGGGACAGGCGAGATCCCTCCAGACTCCTTCAGAACTTTGAGAACATAATAAGACCGGCGTTGTTTAGGGATCCCGCCAGAGGGTGAGGGGCCAAGGTATTTACATTGCTCGAAAGGGAAGGGGGAGGGGGCGCACACACGGCTGGGAGGCTGGGAAAGAAAGCAAAAGAAAACAAACTGTTCTGGCCATTAAATATTCATGACAGCAGCCTTGCTAAGTTCTAATGGAAAGCCCATAAATCCCTTTATAACTGTGTTAAATGGAAGGAAAAAAAAAATGGCCGAGGGTCACAGCACAGGGCCAACTGGAAACGGATGAAACTGTAGCTCACAAGGACCTCAAGTTCAGGGAGGCTGGCCGCTGAGGTTCTAATAAGTATTTAGTAGGTGTGGACGCTGGTGCCATTCATTTCTCCTTACTACAATAAACCCCAGCTCAAAGGGTGGGTTTTCAATTACCCTATGCTCCTGAGGGGCTTTCTGTCTACTCTCTACCAGAGGGCCCAGGTTAGGTGTGGCAGAGGTTGCTGTTTGGAGTCTCGCTGCTTTACTTGGTCTTGCAATGGACAATCCTGATGAGGAGAATAAAGACCCAATCATCTAAGCAGAGAGGGCTCTCCCTGTGATGTGCAAGGGGATCCTCAGCATGCAGGCTGGGGCTGCCCGGACCAGGCTAAGCTCAGTGAAGGATAAAGGAAGGATAAAGGCCCGCAAGGCCAGGGCCTAACTCACCGCAGGCCTACCTTCAGAGGAACTGGAGTGTGTGTTACTCACACTGCAACCTTCCAAAAGGCTGGTGCATTGTCCTAAAGAAGCAACGGGCCATGTAGCATAGAAGGTTTTGAATGGGGGATAACTCCGTACACTGAGTGGTGCTACTAAGAACTCAAATTGCTTGTTACTTAAAGGGAACAAGTAAGCTTTTGAAAGCAGAGCTGACATTTGTACAGCAGGTTTTGGGTTTTAACACTGTACTTTTAAATGGTTTATGGGGAAGAGTAAACGAGAACACAAGGTTATGCTTCAGACGGAGGCTTAGATTTATACATCCCCACTAGCACAGCTCAGGGCAGACACACATAACCCTGAAATAAACATGACACAGTCCCAAAAGGTCCTTGAAGGAAAGTCAGAAGCCCTTAACACAGAGCTCTGTGACCTCAAAGGCCACAAAACCCAAACCGGGCTACTTTAAAAGTAAACACAGGGCCCAAAGCATAGTGCTTTTATACAAGCACAAAGCCATGTCTCCGGCACCCACGGAGCAGCAGGGTATCCTGGCACACCAGGATGCTGGAGTTTGGTGGGGGGAGGGGGACGCAAGCAGAAGTACATAATTTCAAACCCACAAGAAAGCTGGTTCCTGCCTAAGTGGAGTTCCAGGTTCAGTAAAGACGTTGTCTTAAAAAATAAAATAAAATAAAATAAAATAAGGAGAAGACAGAGGGGGGTGTTCAGTGTCCACCTCTGGCTTCCACATGCACACCCACATGTACTATAGAGCATACCCTGCTGCCCACATTACATGCATATACCAAACCCCCAGTACATAAGCAAATAGTAAAAATGATACCAAGTTTCATCTTCAGTGTTTCAGGAACTAATCTTACAGTCCCCGGTAGATTCATCTTGCAGAAGGAACAGAATGCTATCGAGTATGATGTGTGAGTATCATTCACCATAATCACGTGTGGCTTCCATTCTGGGGTACAGGTATCCCGGGCTGCTTTGGCTTATGTGCATTTCCCCCTTTACTTAATTTCAAGTTATTTAATATACTGGGATGGCTTGTGCGCACGCGTGTGGATGCGCGCGTGTTTGCGTTTTTGCGTGTGCGCGCCTGCACGTTTGCATGTCTGCGTACATGCATGCTTGTCACCCATCATGGTGGGCAATTTGATATAGGACAACTTGCAATAGTTAGCTCTCTCTCTGCTTCCACCACGAGTCAAGAGACTCAAATGCCAATTGCCAGGCTTCCATGAAAAGTGCTTTTTCCACTGAGCCATCTTACAGGCCATGTGCTTTACGATGCTGGGGACGGGAAAAAAAACCCAGGGCCGTGTGCATGTCTGCCAAGTACTTCTATGCTACAAGCGCGGCCCATTTGGGATAAACTCTTTCAAACATGAACATGAATAAGTTTTCAGTTATTCTCTACCTGTGCCTCCCCGTAAATCTTCCGTCATTTCTCACCAAAACCTAGCACACGGCTATCAGCCCAAAGATACTTGCTGAATGAATGTCTGATCCAATTATAAAGACATGCCTTCCCTTTTTGCTTCAAAGATTTATGCTGTTTTGATTCGATTTGGGATGGCAGAGATGGGGGTGGGGGTAGTTGATAAGGTTCCTTACTATGTAACCCAGGTCAGCCTTGAACACACACACTACTTAGTCACTACTTAGATGGTCTTGAACATCTTCCTAGGTTTCTCCTGTGTGCTGAAGTTTTGGTGTTAAGACACACCCAACTTACCTCCTATTTGGATTATAGAACTGAGTGTGTACCCACATTTAAATTAAAAAGCAATTTTTGCTTGATGTCACATGAACAGAAAAATCAAGAATTATTAATGTAGAATAAGCATAGAGCAATAATAAACTCTCAAACTTTTTAGGTTTTTTTTTAAGTACTTGGAAAACAATGTTCCAATTTCCTCTTCTTAAAAAGAAGGATCTGTCTCCAGAAACGAGTTTCAATTAAAGAAACAACACACAGGAAGGGACAAACTGTTGTAGTTAAGTAAATAGGTTCATTCTTCTTTTATGGGGTGGGAGTTGTGGGGGTGGGGGCTGTGGGGGTGGGAGTTGTGGGTGTGGGAGGTGGGGGTGCATTTTAGACTCTGTATAAACAAACAGCTCCTATGGAGACCAGAGTTCCTAGGAAGCCATAAACAATCTTTTCAAGGCAGTATGCAAGGAATGCCAGGGACTCTGCAGTATGGGGAAAGGTCACCAGGAGCCACCAGATTACTGAGGCCTCAGGGATGCTAAGCCTTCGAAGACTCACAGGTTCCCCCACCCCCAGCCCGCAACAGCCCCTTTGTCCCCACCTCCATTTGGGGAGGCAGCCACAGTGGAGAAGTCGGAGTGTGACCACCATGCCTAATTCTCACCGAAGAGAAACACAGTATGTATTTGAAAATAAAGGGGGGGGGGTCCCACTAGCATCCCCCAGTAACTGCATCACAGATAGCTCTCCATTACTTCATAGCAAAAGTAAAGAGACCTCAGTGGTGTGCCGACGGTATCCAGGGGGCTCTTTTAGAGCAGGGTGACCTTGTGTTTTTCATCATAGTCTCAGCAAAAGCCTGAGAGCAGAAATGAGAGCCAACAACTGAATCAGGACAAGCTGCTGCAGAAGGCCAAGGTGCTAACCATTTTTCTGAAAAGCAGAAGGCCAGAATTATTAACAGGGTGGCTCTGGTAATGAATATCAAGCAAGTGCTAACAAATGTATTACAAATAAGTTGTGTGTGTGTGTGTGTGTGTGTGTGTGTGTGTGTGTGTGTGTGTGTGTGTATAATTTGCGACAGAGTCTTTCTAGCTGGCCCTGGCTGTCCGGGAGCTCACGATGTAGACCAGGCTAAGTCACGGAGATCCTCCTGCCTCTGCCCAAGTGCTGGAATTAAAAGGCACAAGCCACTATGCTCAGCTTCAGATTTTAAAGGGTAAGGAGGCAACGTTCTAACTTAGTGTTTCTGGCTACTTCCATCTTTCCGAAAAAGGGGTTGGAGGTTAAAACACTTTTATTGACAACAGCACCTTCTCACTCACTATCATGAGTATTGGAACCATGTTGATTTCAGCTGCAGTCTCTTAGAACGGAAGCTGGGTGTTCTTTCTATGTGGCATCAACAAGTGTTTGCAAACTATTTTAATACTGGTGATATTTTTCTATCGTTTCTATCCTCAAGCATGGATTATGGTCTAGTCATATCTATTTATTACACAAAAACCTACATCCATTGAGCCATGTTGAATATCCTGGCTCCTTTACCAACTTTTCTTTTCCAGCTCACTGGTCCAGTGTTAAACAACAAAGACGCATCTGACTTGGTTTCTCCTGGTTTTAATTTTACTCATGATTTTTCCTAAGTCAAGACTGTGGGGGGGGGGGATGAATTTCAGCCCAAACAGTCATTACGGAATATGGTTTATGTTATAAATACAGCAGTTAGCTGTGTAGAAGTGAAGGGGAAATAGAATGGGACAAACAGTGTGTACTGGGATGGGATGCCCCCGGATGCCCCCGGATCCCAATACACATTGTATATAATACTGGGTTGGAAGCACCATCATATATACCAAGTTGACATCAATCACAATGAACATGCGATGGAACCCAAACCACCCTCAACTTCCAAAATAAGATGCTTCGAGGCCACACTGAGAACCTACTCACCAACATTTCCTGCAGAAGCAGGAGGTAAAATATGAAGTTCCATTAAAAGTTCGGTTAGAAGACATTCTTACGGGCTGATAGGTTTGCTTTGAATGGTGTCTCAACACTGCATAAATGTTGCTAAAACAACCCTCATATTCATGCCTTCTCGGGAATAAAACTGAAAAAATTAAATATATTAGTGAGTGAGGGGAATAAAAAAATAGATCTTTTTCATATGGAAGAATAACTGAAAAGGTATCAAAAACAAAAGACAAAAAAATAATAATCAGGAAGCCTTGGCCTCCTCATCTTTAAGATATAATTATCATATAAATAAGTGAAGCTTAGCACAGAAAGTTTCAACTTCAGCTTCCTCTGTGACCACACATTTCAGCTGCTTTCCCTCCAGGCCTTAGCAGTATTAATTACTTGGACTTTTTTCCCCCTAAAGCACGGAATTCCTTTTGAAGTCAAAGACACAGAAAGTTCAAAGGTTAGGCTGCCACTCAACATTATGGCATGTCCAAAACCCTGCCAGGAAACTCATTTCTAAACTTACTTATACAAGGTATTGCAATCCCAAAGCCAGAGCCGGCCAGACAATGCAGGGCCGCTGGTGTTTTTGTACTTTGCTTAGGGACTTATTCAGAAGGGTGACAATGCCTACCTCATCACCAAGGAGAAACATTCTTCTGGATACAAAGAATCTCAGCCATTTCTTCCAACACCCCCCTCACCCAGTAATTACGTTCTCAACATTCTAGAAGGCTACAGGAGTCTAGTGGCCTTGAATAGCCTAGGATTTAGCCCACATTATAGTCTCTCTTGTACTTCATACCTCTCCAAGAATTGAAAAGGAAAACCCTAGCCCCCCTACATGTAGACGGGAAGGGGGAAACACAAGATGTCCACAAAAATGAAAATTTACTTTGGTCCAGATGAACAGGAACGGCCATCAGGTAAAGACTGTTTTGCTTAGTAAAGAAGGCTTCACTCCCCCCCCAGGAAGCCAGATTTGCGTGGGTTCAGCTGGGTCCTTTTCTCAATGAGCAGTCACCCATGCATGCAGGCACCCTGCTAGGCAGTAGATGAAAGGGCAAAAGTAGTCCCTGTCCCCATGGAGCTCACAGGGTGACAAGTTATGATACAATTAAAATGCCACACCATATGAACCTAGAGAAACAGGCCTCCAAACAGATAAGGGCAAAAATTTAGGTGGATGTTAAGCTTGTGGTAGATGACCCACTCAGGCAAATGGAAACGGCAAATACTACGTATGATCTAAACCAGAAATACGAAGGCCTGATACGTCTGATACAGACCTCAAGACAGTCACAGAAACAATCCAGATACCCAGAACACCAGCAGCTCCAATCACCTGTGCTTCCTGAGTTGCAGGGGTCATAAATTCCATTTGCCTGTTATCAGCGAGAATTTCTTGGTCTCATCTTGAAACCTCATCTTCCCCAGTTTCCTTCAAGTGCAACAGATGTCATGCATCTTTAGTCACTGTGCCTTCTCATCTCTGTCACCCTTCTGTGGATTTAATGATCCAGTTTAGAAGCTAACAGATGAACTCTGTTGTTTGCTGGCCTTTCTTTTCCCATACTCTAGTCCGACTACCACCAAGGCACATGGAAGCCCCACTAATGATGCTCTTATGGAGACCAAGCATTTGTCTTTAAAGAAGGATGGCTCCCCACTCCCACCCCCATTTATGTCTCTTGGAATTTTAATGGTATTCTGAAGGCCTCAAGCACAAAGTGATCTAAATTCACGAATTTTCTTCTGAGGGTTGATGTTTTAAAACTCACCCGGTGTTAAAGACTTCAAAACTGCAAGGATTTTTGCCATCCGAGGAACTTACGTGCTAGAGAAAAGAAAACTGGGCTCTTCACGGTTTTCAAACATAACTCAAGATAGGCATGCTGGTATATGCCTTCAATCCTAGTAGCCCAGAGACAGAAGTAGTAGTCAGATCTCTCTGGTTCAAGGCCAGGTATGTGGTCATAAAAGACTACACTGTCAGACCCTGTCACATGCCATAATTCATATAGAACACAAAGATGAAGGAGATGTCAGTTCCTCTTTACCAGATGCAGACCAGACCCAAACTAAGAAAGAAACCCCCTCCCATGAATGAATGGGAAATGGCTCAGATGTGGGTCACAATCAGCTTGATGACACATGTCCAATTCTAAAAGGTAGGCCAGCAAAGCAGGAGGGTTCTGAGCTTGAAGAAACACTGAGTTAAACAGCAAGACACAGTCAGAAATAAGGGGGGAAGGGCGGGGTGGAGAAAGAAGGGAGGGGAGGAAGGACAGGAAGTGGGGAGGGGAAATCCCAGCACTTGTGAGGCAGAAGAGAATAAGAAAGTCAACATTATCTTTAGCTACAGAGAAAGCTCAAGACCAGGCCCCATAAAACCCAAAATGGGAGTTCCATCCTCTGCCACATCATCTCTGGCCCCAGCTTCCCTACCCCTCCACAGTAGCATAAACTCATTAATTTTTCTGTGGCATGCACAGTCAGCAGGTGTGTGGGGGGATGGGGGAAATTCTAATAAATATTTTAATTAGAGCGCATTTACCCCAGACAGAATGCTAAATGTTTTTTCCATTCAGTATTTCATGCAGCAGCTATAACAAGACAAAGACTGGAACCCTGTCATACAGCTGAAGAAATGGTGACCTAGGTTGTTAGGTGATATAAAACGAGATGACATTAAACACTCTTAACCACCAAACTCCAATGCTTCCTCGTGTTGGGCTTCTGCCAGCTCACGCAAACCAACTGATTTTCTTTAAAATTTTAAATGTTTCCATGTGCGTGTGTGTGTGTGTGTGTGTGTATAAGAACGACTCTGAAAGGAATAGCTTCGTTCTTCTGTGGATTCAAGGCATCAAACTCAGGTTGTCTGCTGAGCTTACACATCATGGCCTTCAACCCAATGAGCCATCATTATCAACCCTGACTTTTCTTCATTACATTTGTTTTAAAGAGAGAATTTTGCAACTCTTACTTAAGATGATCATATATGAGTGAATTTGGATTAGAGTATCCCAACCCAATTCCCCCCCCCAAAAAAAAATTTTTGCTTAATCGCTAGGCAGCTCTAAGTGTTTTAGACCTAGTCGGGTGATGCTTTAGGAAGCAAAAGAGGCTTGAGGCTGGGGACTGGGCATTTCCAGGACACTTTGTTTTCTGCTGCCAGTGTCTACAAGTATTAGGAGTTGCTCTTCTTCCAGCCGCAGAGGTGAGGAAGCCAACCTGAATAGCTGTGCCTCCCCTTGGCAGTCTTCCTGGGCCTTGCACATCTGTTTTTCATCTCTCCCAAGTCCCAGAAGGAGAAAGAGGAAAGGGACTTAAAAGAAAATCACTGCTGTCACGTAATGAATTGATGCTGGCATATTTTTAATAGCCCATTTAATTGTAGGGTCACATTGTAGGCAGAGGCTCTCCTACCACTAACGGAATGTATTCAGTCTCTCACTCTGTCCCTGGGGAATTACAATGGCTCCACTTTCTTGTCTCTCAACCAATCCCTCCATTACCTGCCTACCCCTCAACACTGCACAGCTGAGAGCAAAACCAAACCAAAAAAAAAAAAAAAAGTAAAAGATTTCAGCCAGGCATTATTTGGGTATATTAAATAATGACATTGAACTTCAGAGGGGAGGGGCACAAGGAATCAGACAAAGGAAGAGTATGATTAACAATATAAAAATAATAGTGTCCTGTGGTCACAAGCACTGGCATGAGGAGTGCTAATTTCCAGTTATTTTAAAAACATAACATCATCAGAGAACAGTCACATGTGACCTCACACTCAGTCAAGAGGGTGGCTTTCCTCACCCTGAGATAATGTGCCAACCAGAAATAGCAAAATGTATTATAAATAGTGGATGTCTTTAACTGAGGCCTGATGTGTTCATTTCTAAAGCTCCATCAGCCGTACAACAATGCACAGCAATTCATATGTGGTGTCCACTGTTGTCCTCGGAAGCAGGATCTGTCACACCTGGATGACACACCTGGAAATAGCCTGAAACCAGACACCGTAAAAGAATGCCCTCAGATGGCAGCTGCAAACATTCTGACACGACTTGGAAAAATTTAACTTTATTTTTCCAGTAAGATCTGCCCGGGCTTTTCCAATCACACCAATGTGAATAACACTTCCTCAGAAATTAAAAACATTATGAAGTCACAGCTAAGTCGTCAGAAACAAGACTATTCCAGCAGACACTCACAGCTTCTCTTATTTGAAAATGAACAGACAATCTATGAATATCAATATTCTAAGACTGAGTAAATCAATAAATCAAAGAGTTTCAAATTTACAAACAATGCAACCCAAACCAAGCTAACCCTAGTTATATAAACTAGACTGACCGGCCACAGTTTTTAAAAATCCAACTTTAAATCCTTTTCTTCCAAGTCACTAGTGAAGCCTTCCTTCTCCGAGGTTGCAGACACCATCCTAACTTCCCACAATCCTTCTAAAGTTCTTTTGGAACTAAAAATAAAGATGTACGAATCAAGTCTGTGCTGAAGGAACAGTGACTGTGGGAGCTAGTGGTTACAGGTTCCACCAAGCTCTCAACCACTGCCACCTCGAGAGCAGAGTGTGTTCTTTTGACATCTGCATCGCCCTGGTGCCTGCCTGACAATCAGCACTAGAAGGTGTGAGGCGTGGAGAAACCGACTTCCTTTTTATTTTAAACATGCAATTGGGACAAAATCACTTCTCTAGACGTGACAAGCTCTTAGGTCCACCCCCAACTTGAAGAATCTAAAAACTGACTTTGAAATTCAGACATGAACATGGGTGTGACTCATGCCTTAACCTCAACACTTGGGAGGCCGAGGCAAGCAAATCTCTGAGACCAGCCTGGTCTAGAAAGTGAGGTCCAGGACAGCTTGGACTATACAAAGAAAACATGTCTTGAAAATCAAACAACCAACCAAACAAAACTTAAACGAAGGAAGGAAGGAAGAAAAGAGAAAGACATAAGTGTGGTAGGTATACCTTTAATCCTACTCAAGAGGCAGAAAAGTGCAGGTCTCTGTGAGTCTGAGGCTGCCTTGGACTATATACGGAGTTCTGCGATAGCCAGGGCTACATAGTGAGACTGTCTCAAACCAAAACAAGCAAGCCAGAAATTCATATTAATAATAATAAGATGATGATGATAAACACAAATGTGCCTAGAGGTAAAGAGTCAGAAATGCATATTGAGTCCATGGCTGACTTAATCCACAGAATACTAAGTCCCACAATTGCAGAACAGTTAGAGAACACATGCTACCTCACACTCTCCACCTAAGCCCCACTGCAACACTACCTGTTATGAATGTATCCTTTCATCATGTGGGCAATCACCCACCAGTCACCGTAAGTGTTTAATGTTCCACTTGTCAAGGCCAACCTGTCCCCGTTCCAGTCTGAATATGAGGAATTCCGCAACTAAGCCTGTATCATGAAGTCTGGGTCCTCCTCTCCAGCTTGATTAATTGGCTCCTACAAAGCTACTCTCAGATTGTATCCTTACCACCAGCGCACAGGAAGTGCCCCTAGTAGGAAACGTTCAAAACTCAGGAAGCCAGCATTAGCTTTTGGTCAACAGGCCTCAGTGCAAATCAAAAATAGCACCACGAAAACTGCCTGATTCGTCTTCTCTCTTGCCTCACACGTAGACAAATAATCCCATTAACATAAGAGACAAGCAACATTGTTGGAATGTATCCCACTATTAGCATACTGGTGTGTGCAAGGCATGAGGTTTACCCTTAGTACCACAAAGACCACTGAAAAACCACTGTGCCTCCTCAGACACACGGAATACAGGAGGAATCAAGATCCCCTATAAGCACCTAAGCAACGTCTGCCTGCTACTTACATGGCTTACAGAGTCAAGATGCAGAATTCAGCAAAGTGACTCCGACCCCCAGATGAGATCACCTTCTGATCCAGTGTGAGATCTCTCAGCAGAATCGCTGTGGAGCCCAGGTCTGGAGAGCTGTAATTCTTTGTCATAGTGTTTGCTATTAGTTTGTGCCTGAACGTGCGTGCATATACCTCCTTTGCTGGAATGGAGGCTCAAAGTCTTAGAGGGAACAGATTGTCTGCTAGACGTCCAACAACTAAGCAAGTAACGAGGCTGGCCGGACATGTTATCTATTGCTGCCCCATGAGTATCAGGGTCACCGGTGAAGCCTCTAGAACAGAAAACAATGACTACCCATAGCCCAACTCCTGGAGAAATTAGCTCCATGCATATCAGAGTTTTGAAGAGTTCCCGGAGAACCCTAAAAGCACAGCTCCTAGAAACAGTCAGGGGACAGCATTAGCTATGTGCCCAGATTCCAGAGCCCACTGCAGCCTGGGCTCACGTGCTAACTGTGCATCTTTCCTTTGAGGGTCTCTGGGGAAGAACGGGACAAGTCTACATTTCACCTTGCTTACCTCTCAAGAAGAGATCAAGACAGTGCAACCCTAGTGGAGCTTTTGCAAGGACTAGAGGAAAGAGAACACGGGAAATGCAGTCCCTCCCCCCACCCCCAGCACACAGCAAGTACCTGATTAGTAACAAACATGAAGTGCTGGGAAACCAAAGTACTTCGTCCAACCTACATTATGCCATGAGGCGGTCACGGGAAGGAGCTGGTGATCATGTGCTGCTAAGAATGCTAAGCTTCCATGACTAACCATCATTCGTCATCAGCAAGCACTCTTCCTCCAGAGATTTTGTGACCAACTGGAAAAGGGTTAGGAGAAAATATTTAGAAAGTACCAAATACAACTACTGTGCTCATTATTAATAATTAAAGAAAAGAGCTTGTATATCATAAGGTCCGAAGGTAAGGAGGCTGGAGTTACTAAAAACAACCTAGTTGTGGGGCTGTGAAGACAGCCCAATAGGAGTGCCTGCCCAGCATGCATGAGACCCTGGGCTGAAGCCCAGGCACCTCAAATCAATAAAAGAATGGGATAAAGATTAAGGAAAAACCAGCAGTGGTCTTCGAGCAATGAGACTGTAACTTGCCAACTGATTAAGTGACACCTGCTGTAGCACAAAGGGACAAACAATATTTTGACTGCCCTCCAAAGCCTCACTGGAGAAGGTTTCCTTCGGATTTACCAAATTTAAAAGGCTTGGTGGTTGTTTGGGGTGGGAGGGGTGGGGGTTGGCTTTGGGGTATATCGTTAGGTGGGAGCTTACCACACGAACAGTATGGTTGAGTGCCATTTTTTATAGAAATCAGTGGAGGGGAATGATTCATCTACTAGACATTCTCTTCCTTGAAAACTTCAATGGAATGAACTCTTGTTCAGCTGGGAAGCAAGAGCCACACACATCCACAAGACTTTCAGGGTTGGGAGCTGGCGCATGCGCATAAGTATGCGCACGCGCGTGCGCATTTACTGGGATACAATGGACCTGTTCTGTTAGAAAGGTTCCAAAGGTTTTTTCCGTTCTGTATTTTCATGAGCAGCAAATTCTGTGTCCCTGTTTATTCTCTCTGATAATCTATTTTAAAGGAACATTTCGAACACACGCACAGAATAAAATAATAATATCCCTTAGGTGAACTTGACTTATAAATAAGAAAAGCTATTAAGAGCCTAATGTTTTTTGGTATCTCTATCATAAACACTCAAAATAATTTCAGAATATATAGCTCATTGGCCTCTCCTCAACAAGACTTCATTTTTCAGTAAAGGCGAGCACGGCTGTGCGGGCAAGCTCTGATACCCAACCATCCTCTTTTAATAACAAATAACTTAAAAGTGGGAGGGAACAGACCACCAACTAGATAAATAAGGAGGCTGAGCCTCAAGTGACTCTTTTTTATAAATATTAACTAATTAATTATAAGTACACTTTAGCTGTCTTCAGACACACCAGATCTAATTACAGATGGTTGTGAGCCACCATGTGGTTGCTGGGATTTGAACTCAGGACCTCTGGAAGAGCAGCCAGTGCTCTTAACCACTGAGCCATCTCTCCAACCCTAAAATCGTCTTTTTTTTTTTTTTAATTTGTTTCTTTATTTTCATGTGAGCATACTGTGGCTGTCTTCAGACACACCAAAAGAGGGCATTGGATCCCATTACAGACAGTTGTGACCCACCATGTGAGTGCTGGGATTTGAACTCAGGACCTCTGGAAGAACAGCCAGTGCTCTTAACCACTGAGCCATCTCTCCAGCCCCCTTAAGTAACTATTCTATATAGCTCTTTTTGTTCACTACTCCCACTTACAGAGAGCTAGGTATGCCTACCTGTTGCCTAAAAGTTTGTGGTGAAAAAGCAAACATTCAGAATTTCTTCACACCATCCTTGTTTTTTTCCCCTAAAGTCAGGAATGGACCTCTTTAGGGGAACCATTTTAGGAGCAAGAGCTAATCCATTGTGCAAAAGCCTCCTATTCTAACCACCTGGCACCAAGCAACTGTGTCCAGTGATTTCATGTTACGGCCTTCCACACATAAAGGAATGGCTCAAAAGCTGAAGCCCTAATTGCATATCCACAGACTTCCTCTCTCCACAGAGCATTTTAATTGGGGACTTTCAGTTGCCAAGTATGTCCAGAAATGGTATTTCCAATAACCACGCGAAGCCTCGGCTGCTCGGGAGCTGGAACAGGCAGCTTCCCCTTGGATGAGGAACCGAGGTCCTATTTTAAGCTGCTCATTCTCCACAAGATGATACAGAAAAGGGGGAGAACCAAGGCTTCACGTGCACTTCATTCAGCTTGCATTCACAACAAAAAGAAAGATACCCAGGACTTCTGTGTAGAAAGTTAGATGGGAACCATGTCTAGAATTCTAAATATAGAAACTCCTACTCAAACAGGACATGAATATTAGACAGACAGACTTTCCCCTCCTATAAGCAATTAGGTCTGGAGTAGGCAGAGCTACATAGGGTTTCAGTTTTTGCAGAGATTGGTTCTTTCTGAAGCCTCCCCTCTCCAGTCACACACTGTGGTTTGATTCAAAGGAAGAGGGTCGATATCACACACAAGACTCTGCAACATCACACAATCACATAAAGCTGTCACGGTGAAATACGCCGCTGCATGATTCTGCCGCCCATCTTCCCCCCTCCCCTCCCCCCCTTGCAGCAATGGGCACACAACCTCAGAAGATAAATTCACCACTTCAAGGCTCACAGAAAGAAACAACAAAAAATAGTCCTGGCAATAGGAGGCCCTCGGGACACAGTCCTTGCCGTCAATGACAGCATATCCACCTTGAAGTTAATAATTCTGAGACTACCACATTCTGCCTCTTCCCCCAGATAACAGTATTCCTCCACTTTTAGAAAGGATCCCAGCCCTGAAATTAAACTCAATGCCAAAAAAAAAAAAAAAAAAAAAAAAAAAAGGATGAATTCATTTCAACTGATACTAAAGATGAAAACCTTGGCTTCAGATTATAAATACAGTCTTCAAAATAATTACCAGATACTGGTAAAGGTCAGTAACCAGTAGTCAGAAGATGCATGAACCCTACAGAAACATATGTAAGGGGCCAGGCAAACGGCTCAGTCAGTAAAGCGTTTGCAAGAGGACCTGAATCCCATGCCCAGAACACTCATAAGAGCCATCATCAGAGCATGCGTACGATCTCCTAGGGTTTGAGAGGCAGAGATGCAGAGGGCAGCTGTGGCCTGCTGCCCTGCTGGCCGAGCAGCATAAGCTCTCCGCAGCATCTGAGGTTGTCTTACGGCTACACATGCATGCACATCTGACTGCACGTGAAACCGGATACAACACGTGTAAATGCTTAATGTGCACTTTCCGACAAGGAGGAATCTACTGAGTGGTCTGTGACCTAAAAGACTCAACAGCAAAGCATAAACCTTCCCTTTATTTTATTTTATTTCTTTAAACTTGTACTGAGGGGAAATAAATCACCAAGAGTATTCTGCCACTTAAACAGAATACAGAACAGGAAACAGAATTTTCTTCCAACTCTAATGTTCTTATACAAACAGAACGTACCAGCAACCTTTTATAGCCAAAGGAAACCCCATTTGTTTAATAAAGACAGGATCATGAATGTAATTGTAAGGCGTTTGTTGCTATTGTGATCATGTATTAATGTACAAAAGAGAGTCCTTATCCCATGAGTAGAACTGAAAATCCTGATAGAAACAAGCCCATTCTCAGGCTTATAAAACAAGCCTTTACAGATAATTATGTTTTATTACTCTTCATTTTATGGGGATTGTGTTATACAAAACAAATACCAGATGCCTATTTGTTTTATTCATTTCAGGGGGAAAAAAAACTACCAGTGCCTCTGCGAATTGAACTGCTTTTAATTAAACACAATCCACAATGAGTGCATAAAAATTAATACTGTTGAAAGCCAGCAGGTAGAAAGTAAATGTATCAACCAACAACTGCTGAATGCCTTCTTCTCTGGGCTGCCAAGAGAAGAAAGCACTCCCTAGCTTACTTCTAAGGAACTGAAATCAGCAAGGAATGCTTGCACAAGGTCATTCATCAATTTGTTTTGGAAAAATCAGGACCTACATTCATGGAAACAGAAAGCCAAGAGGTGAGAAGAAAAGACAGTCAGTGTGTTGCCCTGTCAGCTGTAGGAAACTCAGCCCACATGAGACTGTCTCTATAAAATTAAGTCAAGAAAGTTGTTCGGAGAGAAACTGGATGAGATCATATGCGCCCATTACCAGCACTTGGAAGGCTTGAGTCAGGAGGATTACGAAGTTGAAGGCCAGCCTCACATAAGTAGCCAGTACCAGCCCAGCAGAACTACATAAAGAGACTGTCATAAATAGATGATAAACTGATAGACAGATAGATAGATAGATAGATAGATAGATGATAGATAGATAGATAGATAGATAGATAGATAGATCGGTGGGTGGGTGGGTGGATAGATGTATAGATAGGTAGGTAGGTAGGTAGATAGATAGATAGATAGATAGATAGATAGATAGATAGATAGATAGATTAGATAGATTAGATAGATAAAGATAGATAAGATAGATGGGTAGTTGGTGGGTGGGTAGTTTGGGAGAATGAAGACAGTGGGGGGGGGGGGGATATGGCCCATGGAGGTGCAGCAAGGCCTGGGACGTCATCTTTTAACAACATAGGTAGATAGTGAATTCTGGCATAGTTCTGACTTTATCTGCAAACCTCAGAGGGTTACTGCTGAACAGTAGCTGTCATCTGATTAAAATCAATCATGCTTTAAGAAAAATAAATCAGATGGGGGTGCATAAGGAGAGCCAGAAAAGGGGAACACTGAGTCTACAATCTGGCAGCTCCTTCCTGACCCCAAAGATGTAAATCCTATCTGTTCAACTGCCAGTTCTAATCAGAAAGCAAAGCTCTGCCGGGCGGCATGAACAAGAGGAGTGTGTGGGCCCTTCCCTTGCTTTTTCCCTGGAGGTGGTGGTTGTCATGGTATGACCCACTCATGGTAGGTCCTAGATGTGAGACCATTGGTCACGTTATAATTTGTAGTTGCTGGTGACAAGACAGAGAAACTGGGCTCATTTTAAAGGCACTGAAGGAAGGAAGCAGCCAGCAGCCTGCTCTCCACCGAGCCCACCCTTGCATCCTTACCACAGGCGTTTAACGGGTCACACCCCAAGTGCCACGCTCTACAAATCCGAATCCAGCAAGCCCTGATAACTCAAGGAAAACCTGTGCTCACTTTTCTTTATGAGTCTAACAGTCTTTGACTAGTAGACTTAGGTCAAAGTCACCGTCTAAGATTTCTTTGATAGATACGGGCAACAGAAAATGTAGTAGCATTTAAATCAGAGATACACCACCCCAGAATTCATTTTGCTAAAACAGAAAACATAAAAGTATTCACTGGTCTCCAAAAATCAGAGGAGGATAAAGAAGACTCACCAGCTGTACTCGATTATAAAATAATTCAAGTACTGTTTTCACAACAAAATACTTTACAGCTATCAAAAGAGAACTAGAAAGATAAACATGTAGATGCAGAATGCAAGTGGATACACTACCACGAGACCTTTAGTTACCCCCAAAGACCATCCATGACTCATGACAATACCTTGTGCTCAGGCAAGAACATATACTGACTGACCTGCCAATGTGGTCCTGGGAGGTGGGTCACGTGACTTTTCATGTGTGAACCACCATCTCTGTGTGCTCGCCCACAACATTCCCAAACATACGCTGGAATCTTTGCATGACCCTCTCTTGGAAATTCAATTCAGGAACCAAACTCCTAAAATGTTTCCCTTTGAGAAAAGAATCTCACTCTATATCCCAAGATGGCTTTAAACTCAAAGTCATCCTCCTGCTTCAGTCTCCAGTGCTGAGATCAGGTGTGAGCCATCACACTCCACTCCGAGCTGTGAACTCTTCCTTAGTTAATAGAAAAGCTTGACCAGAAGGAAACCGAGCATTGTATAAACTAGGGGTGTGTGTGTGTGTAAGAGGAGGAAGAGGAGGAGAAGGAGGAGGAGGAGAAGGAGGAGGAGGAAGAGAAGGAGGAGGAAGAGAAGGAGGAGGAAGAGAAGGAGGAAGAGAAGGAGGAAGAAGAGAAGGAGGAAGAGGAGGAAGAGAAGGAGGAGGAGGAGAAAGAGGAAGAGAAGGAGGAGGAGGAGGAAGAGGAAGAGAAGGAGGAGGAGGAGGAAGAGGAAGAGAAGGAGGAAGAAGAGAAGGAGGAAGAGGAGGAAGAGAAGGAGGAGGAGGAGAAAGAGGAAGAGAAGGAGGAGGAGGAGAAAGAGGAAGAGAAGGAGGAGGAGGAGGAAGAGGAAGAGAAGGAGGAGGAGGAGGAGAAGGAGGAGGAGGAGGAGGAAGAGGAGGAGGAGGAAGATAAGGAAGAGGGGGAGGAGGAAGATAAGGAAGAGGGGGAGGAGGAAGATAAGGAAGAGGAGGAGAAGTAAGAGGAGGAGGAGGAAGAGGAGGAAGAAGAGAAAAATAACTAACAAGATCAGGGAGCAAGATGATTTGACAGGAAGATGGGCTTTGGTGAACAGCCTTGGTGCTGGAGAATACCTTAGAGGTTAAAAAAAAAAAAAAATGTGTGCCTTTCAGGAATTGGGGAATGGGAAGAAGAGCCTGCATGCAAATGAGGAAGTGCCCTAAGGATTCAGTGGAAGCTGAGACTAGCATGTGAAACCCATATCCCAGGAGATGACAGCCCTGAGTTCTATCTGTGAGCCCTGTGCACCACCTATGCTACAAAGCAGGCACCTATGAAAGCTTCCCAGTCCCCAGAGATCTTCGGAGCACAGCCTACAGGCACTCTTCACCAGAAGTACAAAGAGAGACAGCCGCCAAGAAATGAACAGCTTGGCCGTGGTGCCGCCAGAACCCCATGGACTTACTGTTTGTTGTCTTACTTAGGTTTCTATTGCTGTGATAAATAACACAGCTACTGAAAGCAACTTTCAGGGGAGGAAAGAAAGGGTTGCTTTGCTTACTTACACTCACTCCCATACCACTGAAAGTCTTTAAGGCAGGAACCTTGCTGCAGGAACTGAAACTGAGGCCATGGAGGCCTTGCTGCTTAGAGGTTTGTTCCTCCTGGCTTTCTCCAGTTTGGTTTCTTACACATCCCAGGATGCCCAAGGTCAGTATTGCCCCATTGAGGGCTGGACCCTCCCACAATGAAGAAAGCGCCCTAAAGTCTTGGACTCGGGCCTTTTTCAAGGGCATATTTTTCTCAGTTGAATTTCCCTTTTCTCAAACGACCCTAATTTATGTCAAGCTGACATACAAAAACGGAGAAGGAAAAAAAAAAAAAGCAGGACAAGTGGAGTATCTCCCAGTGTGCTCCTCAGAAAGAGGCTGGCTTTGAGGCACTTACAGCTGCACCTGACCAAAAGCTAACTGCCCGTCTCAAACAGCACCGTACACACTCTATATCCAGTATTCTGAGGGCCACAAGTAGGCTCAACCTACTGTTAAAACAACAAAGGCTGAAGTTATTTTAAACCTGCTGGTCGTCATCTCATTGTGAGGAATCTCTGATTTTGCCCTGTTATCTTGAAACTGGGGGGAGCAAAGATAATCTCTTCTAAATTTATATTTCCCAGTCAAGATCTCCTGAATTATTTATCCAAAAAAACGGTTAAGCATATGAGCTCTAAAATCCATCTTTCTTCGCTAACGGGCCACTATGACCAAAGATACTCACTCAACAAGTATTTCTTCAGGATTCAATATAGGCTAAGTACCAGGGAAACAGACAGAAAACAGATATATAAATACCATTCCATCTCATGGTGTGGCCACTGGAAACTACGATCAGTTTAACAGCAGAGCAGAAAGTATCCAAAGAGCTTGGTGATAAAATCTATTTAGGTCAAATGGTAGGAAAAGAAGTCTCTCTAGTACATTTTTCAGCAGGAGCCAGGGGGGAGGGGGAGGGCAGAAGGCTCAGGGGGGAGGGGGTGGGGGAAAGGCTCAGGGGGGAGGGGAGAAGGCTGGGGGGAGGGGGAAAGCTGGGGGGAGGGGAGGGGGGAAGGCTCAGGGGGGAGGGGGAGGGGGGAAGGCTCAGGGGGAGGGGGAGGGGGAAGGCTCAGGGGGGAGGGGGAGGGGGAAGGCTCAGGGGGGAAGGCTCAGGGGGGAGGGGGAGGGGGGAAGGCTCAGGGGGGAGGGGGTGGGAGGGAAGGCTCTGGCCTCTTTGCCAAATGGAAAAAGACATACACTAAAAACAATATCTTAATTTTTTTTTTTATTTTAAAAAACGTGGAAGAGAATGCCTTTATTCCCAGCACTTAGAAAGCAGAGGCAGGAGGATCTCTGTGAGTTGAGGCTAGCCTGGTCTACACAGTGAGTTTTGGGACGGCCAGGGCTAAACTGAGAAATCCTGTCTTAATGAGCAAATGAATGTGTGTGTTTTGCCAGAATGCACGCAGTCTATCACACGCATGCCTCGTTGATCGAAAGCAGCTGTCTGGAACTGTGGTTACCGACAGACATGAGCTGCTTTGTAGGTGTTGGCAAGGAAACTCAGGTTCCCAGGAACGTCAGCCAAGACTCACTCTCTCTACACTTCTGGTTTTTGGATTTATGCACTTTATGTGTACGTATGTTTGCCTGCATGCATGCACGTATGAACCACCAGGCAAGTGCTGAGAACTGAACCCAGGTCCTATGTAAGTGTAGCAAGTGCTCTGAGCCACTGGCCCATTTCTCCCACTCCCTTTAAATAGAATATCATTCAGTAGTAAAGCACTCACTCAGGAGGTCCAAGTTTCCCACTCAGCAACATGCACACACACACACACACACACACACACACACACAGAGAGAGAGAGAGAGAGAGAGAGAGAGAGAGAGAGAGAGGGAAATACAATAAGCACTTATCAAGCACACTAACACAATGTGGGGGAGCATCTGGAACCCAGAGAAAAACGAATCAGCTTCCCACCTGAAGGTACATGAGCCTGAGGAGATAAAGATTTTAAAAATATATATAATTCAGAGTAGAAAGATCAATGGTCCAAAAAGAAGAGCAAGCCCTTAGCTGTCAAACTACATCCCATAATTAACTGGGCCTTAATGACGTAAAGAGAAACCACAAAGCCTACATGCCTATTGCATCCCTAAAGTTAGGAAGGATGGGAGAATTGGGAGGGGGGACACTTAGAAATCCCTCCACGAAGGCGAGCTGGAACCTACCACTGAGATTGTCACCACACCTGCTCCTGTGGACAGACAAATACTTAATAGAAGCTTCGCTAGATGAAGGTAGTGATTAGCAAGGAACGCCCTGGGCTGAAGGGCAAGCCAGTGACCTGCTGCTGCCTTGTGTTCTGCTATCTGAAAAAGATCACTACACCATTTTTATACCCCTAAGGGGGCCAGAAATGACAGACTTCAAATGATAGTGCTTAAGCCACGTCCTGAATACAGCACATGAAAAAGCCCCCCAAGCCATCCGGCCTAGGAGTTCCAAAAATAGGTGCTTTCTACTTTCAAGACACAAGTCCAAAAATTCTAGTTATTGTACCTCAGCTAATTAAGTGAGTTCACTGAAAATACAATATGGTATTTTGACTCTATAAATCAGCTTTACTAGAAGAAAGGCAATTTCTATCCTGTGGGAAAGACATGAAGAGAACGTGGGACAGGGCTCCAGAGACGGCTTGGTGGTAAGTAACATTTGCCATGTAAGCAAGAAGACTTGAGTTCAAATCCACAGCACACATGACTACCAATGCCCGTAACCCCAGCACCAAGGGCGAGACAAGCCTATCCCAGAAACTTGCTGACTAACCAGCCTAACCACAACAATGGTGACACCCTATCTCAAAGGGATAAGACAGACAAGACATCCTACATCACACTCAGACCAACACATCAAGGAGTATCAGTATGCACACCCCACACAGCCATGTTTCTGCACCGATGAAACAAGCATATATACACATACCAAAGGAGAGAGGAGAGCAATGGAGGGAAGAAAAGAGGTGAAAGGGAAGAGGGAGTGTGGAAAGAGACAGACATGAGAGACCACTGAACTCAGAATGGGAACTGCCCTCCAATCAAGGAATGTTTTTAAAAAATATCCTCCTTGATCCTTTATTTTCAAAGTAGAATACCCAGCCAGTTTTGGTGGTTTACATCTTTTATCCCAGCTGAAAGGAAGGAAGGAAGGAAGGAAGGAAGGAAAGGAAAGGAAGGGAAATTAAAAAAGAAAAGAAACAAAAGGAAGGAAAAGAAAAAAAGAGATGGGTGGATCTCTATGTACTAGAGGTCAGCTTAAGTCTTCAGAGATTTCCAGGCCAGTCAGGGTTAAACAATGGGGAAAAAAAATAAGTAAATAAATTCAACCTCAGCCTTTGTTATTCTCTGGGATGGGAGAAAGAAAAAAAAAAATGTTTGGGTTACATGCTCTTTATATATTTGGGTTATATACCCCCAAATTATCATTATGTATAAAACGCACACCCTGTCACTTACCAAGCACTCCCAAGTTTAGGGAGAGAAAGAAGACACTGCCTTCCTTACACCTAGGGAGCCACTCCCCAGTGGCTGCGACTCGACACAGGCGTGCCCCGCTGATGACAAGGATGTAATGCTATTCCAAACTGGGTTGCGCTGCTGCTGTTCCTCTTGGATATGTTAGGCATCCAAGGTACCACAGGTGACAATGACAGAAAAACCTGTATGATGTGGACTCCAGTAGGAGTCAGATCACATCTGGGTCAATAACAAACCATATGACAGGGAAAAAAAAAAAGACCTCTCACAGTGTGTTTGTTCAGGACTGCAGCTGTGTCTCCTGGTGGGGGAGGGGGGGACAAAAAACCAGCATGTGTGCTAGTGTGTCTGAACGCACCCAGATCTCCCTGGCATCACCTTGGCTGCAGTTACACACGTACGGCCAAGGACAGGTGCACAGTGCTTAAATACAGCATGCAGCTGCAACACAGAGGTCTTGGCCCTGCAGCTGCAGACCTCGGCTGTCCTCAAAGAAGAGTAGCCGCCCATTAATAACTGTACAAAATTGTGATTCCCTGCCATGGCTCTCTGTTTTGCTAATGGCCCCTGCATCATGGGACCTCCTGTTTTCCTACATGAATGGCGGGAGAGAAAGAAATAATTTTACCTTCTTAGTCCTATACAGCTTTACCTCTGAGAGTCATTCCAGAGGACCTCAGTCATACCTGCCATTCATTGCATTTTGATGTTTTTGCAAGAAGCAGGAACAAGGCCTATGCATTGATCGGCCTCACAGGAATGGTAAGAAACCAAATGCTTTCCGTAAAAGAAAAGAATTAATTTTTAAAGACACAAAAATCATACTTGATGGTTGGAGTTCTTGGCTGAACCACTTCTGGAAAGTGAAAAAGCAAAGAAAGAAAAAAATCTTCTGTATTTTGGCAACAGTTCCAACAGGTGGTTTGAAATTCTGAACCCCTGCCAAACCACCAGGAGTTTCTCCACAACTGGTGAGCTAGCGTATCATGTTGCACACTACAACTGTAATGAGCTGTAAACAGATAGGCCAAATGAAAGAGATGAAATGAAAAGACCGATGGACACACACACAAATGGAAAGTCTGGAATTATGAGTCTAATTCGATCTCAATGAGACAGATACATAATGACGGGAACAATGAGTGTTCACTGTGCACCAAAGCCCAGTCCAAGCAAGTGACACGGATCGTTACCTACCCAACCCTCACAGTAACAACCCTATGATGTGGAAATTATCACAAGCCCCATCTTAAAAGTGAAGACACTCAGACAGAGACATTGCCCTAGGTCTCCGAAAATTCTGTTCCTCCTGCCTACAAGTGCTGAGATGACACCCCTCCCCCCCCCCCCCAGGGTTTAACTGTGCCAGGCTGCTTCCGTAATCTTACTGTTCATCTCTCCAAAGGAGCAGGTCTGACCCCGACTATTCACAGAGGAAGGCCAGGTGTGTTCCCTCATACCCTCACCACCAGGGCACACTTCCAAAATGCACACGGACGCGTACAGTATGCAGACTTGACAGCCCTGGGCACCAGCTCACAGGTCACCAGGGGAAAGGAACAAAGCCAGAGAAGCGATACTCTCAGGCTGTTCCTGAGATCAGCTCTTCCCTTCTTAAACTCACAGGTAAAGACGGCTTCACTCATCTTTTCTGGAATCTATCATTCACTTTGGCATCTGATCCTTTTCCTCCCTATATTATCCGTACAGGAGTTTCTCCTTAGACAGGGCAACACATAAAATAAATTCATCAAAATACTACTGGAATCTATTACCTATACTAAACCCTGAAGTGAGGTAGTTAAATTTTATCATAACGTAACTACAGCTCATTTAAGAAAAAAATGCACTGTAACTCTACAATCCAAATACAAAAAAAATGATACATTTCTAATCCTTGCATCAATAAAAGACCACTGTCTACATTTAAAGGTTTGCTACATTACACCACTCTTAAAAATGTAGTCATCGTAAAACATGCTGTTTAAAGGTAGCCTTTTTAATGTGATGTGAATTTTAAAGGAGCCTGGAGCATATACAAAATGGTGCTTTCACAAACACACAAAAATTATTCCTTGCCTCTCAGCAAGGCAAGAGCATTTTGGTGTCAGATCCCTGTCTGATTAGATTTTCAGACTTCCTCAGATACAGAGCTAGCCATAATTTTGGGGAAATAGCCTTCGCAACCTTTGGAAGACCATAAAACAAAATTCATACTTAATCAAATATCATATGATCGTCAACAAATCTGAGTCAATTCTTTAAGACCTACTAAGAATTCAAGGAATTACACTGAAGTGCATCGGTCCAGGCTAGACTGCAGGGAATACAACAAGCCTAGTCTGGGCCCTCCTCGTGAGCCACAGCACATTTTAAATGGAAACAGAGGCCAGCAGGAGAATAACCGTACACCTCCCTTCCCCCACCCCTTGCTTTTTAATTGAATGAAAAATCTCCACATGAATTCACTAGAAGCCTGATAGCTTTAGTAAGCATGATGTTACTGTGCAATTTACAACAATACTTCAAGTACCAGTTAGCAGAGCTTAGATTTAAAAAAAAAAAAAAAAAAGAGCCAAAATTTGTATTCAACTAAACCTGGGGAGGGCATGGAAGAGATTCTAATAAAACGGGGAAGGGATCTCAGAAAGAAATAAACTACATGCTCTCTCTCATATGTAGAATCTAGCCAATAAAATATACCCACATGTACACAGAGGGACATACAGGTACGGTATGGAAAGAGAAAGGCTGAAAGGAAGATGAGCAAGGCCTGGCTGAGGTGATGGAGGACATTCGTGATTACAGAACCTATGGAGCGGCTTTTCTTTCAAGTTCTGCCATGGACGTGAGCGTGGGGGACACTGACAACGTTAACGCAGAGCTCCATGGCTTCAGTGTCAAGTGCCATTGTAAATTCCATGAGTCGGTAAGTTGTATAGACTCGGAGTCTCGGTAATTTTGGTATATGATGTTTTTATTTGTTTGTAAGGTTTTTATAATAGAGTTAAAGAAGCAAATGGCTGATAAATAAATGAACAGGCAAAGGTACAGCAACCATGTAATGCTCTAAGAAAACACTGACTAGGAGTCCAGGAAGTGACTGGTAACGTGAGAAAGAGCAGGGTGGCTCTTTCCAGGAAGTTGCTGCAGAACGTAGGAGGAGGAGTGTGGCTCTCTCCTGGGGATGGGATGAAGCTGAGGAAGCGGCGAGGGCTGGACCAACAGCCATACAGCATCAGCTACCAAGGAGAAGCCCTGGGGCGACTGCCAAGAGGGTAGCGGCGTAATCCTACCTGACATAGGGAATACCACAGATGACGTCATGAGTTCTCAGGGTGCTGGGACGTACACAGGACAAAGGGTGGCATCCATCCTTTCCTTCCGTCTGTCAGGTCTCTTCCTAAGAGTGTGGCTGTCATGTGCCTTACATCTCTGCTGGGCACAACTCTGGGAAACAGAGGAGAGGTCTCCTCATCCCGCATTCCCTTCCCCCCTTCTCTGTGTCTCAGTGCCCCACCTATCTCTTGAGCATGTAAGCAGGGTGCCAAGGTTAGCTGGGCTGCTGAGTTTCAAAAGGACGGCTTATTCTTAAGAGCGTCCATTTCTCTACCTCCCATACGATTAAGCAAGTTTGAGAAACTCGGTGTTTTCTCACTTTATCCAGGATGAGTACACTTTATCAAAAATGATGCCTAGGGTTAACAATAACCACAATGTAGCTTATCAAATATTTAGCGGAGCTCTACTGTTACAGCTAAGGTGCGATGGGCACTCAGAGGCTCGGCCAGTGTGGAGAGCACACTCTGGAGCGCCGGGCCAGCTAATTAGAACCTGCTAGGCTTCTCTGCTTCTGAGTGGTACATGTCCTAACTCCAGGGCCTCTAGCCTTGTACTTGCCTTGTCAGCTGTCCCATCCTCCCAGATCTATTTGCACGAACCCTACTCTTATCTCTAAATTAGCTGCTGCACATCTTCTATAGCTGGAAAAAAAATCAGATTTCCAAAATGGTTAGGACACTCTCTCCAAACTTGAAATCAATTCTGGGGGGGAAAAGCCCAAGTGACACTCGGCCCATCAATCAAGCGTTCGGCAGGTGGTGAGAATGTGCTCACCTCGCTAGCACAGACAATTCAGAGGCACCAAAGTACTCGGTATGACTGACTGCACAGGCCTAGGAGTCAGAAACACCTCCACCTCTGTAGTCCATGTGCTCTTACCGTCCATGTCAAGACTCTCTTGCCTCAATTCACTCATTTACAAAGTAAAGAACAAATGGTACGTTCCCACTAAGTATACAAAGCGATTAAGATGCCACAAGCCGACTGCCAGCACACAGTGCAAGCTCCAGAAGTATCAATGGCCTTGCCGTCATCCAGGTTCATAGGCAAAAATGCCAACAGGATATGGCTTCAACAGTACCTGCCACTGCTAAGGTCCTCTAACCACAGTTCCCCCTGTTCCAGGAAACGACTTCAAGCTGTTCTGTGCAAAGGATGTTCACCTGGTAAGAGTGGCAATGTGATCCGTCCCTCCAGTCACCGGGTCTCCACCACACCCAATTCGTAGCCTAATGCCCAAGGCTCCCCACTGCAAGAGCAATGATCAATTTCTGGAAAAACCAAGCGGACTTGGTTTCCCCAGCAGACCTGGACATTGAGGAGCGACTCTCTGATGATAGCTGACAGACACAGAGACACAGAAGAGCTGGCCAGAGCAGAAACACCTGACCAGGTATCGTATGCTGGGGAACTGAGCAGAACAGTTAGTTTAGTTTCTGTGCCAAGCCCCCTTACAGTAAATCCTGTGATTAAACAGAGAAATGGTGTGCTTGTGACTATAACTTAAGAACCCACTGAACCAACTCAAGGAATCTGCTAAGTGGCTCTGTTCCCCTCGGCTGGTCTTGGTAAATGCAAGAGAGACAGCGCCTGCATTCTTGATTCAGGGAACCCAAGAGGACATGGTATCAGGGACATGTTGGGCTACTCCAGAGGCTGCCCTCTGACCCTGCCGCCTCCCACCTCCAGCCTGAAAACTCCATACATGTAGGTCTATATTCCACAGAACAATGATTAAGCACCGGAGCACTTAAGCCCACGGTTACCTGGGAATTCAGTTTCAGGGAAGAGGAGAGCAGCGCTTTTGCAGGGGCACAGTTAAAAGGCCCAGTTATGAAACTGACTGAGCCACTCCACAGTTGACTAGACCATGGTAGGAAGATGCTTTTAATAACACGGCCATCCTAGAGAGCATATTATCATTTACAAGGTACCTTCGCATACACTCCACCTCTTTTGATCTTCTTAATGACCCTGTGAGGCTGGTAACCTAATCTCCATTTCCAGATACTAAAACTGAGGCTGAGAGGTTTAAAAAAAAAAAAAAAAAAAAAACTTAGTCAGAGAATCCTTGTCAGCTAGTCCCTGGCTCATAGTCCTGGACTACACACATGACAAAACGGTACAAAATAAAACTAGAGTGTGTGTTGCTTCAGTCTCAAAAGGAGCTGCGTTACCCCAAAATTTAAGTCTTGAAAATAAGGACAGTAACTGTTGACTCAGTTTGCTTTGTGCCTTTTTTTAAAGATACTTAGAACAATCCACTTAGGTGTAAGAATTGCTTACTTGCAGTCCAGAGGTAAAGAACCTGCCAAAACAGAATCTGCCACCAAAGAAAATGGAAGCAAAGACCAGACTAGTACAAGATGCAAGAAAAAGGGCCATCTCCCCTAAATTGGGTCAACAGATCCTGAGATTCCCCAGAAAACAAGTATTGTGTCTAGAGAGAGAAGTCTAGGGCTGCCAGCACAGTTAAGAGACCAGAGAGGTTTTTGGCTGGAGCCAAAAACAAAACTTCAAAGGAAACAGAGCCTGGAGCTTCAAAGACCCCCTGCAGGACCAATTACCACCTACAATGTTTATCTAAGCTGTCATTTAAAGACAGCTACTTCCCTAACTGGGTGCTCAGTCTCACCTTAAAAACACCTACCATTCCAGAGGGATGAGTGGTGGGGGAAGGGCACACAAGTCCTCTGTTTTTGGAAAAAGAGAGAGAGAGAGAGAGAGAGAGAGAGAGAGAGAGAGAGAGAGAAAGAGAGAGGGAGAGACCCTGGTCAAGAACCAGGTACTCTGGTGAAATTTACCCTCCAAAAGTAAATATAATATATGTGGTTAAACTATGAGACAGCTATGAGTTTTAAAGGGGGGGCATTTAAAAGTCCCACTTCATTTTGGTAGGACAATAAAATGTTTTCAAATAATGTGAAGGGGAAGCACACAAGTACTCTTAGGTCTGACTCCAACTTTCAAAAACCAGAGTAGCCCAGGAGGCCAAAAGCTGCGCTTACCACTGTGTTAGCCCTAGCTTCAACACGTGGGCCGCTTGGACAAACAATGACGTTAAGATTTATTTACCAGAGACGAAATAATTCAGAGCTGGACAAAGCGTTAGGCTATGCAGAGAGAAAACACCACAAATACAAAGGCTGGGCAGCTAAGTCAAACTTGAGCATGGCCCGGCTCTCAGAATGGGGTGAGAAAGGAAATGGAAGTCCGCTTTGCTGTATCCTGTGTCCTCTCCGTTTCCCCCAGGAGCCGGTTCACAGCTTCTATGACAGGTGTGTTCATATGTGGGCATGTACTGGTGCATAATGGTCCTTAGCGGTACCTTAGCATGAAGCATGCATGATACATATGGGGGGCAAGGGTCAATGCCGACATCTGGTGCCTTCTTCCGTCCCCTCCCCATTTTTCTCAACAGGAAGCTCACTAATTACACTAGGACCCTGCTGTCTGCAACTCCCCAGTGCTGAAATTGTAAGTATGATACCATAGCTGGCTTTTCACATGGGTGCTGGAGTCCAGATTCAGGCCCTGGTGCTACCCCACAGCCCTACGTGCATTACTTAAAAAAAGAGGGGGTGGGGGCTGGAGAGGATGGTTCAGTGGTTAAGAGCACTGACTGCCTTCCCAGAGGTCCCGAGTTCAAATCCTAGCAACTACATGGTGGCTCACAACCATCTGTAATAAGAGCTGATGCCCTCTTCTGGTGTGTCTGAAGACAGCTACAGTGTACTTATATATAATAAATAAATAAATCTTTAAAAAAACAGTTTTTATTTGATTTATGTGTGCCTGGAGCTACTAACCATATTAATTATGAGTTTGCCCACAGAGCTCTCTACCTCTGGGCTGCAACCTAGCCAGCAGCAAAACCTCCCAGTGAGCCTTTCTATGCCATTGGATCTCACATCCACCTGAGGCACCTGTCCCTCAAGTACTCATCCTAGGAGGACCCCCCTGTGCGGGCAAACATCACTTTGAAGAGACTAGGAGATACAAAAAGCAGAATCCATGCAGGTCAGAGTCTGAAACTTCCCTTCAAGGAGTTGAAAGTTTAAACATCAGAATTGAGGTCCTATTAACATCTATGCAAGATAAAGTCTTTCCTTGGGAAATCTGAAAAGCAATGACGGAGACGCCCAATACAGATACACCTGACTCACTTACTAACAGGCAAATTTCTTATTCTCTGGGGCACTAACATTTTGAAGAACAGAGTACGTAGGCTCTGGGACTTAAAGCTCCTGGACACAGAATCGTTAGTTCACCAAATGTAATACCGAATTCACTTGTTGAAAGGCTTGAAGGAGATAAGAAAGGTAAAGTTAAGTAACGAGCACTTTTCCAGTTTGGTAGGAGGCTAAGTTCAAAGCTGACCAAGGCAGAAGAGACCTTCAGTGAAAACAATTAGTTATCAGATTCAAACGAAGAGGGGTTCCCACGTTTATTTTTGAATACTATGGAAGCCATCTGACCTGATTCGACTCGGTGTCAGAAAGCAGTAGCTGGCCATGGTGAGAAGACAGGGAAACGGGAGCCAGAAAGCCTGGGCTGCAGCCCAAGTTCTGCCACGTACGAGCTGGGAAGCCTTGGACAAGCTGCCTCGGCACCTCTGGCTTCAGCTTACGAACAGCTATGATGCAGTAACAATAAAGTCAGAGACTGTTTTCTAGAACCCTATTCTGCAACAGTAGATCTTCCAGGATAGGAAGCAACCCGCAACCGCCTTGGGGTACGGTGTGTCCTTTTACCAATTCTGTGCCATCCAACTGGTATCTAGAGAACCAAAGATTCCCTTAGAGGGATCGGCCCAAATCTGAGCATTAAGTGTAATAAAACCCTTTAGACACATATCTCGGGTAACAGACACCTTTCAACATTTCCTACTATGGATGCAATCAAATCACAACTCCCCCTTTAAGAACCAGAAACATCCCCAAACCTTAATGTCTTGTGAGTCAAGGCTTTGAGGTGTTCTCTGCACAGAGCATGTCCCGGAAGAAGGGGAACTTGGGGGAGGGAGGTATGACTTCAATAACTTCCCTCTCAGAAGACACACTTGTCAACTTCACAGCCCGGCACAGGACTATTACTTTTATTTCCAATCTGTGGAAATATTAGAAACACTTTTATGCCATCACACTGTGTGGGGGGGGAAGGATGCTAATAGTTTACATTTGGAGGCTGTGCCTCCCGGGTTCCCGCCTTCCCCTTCAGAAGAGGAAAAACATTAGGCCCAGGTCAGAAACTTGTTCGTTTGTCTGTGAACCCAGTTGAAGATAATGAAGGAAAGAGAGAAAAGGTTCTTTGGTACTATGGCTTGTCTTAAGCACAGTTTCCTTTGCAATTGTATCTGAATCCAATTTGTTTGGTCAATTCCAACCATTTCTTAAATTTTTAAGGCCCAATAGAAAGGCTCAACAACAACAAAAATTAAGCCGTTTTGGGGACACACCCACCTATTATTTTATCAACAATAAAAGGAACCTGAGAACCTCCTGCAGGACTCTAAACATGGCCCTTTAAAGAGCTGCAGCAGCTCTTTAAGGTACTTGACATGTCTTCTCTTTCTCATGGCCTGCCATCCACCTCTGGAAAGTTTTCATCAAGTTGTAGAAATTCTAGCAGCACCAACTGGGATGTCCTGGAAGCCGAGTGCTTCCCAAGTGTTTGCACTTGGACACAGAAGCAGTGCCTGCAGTATAGAGCTATCATCCAAACACATCAGAGTTCTAACTGCTCCCCAAACAAAATCGTCTTAGTTGCCATCCCTAAGGAAGGAAAGTGCTAGAAGCTAAATGATCACCCATCCTTAAACAGTACACGGCTGGGGAAGGACACCCGCCTCCCAGCCTAAGGATGTGCATTTGACTCCCAGACCCCAGCTGGTGAGAGAGAATTGACTCCAAGCCGAGCTCTGACCTCCACGCGAGCACACATGCACACATACACTAAAGAGGCGTTTTGTGTTTTAGAACACCGATTCTGATGACCTTGGATCCTTCGACTGTTCTCAGAAGAGGCTTGGAAAGAATCACCCCCCCTTTCCTTGGAAGGGTCAAAGGTGCAGGCCACCCCTCATCACCTCCTTCCCCTTCTGTTTGAGATAGCCATTATTAGGCTCTAACCTGTGACGTTCATGCATCATGTAAGGATGCCAGAGAAACCAAAAGCATTTAAAGGAATGGATTTCTCTAAGGTCCCACTCCAGATCACCAAAGCCCAGCAGCAGCTCTGTTCATCTGGTGCAGGCTACACTTGTTACAATGTGTTAACACTGAAAGCCAGATGGGGGCACCTTTAATTCCAGGACTGCAGAGGCAGAGGCAGGTTCTGAGTTCAAGGGCAGTCTGTTCTACAGAGCTAGTTCCAGGATAATGAGAAATAGAATGAAAAAGATATGTAACTGATTTTTAAAACATTGTGTGCACTATGAAAAAAAGTAAATGTTTAATGCAATTGGAAGGCTGGGTCAGAGTTTACAGGAACTTTTCCCTCCAGCGCAAAAATAATTCACATTCACGCCACACAGCTGTTCTGCCCCAGTGAGATGGATGTGCTTTTTCCCAACTACTTCTCTTGAAACCTCCAACATTAAACACCATCTTGGAGTTGAAGTATCTGCTTACATCCTCCTAGTAGCCTAACTTGACCAAGGTGCTATAAATTTCCGATCTGATTATCAGATCCGGTGTCCCAAGCAAACTTGTACAAATGAGGTTGCATGCGGAAGCAAATTAGGTTGAAACCTTTTCACAGGTACTTGCAAACGCAGGAGAGAAGTAGAAGAGAATTGATCTCGTCCTTACCAAACCATTACCAAATGAATGCCTAGAACACCCAGGAAACTGCTTAAACCCTGGGGAGAAATCAACTCAGAGATGACTCCGGAAAGGAAGGTGCTCTTCCACAGATCCACTGGCTTCAGGATCTCCTCCTCATCTCCAAAGGTCTCTGGTGCGGTTGGCCTCAGAGTGGCACTGCCTCAGAGCTCTTACTTTGGAGGGCAGCATCAGTGTCTTCTTTAGTACACAGTACTACACAGTCCTTCCAAGTTCTTATTTCATCCCTGTGTGTTCCAAAGTCAAAAGCAAACACCCAGCAACATTTGCAAGTAACAATTCTGACAACCCCAAACCAGTAAGGAGTTAAAACTCAACCCTGCTCCGGAGAAAAAGTAAACTTGTTTTCTTTCTGAATGCCACACCTCCAAAAAACAGAGGCCCAGACCCAGGTGGTCTTTAAACTTAAATCAAGAAGAGGTGGAGGGTGTCAGATTTCTTGGCCCCTGGCACTGAAAGGTGAAAAATTAATTACATTCAATTAGCAAAACAAGGTTGTGCGGAAGCCAATCAACCACACCTTTCTCCACCCCCCCCCCCCCAAAGGGAGAGTAAGATTTCAATAAAAGCTGTAAAGAATTGGTGTGTTGGGGGAGAAGGTTGAACACAAGGAGCATCAGCTCTTTCAGAAAGAACATCATGGTCTTATCTATAAAGCTTGGAGAGGTTGCTTTAGAAGCCAGCAAAAGGCCAGCCTCACCACACCAGCCAAAGAAATTCCTAGAAGGCGCTGCTTTCTCACAAGCACCCCCAGAATCTGTCCAAGTACATTGTCCTCTCAACAAAGCAGTTTATTTCTGACCTCAGTTAAAGAGTATTTTACTCCGTTACAGCAACACTCAATGTCCACACAGAACTTCCGTGTGCACAAGGAAACTATGGATTCACCATTGATTCTGGCCTCAGGCTTTTCCCAGGGTTGAAAAGGAAAACGTCCTAGGGCTTCCTCATCCGAATCCCCAGGCTTGATACTTCCTCTCCCTCCCTCCCACTCTATGATCAAGTCTGGGAGGACTTTAATATCCTTCCTATCACTCCCACAGAGAGCAGTCTGAGGGAATCCATGGACAATAATCAAACCTTTCATGTCAGGGCCCCGTTCCCACCCTACCCGTTCCAGATCCAACCACGTTTGGAAGCATTTCCCCTATTCTGCATTTCATGAATCAACTGCACAATCGGCCAACCTCTGCCAGTTCCTCCTGTCTCGGCTGAGAGGTTTCCCCTTCCTTCCCTGGGCAGCACAAGGCTGCTCTGGTTTTTAACTGGCGTAAAGTGGAAATGCACCATAGGAGCTCACTAACTCTTTCCCAGCCAGACACAAGTGAGTCTGGGTCACTGAGCTCAGCTATCAGGAAACTGACCGGCCTCCGCTTAAAGCAGATTTGTGCATTCTAACTTTGACCTGAAACCCTGTGTGTCTGCTGCTGTTCAAGACAAGGAAAGTAAGGCTGAAAGGGGCTACAAAGTAACCAACTCAGTTACTTAGCAACTAAACAAAACTCGCCTCTCCACAGAGGCTAAGGAGGCATCTCAAGCCCATTCAAAGAGTAACAGTCCACATTTATATGCAAATAGATAAAGACAAAGGAGAAAGGGAAATCTAAATTAGTAAGGGTAGTTCACTGCAGTGGGCCTGAGGCCCAGATTTTAAAGTTTCTCAGCTATAGGAAAGGGCTTATAGGAATCAATGAATGAATGAATGAATGGCCCTAACCAACTTACACTCTACCCTTAATAAACACCAGTGCTGTAGAGGAAGTAAGAAACAGTCACAAGTTGGGGAGGTAAAAATCAAAATACTTAAGCTATCAAGAATCTAAAGCTTAGAGGGAAAGGCACAGATGTAAGCCCAGCAAACAGTCCGGTGAACAGGTACCCATGTTCTTGAAGAAAACAAGCAAAGCATATGGGTCAGTGTCTGTCACTGGGTAGAGCGGTCTCTCCGGGTCTCCAGACACCGTGACAAATACTCCCTAGTACCCTTCCGAGAACCGCGTTTCCAAACTTGGATGGGAGCCCCATCCTGCGCGGAAGACGCATGGGTTCTGAATGGTTTCCGAAGTATTAGGGAGATGCCTTCACCAAGCAGACCCGTGAGAGTACCGGGTGGAGCTCACCTGAGAAGCTCAAGTTCGGCCCCCACACTTGAACCCGGCCGCTTGGTCCCTGCAAGCAACCGAATGGAGGGCTTCTGCCCCCACCCCGCATCCCTCAACCTCCCACCTGGACTCGCAAGAACGCAGCCCTTACTCACTTCTCGTACTCGGTGTTGTCTCTGTCACAGCGAGAATCCTTGTGCTTTTGCCAATCTTTGCCATGTTTGCAGGTGGTGAGGAGCAAGACGTCCTCCCCGTTATGGACGTGATATAAGGCATTCCTGGTGTCTGACCCTATCCCTGTCAGGTACCTCTTCCCCTTGAAAACCAGCATGTACTTCCTGAGAGGAGGGATGGTATTAAATTTCAAAAACCCCCTCTCCCCTCCTGTCCTGGGATGATCCTTAGAAAAGAGGGGAATAGAAACATCGAAGTTTGGTCGGAAGTTTTCAGTGCTGATACTGGCCTTGGCCAGCATCGCCTGGCCGATGTCAAACCCCACGTCCTCGGTGTAGTCAGGCCAAGTGCCAGAATATAAATTAAAAATTAAATGATTCCTACCATTGTTCCACAAGTGGAGACTCTGCACTTTGGATCTCAAACTGTGCACATATTGGGGTGATAATTGGTCTCTGTCTAAAGTGTCCAGACCCAGGACAAAGAGGCACGCCTGGCTGGGGTCCGAGGTGTAGAACCTGGAGCCCTCGATGGCCGCTAGAATGTTTTGGTAACTTTCGGCGATTTTCTCCCCTTTCTGCTGCGGGTAGACGTAGACTTTGAAACCGTTTTTCTTGCAAAGGGTGAAATCGAAGCAGGACTCCATGCGGCACTTCTTGCCTTTGTAGATGCTCGAGTTGGCGTCTCGCTTCTGCCGGGGGGAAACGTGCACGCTGGAATCCTCGTTTTCCAACTGATCCCAAGGGAAGAAGGGGCGCAGAGCGTCCGGGAAGCGGGGCCAGAAATGATCAGGACTGGGTTGGTGCAAGCCATTCCGACCAGTGTGCTGTTCTCTCCGGCTGTGGCTCCTCGATGCCCTAAACTGCACGCCTCCAAAATAAAACAAAAGGGCGAGACAAGAGCCAGCTGAGAGCAGGATGAAATAGCGTTTTTTGGCCTGCATGTGTCCTGCCTGGGTCAAGAGAATTGTAAATAAACACAAGAATCACCCAAGTTTCCCAATCAACACTTTCAGCTCCAGTCCGCCATCTTCCCGCCTGTAAAGACTTCAAACTCTCCGCTCCCACCTTCTCTGGATGCCTTTCCCAAAGCCGTGGACTGATCCAGCGCATGTGGGCGATTTCTTTAACTTTCTCCCCTCCGGTCTTTCATCTCTGGGCTGCACAAAGCACGGGAGAGAGCCGGGCAGAAAGATCTCGCACCCAGGGCGGGCGAACAGCGGACTGTAATTCTCTTGCATGCAACAAGACGGAGGCAAAAGAAAGCCGAGCAGGGAAGAAAAAAGCTCCCGGTACCCAATCAATGGCAAGAAGAAGTGACTGCCTTCTCCACTCGGATCCCTCTCGGCGGCGTGGAGAACGAGCCCGGGGGGTGGTGGGGAAGCAACTTCAACTCATCCACACTCCGGTGCAGAGCACTCCGGTTCCAACAAGTCAGTCCTCCCCGGCTTCAGCCGGCTAGTGCATCTTGCAGCTGGGGCGCCGTAACCTCACGAATCCCTGCATGTCTCTTTATTCCCTTCTGCAGCGGCTCCCCACGCTCCGCCGGTGTTTACTCCTGCGCCCGCGGGGCCGGGCTCCCCCACCCCGGGCGCGCGGCGGCCCGGCCGGCGAGCACGAGGCGGCGCGTCCTCCCCCGCGGGCAGTGCCGGGCCCCGAGCGGCGCTTCGCTGGGCCCCGCGCTGGCGCTGGCGCTGCCGACCGCCGCGTTCGGTCGCCGAATGGTTACCCGGTTCTGAATGTTACACTTACACATTCCATTCCCGACACGACAGCGCTGACCTCATCCATCCACGCAGCCCGCGCTGCCATTGGCCGGGCGTCACGTCCGGGTGGGGCGGGGCTTCCGCTGCGCCCATTCATAACCCCCGGCGGCCGGCAGAGGACCCCGGAGCGCACGGACGGCGGGCGGAGCGCTCGCCCGGGTCGGGCGTCGCCCACCGCCGGCCTCAGGCAAGCCGGGCCGGGAATGCGACCTGGACCTGGCCGGCCCCAGGGGCGCGGGAGGAAGGTGGGGACGTGGTCGGCCTCCTGCTGCTCGGGATGCCCGGGGTCTCCACGAGCCGGGAACGCCTCCCCGCCTGGAGGCTGAGAGGACCGGTTCCTGGAGAAGGATGCTTGAAAATGGAGAAGCGAGGGGAACGGGGGAGGGGGGACTTCATGGAAAGCGAGCGAGCGAGCACAGGTCGAGATGTCTCTCTCTTCCCCACACTTGGACCCGCTGAGGTCCAATTCTTTGTGGGGTTTGGTTGGTTTGTTTTGTTTTAAACACTGAAGTGGTCTTTCTAATTCCCCTATGTAACCCACCCATTTTTCTGTCTTGCTCACGGAGACACCTTAATCCTCAACAATGAGGAGAAATTGTTGCAGTCGGATTGAACGGCTGCAGTTCACAATCCGTGGCTGAGTATGAGAAGACACCTTCTAAAGCCTTCTGATCTGCGTGCCCTCTCTTCCATTCCTGAATCTCCCACCTGTTCTCGTCCGGGAGGGTCTAATGGCTGAAAAGAAGCCATTTCATTTTGCCCCCATCGGTGTTACTATTCCTGAGGTGGTGTTTTTAAGATGTCACCTGCCCTAGCTACAGAAGGGAGCCTTTGAAGGAAGAAATAATTGTATTTACAATGAATGTGCCACGGTTGTTCCTTCAATTGACCTTCCTTCTGTCGACCCCCCTGCCCCAAGCCCCTAACGAGCCTCCAGGACCTCAAACCTGTGCTAGATTCCCAAGCATTACCTGGCCTCACAGTGTGCATCCTGGCTTAGAACACTTCCCCACCCTAGCCTCAGAGCCTGGCCAAGCTGGACAAGTAGTTGCCCAGGGCTGCAAGTTGTTTGGTGATTGTTTATTGTGGGAGTGAGTGAACTGGGAGCAGACACGTCCTACATCCCTCGGGCTACTGAAAAACCCCAGCTGGCTGGGTACCCTTGACGGTTCTAATAAGCCAGAGTGGAAAGTTTTCAGCCTTTGTTGTTTCAGATTTGTTTGGATAAAGAAGAGAAGAGATTGTGGGTGGGATATTGTGGTCCATTCCTGAAACCTCTGCCCATTTTGGACCTGCCAAAGATGAGGTAGGTTTTCGTGATTTACTTTGTCCCCACCACAGAATTTAGAGAGGCCTGAAACAAGAGTTAAGGGTTCCTTCACTTTCTAAGCTGGATGAGAACCTTGCAGGTAAAGGTAGCGATTGGAGCCACGTGTGACCCCAGCTCTCAGCAAGATTGCAAAATGAAGTCTTCCAAGCTCTTGATGTGAGAACTGGGTACCTGTACCCTGTAGAAAACCAGGCTCTTCTTTTTCTGCTTTGGCAGAATCTCTTGCTTTTCTTGTCCAACTGTGGTAGATTCCCTCAGTTTACAGCATGTCTTTGTGTTCATTTCGCAGGGGTTTATGTTGTAGGAGAAAATGATACTGAAAATGAGGGGAAACATGTTCAGTCCACGTCGCTGCTGTTGACGGTGTCTTAGTCCTGCGAGATGGTCTCAGCTTACTCTCCGCTTCTCGTTGATGACGTGATATTTTAGAGTAATGGTTTGGGTTTTGTTTTTTTTAATCAGCCAGTCTCAATTGGTAACTAATACATATTGGATATGTCCATAATGGGTGTCATTAACCCTATTCTACTGTGACATCCCAGCTGCAGTCTGGTCACTTCTACAAGGACATCATCTGAGCAGCACTCCTACCCTATTTTTTCACTAGACCATCTCACCTACTTATACCTTTGTATACATAAATAAATCTTTTAAAAATATATTTATGTGTATCAGTGTTTTGCCTGGATTATAAGGCCGGTGCTCATGGAAGTCAGAACAGCATGTCAGATCTCCTGGAACTGGAGTTGTGGATGAGTGTGAGCCATCATGTGGGTGTTGGAATTGAACTCTTGACTTCCTCAAAAGCAACGAGTGCTCTTAGCTGCTGATCGATCTCTCCAGTCTTAGTGTCTTTTTCTGTTGTTTAACCAGAAGTTTTAGTATTTTAAGATTCATTTTTAAGTGTGTATGTGTATGTGTGTGTGTGTGTGTTTATAAAAGTAATTGTGATGGCTAGAGACACAGTTGTAAGTGGCTGTGAACCACCCAATGTACTTGCTACATAATGAATGCAGCTCATCTGCCAGACAGCGTCTGCTCTTAACCACTGAGATATGTCCCCAGCCTTATTCTATCTTTTTAATCCATAAAGCCTGGGGCAGTTCCTGGATTTAGGTAGAATTCAAATACTGAATTGAATGAATTAGTGAATGAATGATTAAAAATTGACTTAAAGTTCCAAAGAAAGGTCTCTTAAGGAGGGAAAACAAAAACAAAACTGACTCATCTACGAAAGCATTCTGCACCACAAAGTTAACAGTCAACAGGATGAAAAAAGCAGCCTAGTGAAAGGAGCAGTCTCAAGCCATACATGAAAAGGAGGTTGGTATCTAAAATGTGCAAGAACTTCATGAAACTCAATAGCAAAATAAATGAAAGTGGGCAAAGGATTTAAATCGACATTTTCCACAAAGAAGACATAAAGTACCCCAATGGGAAGATTTAAAAGGTTCTACATTACTAATCATTAGGGAAATTCAAAGTAAAGCCACAAAAAAAAAAAGATGCCCACACACACCTACTAGAATGGCTATATCAAGACAACAAGAGGTACCAAGTTTTGAAAGGGGGAGAGAAGAAAAGGGAACTCACCTTCCACTGGTGTGCTTTAGAACAGTGTGAAGGTTTCCTAATACTACTAAAAGTAGAAGAAATGACGCCACTTAATCCAAGAATTCCACTCTTCAATGTGGTAAAAAGATACTGAGATCACTACATCATTGTGGCACTGTCCACAAAAGTCAAGACCTCAGCTTCTGCTCATTGACCAGTGGATCAAAAATGTGCATATGAAATGGGACATTATTTATCCATAAGGGGAAGAGAAAATTTAATTTGCAACAATGTATGTGAATTTGGTAAGTAGTATGTAAGATGAAATAAGCCAGATAATGAAAGGTAAATACTTCATGACCTGATCTACGTGTTGAATCAAAAACCTTGAGGCCAGGCTGCAGGTTGGTAATAGAGCATTTGCCCAGAATGCAAACTGTTCAATTACTTGTACCCTCAAAACAAAGTAAATTAAAACCTCAATTTAAACATAATATATATATATATATATGTGTGTGTGTGTGTGTGTTTGTGTGTGTGTGTGTGTGTGTAAAACATGCATTATCAACAATTAATGAAAAAGAAACCATGAATTTAAAAGATAGCAAGTAGGTATATGGAAACAAAATCAAAGGGAAGGGGGAAAGGATATAATTATATTCTCAAAAAATAAACCAATTAAAAAAATTTTGGGCTCTCGCCAGGCATCCTCGTTGGAGTGACATCGTCTTTAAACCCCGCGTGGCAATCCCTGACGCACCGCCGTGATACCCAGGGAAGACAGGGCAACCTGGAAGTCCAACTACTTCCTTAAGATCATTCAACTTTTGGATGATTACCCAAGATGCTTCATTGTGGGAGCAGACAATGTGGGCTCCAAGCAGATGCAGCAGATCCGCATGTCCCTCCGAGGGAAGGCTGTGGTGCTGATGGGCAAAAACGCCATGATGCGCAAGGCCATCAGGGGGCACCTGGAGAACAACCCAGCTCTGGAGAAACTGCTGCCTCACATCCGGGGGAACGTGGGCTTTGTGTTCACCAAGGAGGACCTCACTGAGATTAGGGACATGCTGCTGGCCAACAAGGTGCCTGCTTGAGCTGGTGCTATCGCCCCATGTGAGGTCACTGTGCCTGCTCAGAACACTGGTCTGGGGCCTGAGAAGACCTCTTTCTTCCAAGCTCTAGGTATCACCACTAAAATCTCCAGAGGTACCATTGAAATTCTGAGTGATGTGCAGCTGATCAAAACTGGAGACAAGGTAGGAGCCAGTGAAGCCACACTGCTGAACATCTCCCTCTTCTCCTTTGGGCTGATCATCCAGCAGGTGTTGACAATGGCAGCATTTACAACCCTGAAGTGCTGGACATCACCGAGCAGACCCTGCACTCTCGCTTCCTAGAGGGTGTCCGAAATGTGGCCAGCATCTGTCTGCAGATTGGCTACCCGACTGTTGCCTCAGTGCCTCACTTCACCATCAATGGGTACAAGCGGGTCCTGGCTTTGTCTGTGGAGACTGAGTACACCTTCCCACTTGCTGAAAAGGTCAAGGCCTTCCTGACTGATCCATCTGCATTTGCAGTTGCTGCACCTGCGGCTGCTGCCACCACTGCTGCTCCTGCAGCTGCTGCAGCCCCAGCCAAGGCTGAAGCAAAGGAAGAGTCGGAGGAATCAGATGGTGATATGGGATTTGGTCTCTTCGACTAATCTCTTCAATGAAACCAAGTCAGCCTGCTTAAACTGAGAAAGATGGAAATAAAGACTTACTTCTCTTTTAAAAAAAAATTGGACTCACAAATGGAGAGAAGAGAAAACATTTTGACAAGACCAAGGTGGAAATGGAGAAATATTGGTTGAAAGATAAGAAGTTGCAGTTATAGGGCTGGACAGACGGCTCAGTGGTTAAGAGCACTGACTGCTCCTCCAGAGGTTCTGAGTTCAATTCCCAGCAACCACATGGTGGCTTCACAACCATCTATAATGGGATCTGATGTGCTCTTCCGGTATGTCTGAAGATAGCAACAGTGTTCTCATACATAAAATAAATAATTGCAGTTATACACTAAGTAAGTGTTGGACTTTTGGCACAGTGACTACAGTGAACAACACTGTGTTGTCCAAAATGGCAGCGCACATCTGTAAGTCCAGCCCTGTAGAGACGGAGGCAGCCAGCGTGAGCAGTATAGTACAAGACCATCCTTTGGTGAATAATGACTTCATGACCAGGACATGTCTTTAAATAGAGAAAAGAGAAAATGAGGGGAAAAAAATCATAGGTTGTGTTATATCTAGATCATCCTCTATGATAGGATCAGAGCCCAAAACACTCATTTTCACATGCTTTGACCTTCTGGACAATGCTGCTTAGCCACAGAACATTTTAGAGTACCTCTTGCTTACTTCTGTGACCCTAAAGCCATGAGCTGCCACTAGCCACTCCAGCCTAATTTAACGTCATGAGGTAAGATCACACCGTGTCTTGCAAATTCAGAACAAAGCTCAAAATTTGCTTTATAATAAACACGCATTGCTTCCATACTGTCATAAAAGTATATTAATTTCATTAAGTTGGACCATTGGGAGTGGGGTACTGTTTAGAAATTACTTAAGGTAACTTTAGTACTGAGGGTGGTGGGGATCCTAAGGCATTAAACATGCTAAAAAAAAAAAAAAAAAAAAAAAAAAAAAGTCGGCTTACTTTTTAAATTTCGAGGCAAAGTTCCTGAGTTTCCCAGGTTGGCCTTGAACTCAAAATTCCCCTGCCTCCATCTCCTGAGAAACTGGAATTATGGGCTTGTAGCACCTAGCATACCTAAAAGAGTAGATTTTATTTTCCCACATATACAGTGAAGGTCAGCGTAATGGGTATTTTTAACTTGATACTCAAAATGGGGCTTCACCTCCAGGCTCATCTAAGATGCCACCTCACCAGAGACAACACTAATTAAAGTAACAGGCCTCCTCCCCCATATCATTTTGCTTTACCCCTTAACTCTGATGATGGCCCCGGCAGACTCTATTTATTTGTTAATTCATTGTTACTTCTAGGTCACCAACCATAGGAAAGGATCCTAATGTGCTTTTTTTGTTTGTTTACGACTATGTAACCAATAACTACCACTACTGTAGCCTGTGTTATTCAACAAGTATCTCTTGACCTGATTACCTAATTTGATCCCATTGTCTGTGAGTCAAATAAGAGAATATTCAAAACTGGAATTCACAGACTACAAAGGTACTTTAATCACACAAGCCTGGATTAATTTCCTTTTGGAGGGCTCCTTTGCAGGACCAGCTAAAGTCCTGAGTAGCATATGGCACAAAGGATTCCCTGAGAATGGATTCTCATCTTGAATCCCAAGTTCAGACTGTCTGACCTTGAGTAGATTAGCTGACCTCTGTACTTCAGTCTTCCACTGGCAAACCTGAGAACATATATATATATATATATATATATATATATATATATATATATATATATATATATATATACACACACACACACACACACACACACACACACACACACACACACACACACATCATGTTTAGTTCATTGGGCTACTCTACTGTAGGCACCAAACAAGAACTAATGAACAAATAAGACACATTTACAAGAAAGGCCTTTGAAATTCACAGTGTACTTGGCCAGTGTCAATAGTCACCAAAGTCTTGGGTCACTACAGCGACACACACAAGAGCCACACGCACAAGAACATCCTGTTGTCAAGCATTAAATACATGGAGGATTAGCCACCCTGACCCCGTGTATTCCAGATAGCTTATAGATGCTGGAATAGCTCTTGATAGTATAAGAAATTTTTAAAAAGGATGAGGGGGGCTTTATTGAATTACCCTCCCCCCATAAATTACTGGCAAAGAAACCGTTTCTTTTAATGTATATAAAACTATACACACAAAAGTTTCTCTACGGTCTGTAAATATATTTCTTATTAAAAAAAAGGTGGTTCCAAAAATATGAACACAAACTTAAGTGCAATCAGTTATAAATGATTAAATGATCTACAATGCTCATGATCAATTTTAATAAGGTTACACAAAACGTTTATTTGACAGGGGCACATGGTGATGTGTGTGGAGGATATCTGACAGCATCCTCAGCGATAAGCATTTCAAGCTCTAAGAACAGCTAAGAGCTGCTTGTGGTACCCTGAGTGATGTTAGAAGAAGGGAAAAAACAAGCAAGTAAGGACCATCCTGGGGCATCTTAGAGGATGAAGGCACTTCCTGCCGGGGGTCAGCACTCTGACTTGTAGGTTTCCTTTTGCCTTTGCCCGACAGAATCTTGTGAAGGAATCTGAAGGAGGTTGGTTCTGAAGGCCTAGCATGCATGTGTCTCTGAAGGATGCAGGGTTGGGACATGCTGATATTGACCCAGTAAACATAGCCAAGGCTATCCCCTGTAGATCAAGTTAGGGAGTGGGAAAGGAACCCCACCTCAAAGGAAGAAAGGCAGTAGAAGTGAAGGACCTCATCGGGTTTCCAAAGAGTGAGGTCAGAACAAAGGGAATTCAGCAGTTCAATTCCATATTCAGCTCTAGGTTAGCATTTCACAGACAGCATCTCCCAATCTCTGAGGTTCCTAGCAATTGAGAATTCTTCTTCTACGCTGGAACAAATGAGGAAACAGAGTCCAGACTGGCAGAGGGAGCAGGCAGGAATTCATTTCCAGTTCTTGTAGACAAATACTTATTGAGTAGTTCCTCTGTCCCAACCACGCCTGAGCCTGGCATAAAGCGTCTACAGCTCCTTCACAATACACCAGCAGGGAGGTTTTCCGAGTGACACCGCAGGACCGCAAAGGCTGGAGAGGAAATGATGTCCTGTTTCACAAAGAAAAAAGTCAGACTCTAGTCAGGGGCTCTTGAACTTCTGTTCCTCTTGCTGGAAAGGGACATTCACAAGACCTGCTTAATATGAGGTGTAGGCTGCTTAAAACACAAGTCGCAGAGTCCCGTCTCCAGAGTTTCTGCTTTATTTGATCTGTCGCATGACTGCAGAATTTACTTCTATTCCCCCAGAGGCTGTTATGGACGCCCAACTCTAGGAGCATGCCGAGAGCCAGGATCCCAAATCCCTTGGCATTTTATTTACTGGATGGGAAGACTTTTAGAAAAGTTCTTGGCATGGGAGTGATGGGATCTGATTTCTGTTAGCCCTTTCTAGTTCAGTGGGTCTCAGCTTCTTTAGTGCTGAGGTGCCTTAGCTCCTCATGTTGTGAGGAGCACCCCCCCAACAATACAATTACTTTCATCGCTGCTTCAGAATTGTAATTTCGCTACCGCCATGAATCATACTGAGAATATCTGATTTGCAGATGGTCCTAGGCAACCCTGTGAAATGGTCATTTGATACACACCCCAGGGAGTCATGATCCACACGTGGAGATCCTGCTATTCTACCTAATAGGCCTGAGACTCAGGTTTCTGATTTGTTTGTTTTGATGGGGTCGAAAACAGGCTGCCCTCCAAACTTGCTAGGTGGTCAGATATGTTGTTGAACATTTGAAACCTTTGTCTCCACCTCCTCGGCGCTGGGTTTAGAGGTGTTCATCACGGCACCCAATTTATGTGGTACTGAGTCCTAACGTAGAGCTTCCTGCATGCTGGGCAAACATTCTACTAACCTAGTTACAACCTCTGCCTTGCAAGTTTGTCAAGGAATCCAAAGTTTTAAAAGTCTTGACTCTTTCCACTAGGACAATGGCGGGAAGAGAATGTAAACTTCAAGTCCTATTTTCATGATAAGGAAATTATGAACAAACCGGATTGTCACTGGCCAACCACCGCATGACTGTTAAAGATACGTGCAGGCTGAAGAGCGTTTTTGCCGGCTGCAGTCGAAACAGTGAGGTCTCTCTCCTACTAAGTCTCGTTTTTCCATAAACTGACAAGTTGGGCTAAGTTATATTTCGCCGTGTCCTTTGTGTGTTTGACAACTTGGAACTGGCTGCTATTTCTAGTGATAGGACAGCCTTTTTGTGGGTGTTTTCTGAGGGACAAATGGTGACAAGAAGTTGCCCTTCTCCCAGTTTGGTTCCACTTTTAAGAGCCTCATAGACGTTCTACTGACCCCTGGTGGAAGAGACCTGTGCTCTACCCTACATGACTGTCTAGGCAGCTGTGGCTTTCCCCAAACGCTTGGGTTTCTTTTCAAAAGTGTAATGTACCATACTGTCTCCTAGAACTCAGGTTATGGGAGGAGGGGAGGGGGGTGGGGGGTGGGGGACAGGGAAAGACATAATCACAATAAAACTGACTTGTGCTAGAGTTCACAAGAGGAAGAAGCAACATTTTTTTGTGGGGCCCTATTCCTATTTATAGATCTGTTTATAGATGGAGTAGCGAAGAGAAAATGAGAAATTGAAATGTCAATTGTAGAATGTGAGGAAATCAGGTCCGCCCACAGTTCCAGACCACTTCCCATGGTGAAATTCTCTACTAACACTGCCAAGAGTCTTTTTTTTTCCTTCTTTTAATTTCTTATACCCAGTTTTGTCTTCTACGCCACCAACAGAACTTTAAACATTTTTGTCTTGCCCTTCCATGCTTACATATTACTATGGTACAAAAAGATTATTGGTGCTCCCAATGATTAATATAAGACACGGGATTTTTTTTTTTTATTTTTTATTTTGACTCTTCAGGGTTTTTAATATGCGGAGGTCTGGTTCCTTTCAGCTCCTTCACTGCCAATCCTGGGGGTAGGGACTGCCTCAGCTTCTCTGCCTTCTCCTTGTCTGTGATAACCAGGGTATAACGGTACCGGCTACAGTGGACCTTGAACTTCACACTATCCTCGTTCTTGATCTTGGCAGATTTGACATCCTTCTGCCGGGCTGAGAGCAGAAAGTCCTTGGTTTCCTCAGTGTTCCGAGGCATGGCAAAGGGCAAGAAGCGAACAGAATGGAAAAAGATGCTGGAAAAAATCTTAAAGGACCTCCCCAGCCTTCAAGAAAGCTTAAGCCACATCCAGAATGAGCTAAATACAATTCAAATGGACTCTCAGGTCATTTGCAGTTAGTGACCTCTTCACTACATCCACACAACACAGAACTAGCACACCAAATAACCGTGGATGCTCCGAAGCTGTTTCTTAGCCTGAATGGTCTATATTTCTCTAAACCCTGGATTTCTTAAGAGCAAATCATCAGGTCATTTTCACAATGCCTGGCATCTTTATGACTAGGTAAAAAATACACTCAAATATGCGTGGGTAGAGACTTTTCTTCTGGCCTCCATGAGCCATCATTTTTGAAAACTTGACGTCTAATCAAACAGAACCATTTTTCAAATTAGAAATTCACATATCTTTATAGCCACCCAGTATGTAAACCTTCAGCAAATGATTCTACATCCACTCCTGTCTCTTCAAATGACTTATTATTTTTTCTGTGTTCTTGACACAGATCATACGGTAGACGTGTGGGAAGCTCAGAAACTATGGAAAACCATATAAAGATAACTAACGTATTTTGATATATTTGTATGTAAATTTCAGCACAGGCCTTATGTCAACAAAAATCTGATTACTTGAAGCTCACTAAAGTACACTAAAAATATACATCCTGGCTTTAAATAAAAGCCTTGAGCAGGGAATGGCTCGCAGGGGCATAATTCCTATTTGTTCCCTCCTACTGAGGATTTAAGCCAGAGCTGCAGGCCCAGTACTTCCTCTTGCTGAGGGGGAAAATGCAGCTTTCCGTCCTGTTGCAGGTGGGATCAGTCAGCTTCCTTTCTTGTTCTTGTTGGCCTGTGTGACTTGTTGCTAATGGGAAGCCTCATTCCAGGCCTGTTCCAAACATGAGGTAGATACTCTGAGACCCTTCCTCCAACTCCTCTCATCACTTCCCCCAACAGCTGCTCCACTTGGGCTCTAGTCTGACCTGCCACCTTCCTTAGTTTGACTGACCCTGGGATTCAGTGCAGCCGAAACTCCCAATGGCTGTTTTGGCTAAGAGAATGCTACTCCTTAAGGATACTCCTCTGGGAAAGCACAAACAAACCTTTTGTTTTAGAATGGGACACACTTGTCAGTAGGAGGTGAAGGGTCACTCTCCTGCCTATCTGACCAAAAATATGGAACTGGTAGGTTGCTGAAGAGGTCACAGTGACTAAATGTCCACTAGGCCACAGCTTCCTGCTCATGGGTAGATGTAACCTTAAGAGAGCCTTCTGGTGTCATCTGACTGTTTACTGTTCAAGCGCACAACTATCAAAAAAAATCTTATTTAAGCAATGTGTGCATGCACTATATTTTGATCACATTCTTTTCCCTGTCGAAACTCCTCCCAGATGCTCTGTGCCTCCTGCTCCACCCCCATCTTCATTCATGTTACTTCTCTCTCCCTCTCCCCTTCCCCCTCTCCCCGAGCCTTGGCAGGTTCAGTAACGACTTCAAATTAGGACTGATTGCTCCAAAGACTCTCACTCTCTACACATGGTCCAGTTGTGGATCTCTGAAGCTTCTCTGCTAAAGACTGAAGGATGCTCTTATCCAAGTCCCAGCCCATTATGGGATCCTTGAGTCTCTTGTAGAGAATAGTTCTGAAGGTTGGTTGAGTCACAGTGGACTGGAGATCGTCCAGAATAAAAGGTTGAACAGGGTGCCAGTAAGAACTAGAGAAACCCTGGGGCCTGCCCAGAGGCCAAGCCCCTAGGAGGAGGAGGTAGGCTGGAAGAAGGCTGTGCCGGAACCAAGGTTAAATCTGAAGAGACTAGAATGGAGAACAAGATTAATCCTAATATTTATGAGCTGCATACCTCAGAGGCCAGGTAGGATAGTGGTTAATACACGTGCTTTTAAGGCTTACCTTTTGAGTTCAAATGCACAATACTGACTGTGACTTTAGGCGAGTTATTTAACTATTCGAAGCCTCAGTCTCAGCATGTGCTGCCCCAAAAGAATGATGATCACATCTTCAGATGTCCGTGCACATAAACCATTAAACCTAGCACCACTACCTTGGAGGCAGTACTTGGTGAATATCAAACAGTCTACTGGCTGTCTCCTCTCCCATCCCTCCCCAATTACATCTGATTTCACATCCTCTGTTTTTAGCAGTTGTGTCTCCCAGAATTTGAATTGACGTCCTTCATAATTAAGATTGGCATTTTAGCAAATCATGTTGAAGTGTTGCAGTGGCTAGAAGAGCAAAACAAAGCAAAACATGTTGATTCATCCACGTATCCATCCAATAACAAATATTTATTAAATGTCAACTTTCTCTCTCCTGGGTATGCAACATGGTGAGCCAACCAGACCTTTACGACTGCCTAGAGACGGATACATCTTCTCAGGAAAATGGTAGCCAGCAGGTAAATAAACAGGTAAGGACTAAATGCTAGAAATGTTCAGGAAATAAAGAGTTCTCGGCAATGGACCTGTTGTTTAAACCCAGTGATCAGACACACTGTCTCAGGAAACAGAAGTATAGAGGATAGGAAAAGAGTCAACGCTGCAAGGGGGAGAACCTTCTAGAAAAAAAAAAAAAAAACAAAAAACAAAAACAAAACTCTCCTGGCTAGGCTATCTGTTCAGGACCCGAAAACACAACCAAGAGGCAACCATCTTGTGAATTAGGCTCCTAGATCCTGCATGCCAGACAATAGCTGCACAGAGGAAGTTTTAGGTGACTATACCTGTTATCCATAGGGAAAGGAAGCTATAGAGAGTGGGTTTTGCAGGCGAATGTTAGTGGGCTCGAGAACGTATCCTCTTTGCTCATTCGATTGCACTAGAGTCTCACGATGTTGCCCGTAGCTACACTAGAACTCAGTGTGTAGATCAAGATGACCTCAGACACACCGAGATTTCCCCTGCCTCTGCCTCCTGAGTGCTGAAATTAAAGCCTTGCACCATCACGCCCAGCCAAGTACCTAGTCTTTCTCAATATTCCAAGTGCCCTACATCCAGGTTAGACCGCATATAGCCTGGGCTTCACCCTGCTGTGTGTAGATGCCATGCTGACTTTACCTCTCCAGACATTTACTCTTCTTTCCTCTTTTATGTATCTCCCTAATAGGACGACAGTACCACGGGAGGTAGGTGGTTGCGTCGTGAATCTTTGCAATTCTAGTCTATGCCCTTAGTCTGTGCCTTTGTTGAGTGAATCATAACTGAATTTATTATGCTTACCGTTGCCAGGCAATATGCTGAGTGCTTTAAATCTATTAACCCAATTAATTTCCTTTACAAGCCTAGAGATATGGACCATTATGAGTAACACCTAATAGGAGACATTAAGACTGAAAAGTACACCCCAAGCCCTTACTGCTGAGAAGCAATCAAGCTAGGATTTGAACCTAGGCAGTCTGGCTCCAAGGTTCTTGGTCTTAATTAATTACATAGGTGCTTCTCAGTCTACCTACACAAGGCACATCTTTGGAGAACATGGTAAAGTCCATGTCTGAGGGCCACAGTTGTAGTTTCGACAAGGCCTTATTAGTTATTTATTTGTACATAGCCAATTAATCCATAGGAGAAGCTGGAAGCCAAAGACGCTCCTTGCTCTACAGATCTGTGGGTCAGGAACTCCAGCACCATTTAACCGGGTTCTATGCCTTGGACTCTTTTGCAGATTCTAATCTGGAAACCAGACATGGTGGTAAGCCCAGGGCTTGCTTAATGAGTTTCCAATGTCTCTGTTCACTCTCATGTTTAGCTGTTAGTAGACTTGGGGATCTCACTGGCTCTTGGTGGGATAATTCGATGACAAAGGCTGTTCAGGTTGTACTGGCTTGTCTCAATAAGTGAGAGAACACAGCTAAGACCATATCTAGTCTTCGATGGCTTGTCTTTAACAGGCCTCCAAGAGCCACTTTGGTTGCCTGCCAGAGTGGGTATGTGGAAGATACAAGGCTTTGTATTTTTGATGCTGCTGACATTCAGGGCCACGCCCTGTGAAGCACCAATATATCAGGAATTGATAAATCGACAAAGAGCAGAACCAGCAAGCCAATGAGCACAGTGCTTGGCTGAATCACATCCAACATATAAATGTACTTTTCTCCACCCTAGCTGTCCCCACTGCCATCTGCATTCCCATGGCTCCCGTAAAATGATGATGATGATGATGATGATGATGATGATGATGATGTCAAGAAAGAGACTGAACCCTGAAACTCGGAACCATCCACATTGGTCCTTAGAATCTGGGCTGTGCTGGAGCACCTGCCTCCTATCTTCTTGCTATGTACCCCATCTCTAGGGACTGAACAACCCTGCTCTAGACAGAAAGAAACCATATCTCAAGAACCACAGCATCCAGAGGAGAGAAGGCTTTCAAGAGATTCTCTTTCCTGTTCCCTGCTTTCACAGCACTTGGGAAGGGAGCAGGTTTTAACACCACAGGGGTCTTAAGAGCCCAACCAAGTTAAACCAGATTTGCTCCTCTTGCCTGAATTAAACAGACCCTTCCACCCAGTCCTGCATTCTTGGGCCTGGGTACCTGCTGAGTGGCCTGCTGTGCTTGGCCCCACTCCCACCCAGCTGCAGGGATGGGAGGAGACAGATCAAAGGCCTGGTCCCTGGTCTCACTGGCTACCTGGGAGACTGTTGTCATTCTTGCCCTGCCGAGCCTGCAAGAAGGAATGTTTATCAGATCCCAACAGCTGCTCAGGGTGTTACTAAATATCTACATTTATTGTATGTTGGTATCAAGAAAAATTACATCTTCTTGTTCTCTACTTACACATCCTAGGAGCACTCCACCACTCCTGGTCCCTAACTGATGAATCTACTTGCATCCTAATTTCTTTATCCCCTGATCCTTAAAATAAATTCTCTTTTGTCACCTTCTCAGAGCTTCCAGTGGTTAGGCTGCCCTGCTTCAGAGGGATGTCTTTTATAAGGCAGGCAAAGCATCATGGGGTTGGCCTTTCTTTACTTTATGTCTAAGCCTCACCTTGACTCCACTAACCTACACTGTGTGAGTTTTCTGTGTGTGCCCAGCAGGTGTATATCCCAGTCTGTGACATCAACCAGATCCATAATGTCATGGTGACTGGAAAGTTTTCATCAAAAGCTGGTTCCATCTGCTGTAAAAGCACTTTCACGGCAAACCTAGCAACCTGAATGCAGACTTCAGAACCCAAGATGAAAAGGGAATATTACACCAAAAAGTTATCCTCTGACCTCACATGCACATCTCGACACAGAGATGCACATGTAAGAAAGGAAGAAAGAAAGAAAGAAAGAAAGAAGGAAGGAAAGAAAGATGAGAGAGATGAAGAGAGAGGAAAAAGGAAGGAAGAAAAGAAAAGGAAGAAAGAAAAGAAAAGGAAGGAAGAATAATAAAATCAAAATTGCATCCTTTATTATATAAAAGCATATAAAAGGGTTGAATGGATCTCCAGAATTCTTCTATAATTCAAAAGAAAATGCTTTCGTATCATTCATTCTCTTAATTAAAGAAAGGAAATTGGGGCTAAAGTATATGAAGCCCAGGCTCATAAAGGCCCCACTGGCTGCCCAGCTCAGTAACTGTCACCTTCCTTCTCTTTAAGCCCATCTCTGCATCTTCTTTCTTGTCCTCACACCCAGATGTAGATCCACCCTATTTCCTGCCAACAAATGGCATGTAAGTGTGAATGGCCAAAGGGATTCAGCCATAGTCTGAGGCCAAGCAATTAAAATAAAATGACTACATATATATCATCTTTACTCGAGCCATGTTTGAAGACAACTGACCTAATAGAACAGCAGGAAGGCTGCAACTTCTTCCTTGATTGTTCAACTGTGGATTGACATTAAATAGCAGGATATGTCAATGTATGGATTATGTCTTCATTTGGATACTTTACTGGTTAGCTTTCCATTATGAGGACAAAAAGAACTTATCAGGAATTACCTATGGGAAGATTTATTTTGGCTCATGGTTTGGAGGAGTCCTTGGCCATGTGACTCTATGTCTCTGAGCATATTAAGTATCATTACTGTAGAGGTGTGTGGCAGAGGCTGCTCACACCATTACAGACAGACAGCTCAGAAAGAGATGGATAAAGGGGACAGGACCCATCCCTAGCAGTCTAGTTCCTTCAACTACATCTTCTTCCCCAACTCTAGATTTTGTAGAATTTCCCAAATATATAATGAGCTGGAGGCTAGCTCTTCAAAAGCAAAGAATTTAAAACATAAGCCTGTAACAGACATTTTATACTCAAGTTATTCCAAGAACTTACTTTCTTCTTATTTGGAGACAGAGTTTCATTATGTAGCCCAGGCTAGCCTCAAACCTGTGATCTAGTACAAGGATTACAGGCATGCATTATTGTGCTAGGATGGGTCCTCTTAACATTGCTCTTTAATGAGAATATGCTTAGACACTCTAAATCAATACAAAATGAGATTTAAAAGTCAAGATCACATTTTCTAAAACAAGATAATTTCACAGAGAAAAGGTCCCTGCCACACGAGTCTAATGACCTGAATTCCCTAGAATGCACATAAAAGCTAGATTCAGTACTACATGTTGGTAATCCTACCAGCAAGGTGGAGTTGAGAGGACCTCCCTAACCTTTAGAACTAGCAAGTTGTGAATACTCAGCGTATCAGAAAACAAGGTGAAGACTGAGACTCAACTGCAGATGGTTGTCCTCTGACCTCCACATGCTTGCCAAGGGCCATGTGGGCCCTCATGAATGCATACATACACATACATACATACATATATACATATATACTACACACACACACACACACACACACTATACACATACACAATTAAAACTTTTAAAATTATATATCATATGAAATAGCAACAACAACAGCCGATGAAACAGAAATCTTACAAGGGACAATAACAGCTTGGGGACCGGAATCATCTACTTAGTAAAGTCCCTGCTTCGTTATGAGTGTATGATGAGCCAAGGGGTAAGGCAGAGAAGTGCTTCAGTGATCTAATAATATAATATAAATAGAATGTGGGCAAGGAAGTTTGGGGGGGAAGAGGAAAAATTTTAAGTTAAAAGGTTGGAAACGAATAACCACCTGAAAAATTAATCAGCTTGATAAATCATCTTTGAAATGCACCATCCAATAGGCAAATGGAGTTTCTTTCCACTAAATTGGTTTCATTTGTACTTCAGCACTGCCTGTAATCAGTAAAAGGAGGCATTGAGAAGGGCTGTATTATTTCTGTGAGCCGTTTGCTTTTCTCTCAATAGGTTTCTGGAGGCTGGATCTTATTTTTGAGACAAGATCCTTCCCCAACATACATTGTTTGTCTGGCTCTACGGAGAGGTCATTAGTTTTCTTGGAGTAAATGTCCCTATAGTCACAAAGTGGCCCCTGGCCAAGAAGCCAACATCAAGTTATGTATCTCAGCCATGTAAACCTGCCCCAGGCCTCCTCAGGTTTTGGGCTTGGAGGTCAAAGCCCTGTGTATGTGTGTGTGGGGGGGTGTCTTTCTGGGTGTCTGGATGTGTGTTTCCTCTGGCTACATGACTATGGTGTTAATAAGGTGATTCTTACTTCAGACATTTCCAAACAAACAAACAAAACTAGACCATGTAAAATTTGCTAAATAACAGTACTGTCCAAAAATTAAAGGAAAAAAAAATCCTCCAGTTTGACCCTTTACATAGGAGCTGAAAGGCTTGCATTTCTTTGATAAGTAAGCCTGTAGTTTGGGGATGATTCCACACTACCCACAGAGTGGGCAACAGAAAAACTTACAACTTAGACTCTTGGCCTGAGAACTATAACATGGCTTGCCTGCCATGGTAGTTGGGATAATAACGGCCTCCATAGGCTCATATACTTGAATGCTTGCTCTTGTGTTGGTAGAACTGTTTGGGAAGGATTAGAGGGTGTGACTTTCTTAGAGGAGGTGTGTAACTGGGAGTGGGCTTTGAGGTTTCAAAAGGCTTAAAGGCCATACCATTCCACGTTAGCCCACTCTGCTTCCTACCTTCTGATGAGGATGTAAGCTCTCAGCTTGTGACAAGCCTGACAGCCTGCTGCCATGCTTCCCAACGTGATGGTCATGGACTCTAACCCTCTGACACTCTCAGCCCCAAATACACTATTTCTTTTCTTCATTGCTTTGGCATCTTCATAGCAATATAGAAATAACCAAGACACTTGCCAACGTACTATGAATAAATGACCAATAGTGGGAGGCATTCATACGTCCTAGTATTTCTTATCTTCTCTTAGGGATGACATTCAGTATCTAATAGCAAACATGACAGGAAATATTTTTTAAGTTCAAAAATTTGAGAGCGTGTATAGTTAGATGGAACAACCTGTTAAAAGCAGATTAATAAAATATGAAAATAAAGGAGAATTACACTTATTTCCCTGTGTTTCCCACCCCCCCCCCCCAGAAATAGCGCATCAACACTAAATGTTAATCAGAGGGCATATCATGATATTTCACTTAGCAGGTCATTTAGAGATCAGCATTCATCAGTGAAGCAGACCAATCACAATTCCAGTTTTCCCAGTACCAGGCATTGGGAACCCCCTTTTTTGAGTTGGTGGTCAGGAGAATTCAAGAGACTCCTAAACTAATACAGGCTGTTGATGTTGCCTTTGAGGGAAATTAAGTCCCTAGTGCTGAAGGCATCATATACTTTGAGCATAGACCTCAGAAAATTTAACTGAGTCTGGCCTGAAAGCCTCCTGCCCAAGGACTAGCTATCATAGTATTGGAAGGTGCTATGCATACTATCAAGGGAGGGAAATAATTAAAAGTCCTACCTAGCTGTGACATCTATGATTCACAGTAATAACCAACAAGGCAAGGTATTCCTAAAAGAGATAGCCAATGTTGACACTTGCACATATATGCCTTCCAACATTTTCCATTCATATTTCTGTATTTATAAATAACAGTAAGGTCATGATAAACAACACTTTTTGTTATTGTGACTGAAATAGTCTCACTGCACTGTTTTACAATGCCCCAGCGGGCGGGTGGGTGTTCTGCATTTTCAGTAACTTAGCCATGTTCTGGTAATGGTGCAATCTGAAGGTGTTCTTTACATTTCTTCAGATGACTGTTATTAGCCTGGTGCCGAATGGCTCTTATTTCAGTCCAAGTGTCCAGTGTGTTTGTAGAATGGGAAGCCACTCCCCACAATGGCTCTGCAGTTACTGAAGCCACTTTCGGGGAGCCTGGCAAATGTAACATCATTCACAGAGGGTTTCTAAAGCAACTGTCTTAAATTCTAAGTAGAGTCCCTGGTCTCCAGATGATAAATGGCTACTTAAAAGTCATAGCCAGTCTTACAACATTCCACTGATCTTTGGCACTAATTCCTGGAGCCCTGATTTCTTTAGAGGTATTCCATACTCCCTTCCATCCTAACCACTGGGATCAAATGCAGATTTTTAACTTCAGGAGGCTTGGGAAACTAGATTTCTTTCTTCTCTTGTTGTCAGTCCTAAACTATATTATCTGCTTGATTGATTTCACAATTTGACTACCTAGCAGGCGAGCAAATCTTCATTATATATTCTAGGGTGAGAGAAGATATTCAGTCTGTTTAGGACACCATGTCTTAGTATTTAGCTTCTCATTTTAGTTAAATAATTCCCATATTAACAAAATTGGCATTGCCATTCCTTCTTACATTATTGCTTTATGTTCTTTTTTCCTCTTCCAAAGTTTCTTCTATTAAAATATGATCACATAAGCCAGACACCTAATCAGGCAGAGGACACACTCAGCAGATGGTTCCTTCCCTTTTCCTCCCGGCTTCAATAGTGTGAATGGCCAGTAAACCATTTTGAAGGAATGTCAACCATTCATTTGGTCTTCTTAACCCCGTGAGAGAAGCAGCGTATATGAGACAGCGAATTTAATATACTACAGCAGTCCTGCCTTCTCATGTACAGCATGGGTTCATTAATGACAAATATTTTCCTAACATTTCCTTTCCTAATGCTTTCAACATGCCAGAGGTTAACTACTTACTTATCCATAGTGACAGTGAGAATAGTTTGCTCTTGGAGTCCATCTTAAATGAAACCACCATTGCTTTTGACTCACAGAGTTGCTGTTTATGGAAGACTAAGTCACCATTTCCAACATGAATTTATGGAGTGATTGTCAGTAAAGAACTCTTCTTTAGCCTGGAGCAATTAAAACAATCTCTCGCTTCTTTAAATGAATGTAATTAATACTATAGTCTTGGTTGTTTATCATGTCTCGATAATATCACAAGGGAATGAAAATATTGGCTACTTTATCCTGAGATGAAGCTGTTTGGGCTGTGACATAACAACAGCTGTTTCTTATGGCCCAGAACATAATTGGCTGGTAGTGAGGTTACTAAATTGTAAGAGATTAACTTTGGTTCTGTGCTTGCTCACTTTCGGTGGAATGGAAGACGGGAAATGCTAGCTTTCTCTCATAATGAAAAGGCAAAACCTTCCTCCAGTGAAATGGTGGCTTCTGGGTCTCATCTGTATAATTTCCTTCCATGGCCTACTGTCTCTGCATTTGCTGGATAACACGCCTGGGAAAGCAGGACCATTCTAGCTTCCCTCCTAATTAGCTCTTGCCCAATACAGCTGCCTGAAATGCACAAGGGCTTACCCACAAGGGGCTCTTTTTGGAAGTCGCTGTAAAGTGCTCTGGTCTCCAATGACAAATGCAATAGGGGATTTGAGACCGTAATTATCCAAAATAATTTGTAGGTGTAAGATTCTTCTATGTGAATATCTTTATTGCTTAGAGGAGTTTTTTTTTTTTTTTTTTTTTTTTTTTTGAAAATGACATCATTGGACCAGCACCATCAATATCACCTGGCAACTGATTAGACAACAAATATTCGGGTGCTGTCTAGATCTGCTGAACCAGAGCCTCTGAAGGTGGAGGGTCCAGCAATCTGTGTTTAATAAGCTCTTCAGGTGACGACACCTCAAGAGACACTAGCTTAGGGATAACTAGGCTTTTCTTGTTTGTGATAGGGTAATACTACTGACCACTAGTTCCTTGTGGCATAATTTGCGTTCTTCGTCTTCAGAATAAAGTACATAACCACCTTCTTAGCAACATCCTCAGAGCAACCTCGGTCATTCACTGCCATGCTCCTTGTTCATTTCTCTGGTTGCAGGGCAGGGCCTCTAATTTTTACCATTCATACAAGCCACCGAAATTTTCATTAAAATGGAAGCTCTGCTGTAGCATCACCAGAACGGAGCGTTGGGTTCTGCATCTCAAACAAGATTTTAGATGCCGCAGTTGTTGCTACCGTTCTAGAGAAGACAGAGTGGCCAGCATGACTGGCGATTGTGAGGCCAAATGTGCAAGGGCAAAGGTGACAAATGATTGTGAGGTGCTGACTCACTGATCAGCGCAGAGTAGGATATCTGAGCAACCACGATTATAGGAGTTTATCTAGTTGGTCTCTACAGGAGGATATACAACAATCTTTCCATTGCAGGAATGGTCTTTTACTCTACAACTATCTAGTGTGTTCCTGTGTTTTTGTGTGTGTGTGTTTGTGTGTGTGTGTGTGTGTGTGTGCGCGCACACACACACACACAAACACACACACACATGCGAGTACCCTTGAGCACGCACACATATGTGCATACCTTGCCATTCATGTAGAAGTTTGAAGATAACTTGTGAAGTCCATTCTATGCTTTTCCAATGTGGTTTCTGGGTTTCAAACTTAGTGTTTTCAGGCTCAGCAACACGTCCCTCTACTTCCTGGGTTATCATACCAGCACCTGCAAAAGTATTCTTTGTCTTCCTTCCTGTTTCATTAAACAGAACATTACTTTATTTTATGTCATGAATGGTTTGCCTTCACGTGTATCTGTGCAGGTGAATACAGTGTCTGCAGAGGCCAGAAGAATGCATCCTATCTCCCGAATTGGAGTTATAGATGGTTGTGTTTCCATCATGTAGATGCTGGGAATTGACCCAGGTCTTCTCAAAGAGCAGCCAATACTTTTAACCTATGAGACACATTTCCTGCCCTTTTCTGTGTTTTTATTATTTCCCTTTTTTTGTAATATTTTCCATACATTTTCTTGATTATTTCCTTTCTGTCTGTCTATCTATCTATCTATCTATCTATCTATCTATCATCTATCTATCCATCTATCATCTATCTATCATCTATCAATCTACCTATTTATCCTCTATCTACTTGTTTATTATGGGTGAAGGCACACTTGCCAATGCACATGCAGATTTCAGAGGTCAGCACTGTGGGGTTGTGTCTTTCCTCTCACCTTTGAATCAGCTCCAGGGATTTAACTCATGTTACCTGGCTTGAATAGCAAGTGCCTTTACTTGCTGTGCCTTCTCCAGCCACCAAGTTTCTATCTTGCCACTACATTATCTCCTCCTTAGCAGTCTACTTAGTTGTTTAAACTCTCATGAGTCAAAAAACTGGAACCACAATAAAAGAACTTCTGGGGAATCACCATTCCTCACCTCAAGCAGTATTACAGAGCAATTGTGATAAAAACCTCATGGTATTGGTACAAAGAAAGGCAGGTACATCAATGGAACAGAATTGAAGACTCAGAAATAAACCCAAACACCTATGGTCACTTGATCTTTGACAAAGGAGCTAAAAACATTCAATGGAAAAAAGGACAGCCTCTTCAACAAATGGTTTCAACTAACAGCGTGCAGAAGAATGCAAATTGATCCCTTTTCATCTCCTTGTACAAAGCTCAAGTGCAAGTACAAGTGGAACTCTACATAAAACCAGGTACACTGAAACTAATTGAAGAGAAAGTAGGGAAGAGCTTAGAACACATAGGCACAGGAGAAAATTTCCTGATCAGAACACCAATGGCTTGTGCTCTAAGATAGAGAATCGACAAGTAGGACCTCATGAAATTGCAAAGTTTCTGTAAGGCTAAGGACACTGTCAAGAAGATAGGCAACCAACAGATTGGGAAAGGATCTTTACCAATCCTACATCTGGTAGACGGATAGTGTCCAATATATACAAAGAACTGAAGAAGAGAGAATCAAACAATCCTATTAAAAATGGGGTACAGGGTTAAACAAAGAATTCTCAACTGAGGAATATGAATGACTGAGAAGCACCTAAAGAAATGCTCAACATCCCCAGTCATCAGGGAAATACAAATCAAAACAACCCTGAGATTCCACCTCACACCAGTCAGAATGGCTAAGTTCAAAAACTCAGGTGATAGCAGATGTTGGCGAGGATTTGGAGAAAGAGGAACACTCCTCCAACTGTTGGTGGGGTTGCAAGCTGGTACAACCACTCTGAAAATCAGTCTAGCAGTTTCTTAGAAAATTGGGCATAGTACTACCTGAAGACCCAGCTATACCATTCTTGGTATATACCCAAAAGTTGTTCCAACATATAACAAGGACACAAGCTCCACCATGTTCATAGCAGCCTTATTTATAATAGCCAGAAGCTGGAAAAAACTCAGATGTCCTTCAACAGAGGAATGGATACAGAAATTGTGGTACATATACACAATGGAGCACTACCCAGGTATTAGAAACAATGACTTCATGAAATTCCTAGGCAAATGGATGGAGCTAGAAGCTATCATCCTGAGTGAGGTAACCCAGTCACAAAAGATGCACTCACTGATAAATGAATACTAGCCCCCAAAAGCTCTGAATACCCAAGAAACAATTCACAGACCTTATGAAGTTCAAAAAGAAGGAAGGCCAGAATTCGGATGCCTTCTTAGAAACAAAACACTCACAGGAGGAAATACAGGGACAAATAGAGGATCAGGGATTGAAGAAAAGATCATTCAGAAACTGCCTCACCTGGGGATACACCACATACACAGCCACCAAACTCAAGCACTATTCCTGATGCCAAGAAGGGCTTACTGGCAGGAGCCAGATGTGGATGCTCCCACAGAGGCTCTGCCAGAGCCATACAGATACAGTTGAGTATGCTTGCAGCTAACTACCTGACTGAACATGGGGACCCAATGAAAGAGCTAGAGAAAGGACTGAAGGAACTGAAAGGGTCTGCAACCCCAATGGGAAGAACAACATTATCAACCAACCAATTCCCCCAGAGCGCCTAGAGACTAAAACACCAACCATTGAGCACACATGGAGAGATCCATGGCTCCGGTTGTATATGTAGCAGAGGACAGCACTGTCTGTCATCAATGGGAGGAGAGGCCTTTGGTCCAGTGAAGTTATGTTTTCCAAGTGTGGGAGAACGCCAAGGTGCTGAGGTGGAGAGGGTGGTTGGGAGAGGGAGCACCTTCATGGAAACAAGGGGAGGGAGAGAGGGTTGTGAATGGAGGGAAAAGGAATAACATTTAAAATGTAAATACAGAGTGTTGTAAAATAGATTTCTTGGTTCGTGCCCGGACAAACCACACCAAACTCATACGGTTCCACATGGTGAGGTTTAATAGACTGGTGAGACAGGGGTCAGGGTCGAGAGAAGAGAAGAGGAGAGAGAGAGTGGGGGGGGAAGGGGATGGGGGTTTGGACTTTTATGGGGTCATTTGCTCCCAGGTGGAGGTGAGCTTCTGAACAGGTGTATTCTGGGAATGCTTGGCTGTTTCCATGGCGATGAATGCAGCAGGTCCCTGTCACCTGTGGGTGGCGCCATATCTGGGGGGTAGGAGCTGCCCTAAGTCCAACACAGAGAATATCCAATTAAACAAACAAACAAACAAACAAACTGGATCCAAGACTCAGATTTTGGAAAGGTCTGGAAAGAGAGGTATAAAGTAAAATTTAAGGAAAAGAACGAACTTTTCCTCCTAAAAAGATTTTCCAGTTACAAATCTAGACGCGAACAGAGGAATTCTTCTCTGCTGTTCTCTGTCCAATGAGCGGCAGCTTCCCCAGCCTCCGGACTCCCCTCTGTAGATGGAAAACAGGTCAGATGTGTGTTGGAATCTTCCAGCACCTTCCAGACAGGCAAGTTTCCCTTAGCCTTTGAAAATGACTGAAGTTTCCCTTTGCTGAATGCTGGCAGTGTGCACAGAGGACTGGAGCTGCCCCCCTCCCCTTCCCGGCAGCCCTGCTGCGCATGCGTAAATTATTAGGGGTGGAGCTGACATCTGCTGGAAAGTGATGGCGGAAGCCAAGAAGTCTACATCTTCCCCAGTAGGGAAATTCCTACATGGTTTCTTTAGACTTCTGTTTCCATCATTTCTGTGGCGAGAGTCTCCTTTTGACAGCATCCCATTTCCTAGTACTTGGAAAGGTCTAGACGAATTTGTCTTGGGGAAGAACCTCTTTGAGTGTCCTCCTTTTCTTTCTTAAAGTGCTGCGGCACCATCTAAAAACAGGAGGAACACAAAAGAAGGCGCTTTCCCCGCTCACTAGAGGGATTTTCGTTTTGGCCTTTCCAATCACCAAAATGATGAGAAATAAACTGTGTGTGGCTTATATATTACTGAATTTATATATTTTTTTTTTTAAAATAGGAGCCTGATCACACTTAGTCTTTCAAGAAGAATATGGTTTAGAGTAGAAAAATGTATAGTTATAAATCGTAGGTAGGAATTCGGACTCCCAGTATGTCCCAGCTGTACAATGCAGCCAGCGGATACTCTAATGAAGTTTGAGGAAACCACAGTCACTACTGCAACCTTAGACAGCCTCTAGTTAAGTTCTTCAAAGTGGGTCTATGAAGATGCTCCCCATTTGACAAGCATTCACATCAACCAGTACCATCAGTGATGAAGGAAGCCTCCCCTGACATCCTTGCCAGACTCCTAAGAGCATATCTCACTGTGGACTCCTATATTCCATTCAACTTGACATCAAGAGAGAACCCAGGTGTGAGCTTTCTGAACCATATGATACAAATGAACATGGAGACAGAGGAGGAGGTAGAAATGGATGCTAATGACATTTATTCTAGGTATCAAGGGCAGTAACAAGAATCAAGACATAGTAATCTACATTGGAGGGGCAGTTTCTGTTGGCGAAAATCAGCCCAGAGAGCTTAGGCATAACGTTTGGACAAACATTAGCAATCTCTTCTTTTGGCTGGAAAGAAACCCAATGATATGGGGAAGTAACTCCCTATGAGAAAATGATCAGGAAGGAAATGTGATCCTAGGTTTTTCCCTCTGGCTCAAGAAAAATTAACCACAGTTTCCATTCTGACTGGGGGAATAACACAGGCTGCTCACACCCAGAATCTGGGCCTCATATCTTCCTGTTCCCCTACATAGGTCTTCAAGCCACTTTTCCACCAGCCCGGATTTGGAGTCTATCAGCTGGGACTTGTCCTTCCCACTCAGTCCCCTAGGGTGATAAGCAAATTTTCCAGCAGCCCTGCATTGGGAGATGGTGCCAAACAAAACAAGTCCAGCTGCAAAGTGCTGGACTGGCTTTCCCTGATCTCCTCCCAGATGAAACTGCAGGGGTTTTGAGCCCAGAGACCCACAGACATGAGCGAAGGAAAAAAGACAGGAGAGACATGGTTTGCCTTCTGAAGCAGAAGCACAGGCTTTTCCATTTACAAAATGCTCTCAACAGTGTCACAACTGTGAGCATACCGGTGACAGAGTGAGAGAGGCGTTGAGCAGGATGACACTTGGAATGTAGCCAGATGTCCTCAGTTTTGAAGGACTGTTTATTCAATGTGTTTTGTTGAGGTGTGTGCTAATGCGCACACTCTCATATGTACCACTGCAGACATGTGGCAGTCAGAGGACAACTTCAGGGTGTCAGAACTTCCCTTCTAACACGCCCTGAGGCTTGACCACGAACACCTTTTCCCACTGAGTCATGGCCTTGGGCATCTGTCTCACACCATCTCCAGAGTCAGCCAGTTCGTGTGCCTTCTGGATTTGTGTATTTCCCTGTGCTAAGAATAGACCCTGGAACACAGCAGGCAGGAGCTCCTGTGGAGGTAGTGGGCATTGTATCACGGGAAAGCTGGTGCTAAACAAGTATTTCATTGTTCCCCTACATTTTCTGGATTCTTTTGCATTTTGGTAGGGCTGTGACATTAGTTCCAGCCAATAGACTGTAAGTGGAAATAGTGTGTTACTTCTAGGCAAGGACAAATATGCACAGAGAATTTTCCCCCTTTTCTTAATCCCATGAACCAATTTTGGAATCCAAGCTTGATTCACAAGACAGATGTTGCTTGATGTCAGAGTCATGAGCAGCCTCTCCAATTCTGTGAGCTTCATCAGCATTTAAAGGAGTAAGAAAGTTTTGTTAGGTTAAGCCACTTAGATTTTGAGATGTAGCCATTATTGCTACAGAGCATCGACTAAGGATTGGATAATCCATGCATTAATCCTACATTTACAGAACATTCCAGAGCATTAGTCACAAAGGCGAGAAAAAATTTGAAATTTAACGAAAAGATAGAAAGCTACAGGATTACATTTTAAGTGATTATTACACTATTGACCCTTTCCTAAATTTAGTAATTTTTGACCATCCTCAGTAATATCGGCACTCATGGGACTGTAGAAGACTCAAAAGTGAAAGCAGTTCTTCACATATTTAAATAGCTTAACATTTTCAAAGGCACAGAACTCATTAGAGTCTCCTCGATGGTCCTGTATCTGAGGGTCACAGGTTTGGTGTGGCTGCTTACACTTCGCCAGAGCAGGGTCAGATTTTAAAACCCAAGTCTTTTGTTTGGAAGCAAATGTCTAAGCCTTTACCTGCCTGAATGATTGATGTTTGATTTCCCACCATACAAGGCACAAAGATAAGACTGAGCTAGCCTTCAGAGCGTTGGTTGATGGTTTTGGATAAAGAGTATATATGGAAATAATATATAGAAATAATAATATAGAATGATAAAGAATAATATAGAATAATATTCAAATGGTAAAGAACACTACTTCTGATTCTGTTAGTAGTGGCAGCCAATGGAGTCAGTTTGTTTTGTCTTGTTTTTATACAGCAAGGTCTCCACATGTAGCCTAGATTAGTTCTTTGTTCTCCTGCCTCAGCTTCCTGAATGTTAGGATTACAAGGGTGCAACACTTTGCTGGAAATGCTGCCAAGGGTTGTAAATAGAGCGTCTTCGTTCTTCATTTATCTTTGCTAGACACCTGGGTATACATCAATTGTTAGGATGTGAGCAGGAAGCAAAACCAGGTTTGGATAATCTCTACTCACCCAGATCAAGGAGAGGAAGGGTATAGAGGTGCTTTGGTTCAGTATCCTAATGTGGTTCTAGTCAACCAACATGACAATTTCCAGAAATCTGTGAAAAATAGTCTCTCCTTAGCATATTTCCAAAAGGAATAATTTTACAGCTCCAGCCAATTATTGTAGGAAATGATACTGTCTTAGCTGTGATATCTACAGATCCATATATCCTGTGGTCTCAGAATTCCATTTTTCTATGTTTCTGTCCCCCCTTATTGAAAATGAATTCTTTAAATAATTTCTTTTTTAAAAAAAATATTTATTTATTTCATGTGAGTACACTGTCGCTGTCTTCAGACACACCAGAAGAGGGCATTACAGATGGTTGTGAGCCACCACGTGGCTGCTGGGAATTGAACTCAGGAACTTTGAAAGAGCAGTCAGTGCTCTTAACCACTGAGTCATCTCTCCAGCCCATAATTTCAATTTTCTATTCCTCCCCATTCCTCCTCACGTTCTCTCCTTTCCTGTTCCACCCTCTTTTTCTCATTTGAAACCAACAGGCTTCCAAGGAACAATAGTAAAATGACACAAAACAAAACAAAATATAACTCCTCAGAATAGGACAAAACAAGCAGAGAGAAAAGTACCAAAGAAAAGGCACCAGGAACAGCTACAGATGCAAAGACCCACTTGTTTACACACTCATTACACACTTGTTTACACACTCGGGAGCCCCACAAAAACATTAAAATGGAACTCATAATACATATGCAAAGAACATAGGAGTTTAAAAAAGTAAATAAAAATTTAAAAACAAAGATATGTTTTTTAAAAAGGCCCAAGCATGACATAATGAGACAAGAAACCACCAAAGATTCCCTAGAGTTCATTTTCTGCTGTTATCTACTGCTGGACATGAAGCCTGCCGTTTAGCTTCTATACTACTGCTCAAATGGACCTTACTTTTGGCTCTTTCCGCATAGTCCCTCCTTCACTCCAGCTTCTATTTTCTTCCTGACTTGGTCCTTCTGTTCCAACCCCAACAGCATCTATACATAAATATCTGTTCTATTTCCCTTTTGCAATGAGACATCTTTGTCCTCCCTCGACCCCTCTCTATAACTAACCTCTATGAATTGTAGCGTGATCATCACTGACTTAACAGCCATTATCCTGTTAAGCACATACATACATACCTATAAGCAAATACATACCATATTTATCTTTCTGGGTCTGATTTTTCTCATTCAGGATGATTTGTTTTTTTGTAGTTGCGCCCATTTATCTATGAATTTCATCTTTTAATGGTTGAGTAATATTTTCTAAATACACTACATTTTCTTTGTCCATTCATCTGTTGGTATACATCTAGGTTGTTTCTAATTTCTTCCTGTGATGAACAGAGGAGCAATAGAGACGGTTGAGTAAGTGTGGTAAGGTGAAGTAACTATTGGGAACATGCCCAAGAATGGTGCAGATAGATTTTGAGGTATATCGATTCCTATCTTCTTGAAGAACTTTCATACTGATATCCATAGTGACTGTATGAGTTTGCACACCTGCCAGCAATGTATAACTGCTCCTTGTATTCTAACTCTTTGCCAGCATGAGCTGTCACTTGTGTGTTATTGATAGAGCCTTCTGATGGGTGCAAGATGGTATCTTAAAGTACTTTTGATTTGCATATCCCATATGGCTAAAAATGTTGGACATTTCTTTATTGGTGTCACAGCCATTTGAGATTTCCCCTGTTGAGACCTCTCTGTTTAGATCTGTACCCCCATTTTAAAAATTGGGTTATTTGTTTTGCAAATATGTTTCTTTTGAGTTCTTATATATTTTGGACATTAGCTCTGTAAAGGATTGTTGTACTTGGTAATATTTTCCCCCATTCTATAAGCTACCACCTTGTCTGAATGACAGTGTTCCTTTCAGTTTAACCAGGTCCTATTTATTAATTGTCATTCTTATTGCCTATGAAAGTGGTGTTCCATTCAGAAAGTCTTCTCTTGTCCCGATGCATCCAAGCTTCTTCCCCACCTTCTCTTCTATCAGGTTTATTTCAGCTGGTTTTATGTTGATGTCTTTGACCCCCTTGGACATGACTTCTGTGTAGGGTGATAAATATAAATCCATTTGCATTCCTCTACAGGCAGACTTGCAGTTTGACTGAGACCATTTGTTGAAGATGTTGTCTTTTTTTCCCATGATGTATTTCTCACCTCTTTATCAAAACTTAGGTGTCTATATATGGTTTGGCTTATGTCTTCAAGTTGATTCTATTGATTGATGTATTGGTTTTTATGCCAATACTATGTACTTTTTATTCCCATTGCTCTGTAGTACAACTCGAAATCAAGGGTGGCGATGCCTCCAAATGTTCTTTTATTGTTCAGGACTGTTTTAGTTATCAGGTATTTTTTATTTTTCCATATAAAGTTGATAATTGTCCTTTCAAGATCCACACAGAATTGTGCTAGAATTTTGTTGTGGATTGGACTGAACCTGTAGATTGAATTTGGTAGGTTGGCCATTTTTACTGTGTTAATCCTACCAATCCATGAGCATGGAGATCCTTCCATCTTCTGAGATCTTCAATTTCTTTCTTCAAAGACTTGAAGTTTTTATTATACAAAGTTTTCCCTTATTTGGTTAGAGTTTCCCTAAGGTATTTTACAGTATTTGAGGCTGCTGTTAAAGGTGTTGTTTCCCTGATTTCTTTCTTTCTTAGTCCATTTGTCATTTGTATATATAAGAGATACTGATTTTTTTGAGTTAATCTTGAATCCACCCACTTTGCTGAAAGTGTTTATCAGCTGTAGGAGTTCCCTGGGGAAATTTTAGGGTCAGTTATATAGAGCATCATACCATCTGTAAATAAAGATACTTGACTTCTTCCTTTCGAATTTGTACATCTTTATTTTCTTCAGTTGTCTTTTTGCTCTAGACTTTGATCACTTTATTGAATAGCTATGGAGTGGACAACTTTATCTTGTTTCTATTTTAGGAAAGGCCTTTTATTCATCTAATGAGATGATTATGTGGCTTTTGTTTCAATTATTTTATGTGATGGATTACATTTACTGATTTTTTTTTTTTTTTTTTGATATATGGAACTATTCTTGCATCTCTGGAATGAAGCCTAACTGATCATGGTGGATAGCTTATTTTTTTGTTTTTTTAGTATGTTCTTAGGTTCAGTTTGCAAGTGTTTTATTGAGTAATTTTTAGTCTATGTTCATAAGAGAAACTAGTCTCGAATTATTCTCTTTCTTTGTTGAGTCTGTTTTTCAGCGGTTCTTATCCTGTGAGTCACAATCTCTTTAGGGGTCAAATGATCCTTTCAGAGAGGGTCTCCTATCAGATATCATGCACATTAAATAACTATGTCACAATTTATAACCGTAGCAAAATTACAGGTACAAAGTAGTTTTATGGCTGGGGTCACTACAACACATAACAGATTCTACATTTTTTTCTGTGTACTTTTAATGTTGGTTGTGGGCTTTTTGTGGGAGCAGGAGGCAAGTTGTTTGACTGGTTGGTTTGGGTTTAGATTTTTGTTTTGCTGCTGTTCTTTGTTTTGCTTGTGGTTTCATTTTCTCGGTATTTAGGAGTATAGATGGGCTGTAGTGGGGGTTACTAAGGTCTACAGGAGGGTGGACAGCAGGGCATGCCATCAGAACCTGTCTAGTTCCCTGGAATGGGAGCAAAGTGTGAGGAGAGGCCATAGAAGGTAATGTGTCTTAGAGCTAGGGATAAGACTGGGGAGATGGATTTAGAGGAAAGCAGGAAGTAAAGATTTGAAGCTCGTTTACATGTTTTGCAGGCCTAGTGGCTTCTCTGACAAGCTTGACTGGTGAATTCCCAGGGAATGTCTGCTGGAGTTGGGCATAGGATAAGTGGGGAGGAACTGTGGAGATCTACATGATCCACTGAAGTGAGGGACAGAGCGGAGGGGCAGACCACAGCAGATGGTCTGCTACATAGTTAGAGGTAAGACAAGGGATTGGATTTAGACAGGAAGAGGGAGAGGAGATTGTCCAAAGTTAGGCTATCTGCTTCCCTGGCTGGAGGAACCTGCAGGTTTCTAGGGTACTTAAAGAGGTGGTGGTTCACACCTCTAATTCCAGCACTGGGGAGGCAGAATCCAAGGCCAACCTGGTGGACAGACAGAGTTCCAGGATATTCAAGTATACACAGAGAAATCCTGCTCGAAAAACCAAACCAAACAAACAAAAAAGATTCTTACAAACACCCAGAGTTGAAACCCGAGCATATGGCTAGGAAAGGATTTTCATTCATCCTCAGCAGAGGGCTGTGAAGCTCTCCCAGAACTCTGAACCTCTCGCTTCCACTGCCAAAGCTAACAAGCATTCGAATCAGACTTTGACTACTTAACAGTGTGTAAGTCGTGTACTGAGATGACACAACCTTTTAAAGAGTCAATTGCAACATTAATTTTGCATTCAAAACCTACTTTTATCTCTACAAAGAACATCTATTTCTGTATCGTTCCTTGCATTCTCTCTAAGAAGGTCCTACTTGCCTTCTCTCATTCAACACCAGTCAATGGTCCAATCCCCATCGTCTCTGCAGGCATCCGCTGATGATTACTTCCGGCCATTCATGCAGCCATGTTCTTCACAGCTATGAAGCACTTGATCCACTCACTGCAGAGCTTGTGCTAGGACTGGAACAGAGTGGTGAGTTGTACAACTTGAATCAATTGCTTCCTTTCCAGCCCAATAGAACAGAGCATTCCCTTTTCGCTTCTGCAACGAGTTCACGGATCCTTGAGTTAATCCTAATAATAGGCTCCTGGCATGAACATGACTGTCTTAATGCAGGTCAACTTTTGGATGGGTGTGGCCATTCCTGTGTCGGGCCTTTGTGAAATCTATAATACAAGGCAACGGAGCGGGCCTTTTGATGACTATCTACTTCTGTATGTAAGTGAGTAATATCCTGTGTCATATGAGATGGAGAGATAGAAAGAAGAATAGGGAGGTATGTTTAGACCTGGACTGCCAGAAGCACAGATTGCAGATTTGTTCAAATAATGAATAATGATGCTGAATAAAAGTGCAGGTACGAGCTAGGGCCTGCTGCCTGCCAAACTCAGCGAGGAAGTGTGATGGTGAACCTCTAATGACTGAATGAGTCAGCTCACACTAACTTGTTTAAGCGGATCCATGTCATGACAATGACATCATGAAGCTTAGAACATTAAAAAGAATTCTCAAAGGTTGATTCTAATTTACTGGGACTCACCTGGGCTGTGTGGAACGGATACATGGTGGATACAAGGTTAGAAAGGGTGGATGCTCTTCATTTAAGGCCACTGTAGATTACTGACTTTGTTCCCAGTGTTAGTTATGTTGCACACCAAATCAATTTGCATAAATGGTTTTACAATAGGTAAAATCCATCTCAGTGTGGGATTAGTTATGTAGAAACCCCAAGTCAGCTTAAGTAAACATTTTTTGGACAAATGTTAAAATTATTCTAGAGAGACGGCCCAGCAGCTGAGAGTTCATACTGCTCTTGCAGAGGGTCTGAGTTTGGTTCTCATCACGCATAGCAGGTACCTTACAACCCCTCATAACTCCATCTCCTGGGGATGAAAAATATCTGGCTTCTGGGCACCTGTACTCATGAGAACAGGTCCACATACACATACGTTATTAAAAATGAAATAAAAGTTTTTTTAAATTGAAAATAGATTTTTAAAAATATATTGAGGTTGGTTTTCTCTTGTGAACTTCTCCCAGATCCTCTCCAACTCTACCCCCAACCCAAATCTATACCATTTCTTTGCCTTTCTTATTAAAGTAGAAACATGTATATAATATCATACAATATAACATAAATGATATCCAACTGGAATAGAATAAAACCAAGAGAAAAAAAAAAGCCAAAGAAAAAGCACAAAAAAATACTTATAAAGTTGGAGAGACAGCTCAGAGGTTGAGAGCACTGACTGCTCTTCCAGAGGTCCTGAGTTCAATTCCAAGCTTCCACATGGTGGCTCATGACCATCTGTAATGAGATCCGATGGTCTCTTCTTGTGTGTCTGAAGACAGTGCCAGTGTACTCACATACATAAAATAAATAAATATTAAAAATACTTACAGAGACACACACAGAAACATTATAAAAACACAAGATCGAAAAATGTATGTAAGGAAGAGAAAGGAGTGAAAGAAAAAAAACAAACACAATGCCCACAGAAGGCAGTTGAGACAAGGAACTTCCAAACATACCATTGTGTTCCTTTCATGTCGCCCTTCGATTACTGGACCTGGGGCTCGCCCCCACGGGTACTTTCTATACTCATCGAGGCTCTATGGGAGAAAAATTACTTTTTCCATTAGAGCAGTTATCGATTGCAGATAGCTTCTAGGATAGGAGGGTGAGCTTGTTTCCACTCCCTTCCTCAGTACTGTGACTCTGTGTAGCCCAAACCCAGGCAGGGACTGTGCAGGTTATCATGGTGAGAACCAGCTTCAAACAAACAAACAAAACCAACACAAAGCAAGAGCAGCAACAAATCCATTTGACTATGGAATTACAGATAACTTTAAATCCAGAGGGGGAGTCCGAGGTGAAACCTAACTCAAGCCCTTATTTCACACATGGGGAAGTGGCCCTGTAGATATTCCCCAATAACTTATCAAAGATCAAATGACCAATTGGTATGAAGGGCTCACCTAACTCCCAAACCTGGTAGTGTGCCCCCACGCACCTTATGCCATACCACAGTGTGAAGAACTGGGAAGAGCTATGGCTGGCCCCATCAATGCAAGTGAGTATTTTCAGCCTCATGCCTGTTATGAACTCATAACAGACCAATGTGGGGAAGAGGCATTGTGCTAAGCACACTGGCTTACGGGTTAAATGACACATTCTGAGGAAGCACAAAATAACAGTGTGTCACGTGAGACGTAGCACAGAATGCATGTAAATGAGACACGATACAGGAATACAGAAAGGAGGAAGAATTGGGGTAGATTGAAATCTATGTCATCTTTTTCCAGGTCTCTGGTATAGACGGTGGTTAATTATTCATTTATTTGTGCTGGTTTCTTGGGATTAGAAACTATCACAAAGTCCCTGTTGTAAAGCAAGCAAACAGACAGACAAACCTGAATGTCTTATATGAAGGTGGCTATACGGCAGAGCTTTACCTTCAGGCTTTGGAAAGCCATTTCTCTGCTTCTCACCTCTGGTGGCTCTCGTCTGCCCATAGACCATGGCCACATCAGTCAATTTGACACCTCTGCAAGCTCTTCTCCCCTGTCTGTCTCTAATGTAAGCATGGGGGACCCATCCCCATAGTCCAGAACATTTCTTCTTCTTAAGATTCCCCCCTACCCCAACCACATCTGCAAAGGCTCTTTTTCATGTAATATTATATCCTCAGGCTATCTGACATGAATATCTGAATATATTCTGGGGATCAGATTTTTTGTCTTTGTGTTCTGTTTTGGAGGCAGGGTCTCATGACATAGCTGTGGCTGCCGGAGCACTTGCTATATGAATCAAACTGGTGTCAAATTTACAGAAATCTTGCCTGCTGAATGTGCTGGGATTAAAGGTACGTATGACCACCTCCAGCCATCATGTTTTGTTTCTGAGAACCACATACATTACCTCAATTACTGTAAAAATTTAGAATTTGTTCTATTCCCTGTGCAGTCCAAGCTAATCTTGAACTCATGATCATTTTGCCCTGGCCTCCGACTACTGGGATTGCAGTGTGATTCATCATGCCCAGCTTGGGTGGTTGATTGTTTTTGACAATCTACGCTCCTGGTATGAGAGTCTGTGACAGAGGGCAGACCCTTGTCCTTTGTACTGCTGATCCCGAAGTATCAGGCATAGTGCGTGACAGAGTAGACATCTAGTAAATATTTGGAAAGTTAGTAAGCTTATCTTCAAATTTAGTTTTGCTAAAAAAATAAGTGTATAATTTTATTATTTTAATTTAACTACTCATAGGTAATTTTATCGGTAAAAATGCAATGTGTGGGAAGAAGACAGAAGGACCAAGGACAAGAAAAGAGGAATGAAGAAGAGGAAAAAAAGGGGAAATGTTAGTCTAAAACGTTGTCTACACATTCTTATGGAAAAGGTTAAAAGTGACCAGGGGCAGGAGAGATTCAGAAGCCAAAGGCTGAATAAGGAATGGAGCATGTATTTCATCTGAGGCACAATGTCCATGTACCTTCTAATATGGTGCATTTCTTCTCCCCCTAGAGACCAGGGAGAGAAGAAGGAGATGTAGAGAAGAGGAGGCCATCATGAGGCCGGAAGAATTGTGAGCACAATGCCAGGAGAAGTGAACTCTGAGGACAGGCTGATGGAGCTGAGGCAACCTGGGCAAGACTCAAACAGCAAGTACCAAGAGGCATAGGGTTGGGATATAGGTTGCATAGCATAGAACTTGCCCAATCTACACTTACAGCCTGTAAATAATACCAGGCTTTGTGTCATTTCTATGGGCTAGCTGGGTCAAATAATTCATTTACACTAGAGTTGAGTCCTGGTGGTGAAACAGATTGCATGCTTGACACACTTGCCCTCAAGGATTTGGTAGTGTTGTAGGGTGTTTGTTAGCTCACTAGATTCCTTGTACAGAACACAGCATGTAAGCCCCAAACAATCAGGGTCTGAACTGAATGTGTTTAGCCTCTGAGTGTTATTTTTGAAAGCAATATTTGAATAAGACTTTTAGGCACAAGGAGCCACATTTAAAACTTGCTATCGCCGTAATGAGTAATAATTTTATAGATGTTACAGTTTTGGGTATATACAGATACTGAAACTCTCCATCAATTCCCTTACCTCATGGGATTATCTCAAAGGGTAAATTTGATTGTCTGGCCTAAATCCAGCTATTGGGAAATACCCACTTGAAAATTCATACTTCTGTCTCTTGTAAGCACATTTCATAAGTGGATCTGTGTCTTCTAATCAGACTTTTCTTGAGTGCTGAGCAGCACCTGTGAGTTATCTAAGATCATGACATCAGGGCCAGTGACCAATTTAATCACCTATGCACTCATTTATCATCCATTCCGTAGTGACTTATTGAGATCCTATTGTGTGCTGTTCCAGAAGGCAGATGGAATTTGGATGACAGGGTAGCCCTGAATGTTTAAGAGCTCATTATTCATGTGCATCAGGTTTTCTGGAAGGCAGGTAGGTGCACTGACAAATTTAGAAATGCAAAAGCTTTGTTGGAGAAGCTTGAACAGGTGAGAAAACAGGACTGGACAAGAAGATGCCTTACACACGAGGCAGACCAGCCATCTGTGGAGGGAACAGGGAGGAATCAGGAGAGGACGAAGGAGTCTCAGACCATGGTGCTGATTTATAGCTGTCTCTGCCAACCCAAAGATTTCCTGAGAGTCTCTGGTAGACCTGCTTCTACTGTTAGGCTCAGGCATTGTCTGGGCTTCCCAAAAAGATCATGGCCTCAGCTTTCGAGCTGAGGCAGATCTTGAAGGAATTAACATCTGGAGGCTGTCAGCAAACTCCACTCCCTGAAGCCAAACAGCAAGTTGTTTCTTGAAGAGAGTTCAGAGTGTCGCAACCCAATGGCTGCCATATAGTGTGACCAGGAAGGACACAGATAAACAGACAATTAGAGTAATGACAGGGTGCCTTCAGTCCTTAAAGTTTAGCATAGAGTCAGGCTTGGGGACAGTGAAGTGATCTGATTGCTGCATTATTCTATAGGATGTCTGGATTATAAGAAGGAGCCAAATAAAGGAGATAGGCTAAGGGGAGGGGACTCAGCAGAAAGATGGGGTATAGGAAGCCTCACAAGAGAGAAGGCCTGGCACTTTTGTGGAAGATCAGGACCCCTGAGTGGTTCACTGTGTCTTTGCAAAAGGTGAAGCTGGAGAAGAAACAGGGGTTAGACCTTGAAAGGCTGTACACATTAGGTTATGAAAGGCAGGCAGCACACCATTCGTAAAGTGCTTTGCATAAATACATATCAGCCTTTTCCCATTTGTCCTTTCAGTGAGTCTTTGGGATTCCAAGCCTCTGGGAGTGTTTGGTCCTTATAATAAAATCTGTTTGCTACTGCAGAAGAGCTCTATTCCCTGTCAGTCATCATCCCTTCATAAGATCGCTTACTCAAGGCCACTAAGTTCATCACCCAAAAAAGACACAGCTCACAAGATTGGTCAGCTGTGATGAAGGATATGAGAAGCTCAGAGCCATGGCCTCCTCACAGACATCAGACTGAGACATGGGTGCTAGAATCCCAAGAACCACATAGGTTTCCCAGGAAAATGAATGGAGAAGAATCAGAAGGGTGTTCTGCCCACTTCTAATTCATAGAGTGGTGTTTAGAAAACAAGCCCTGGAATTTTATTTAAAGGATCCTATTCTGAGGGAATCATCATAAATTTGGTTTTATAATGATTATTGGTGACAGCAGTGATTATGAGCATCTAATGGGTGTTTGCTGCTGCCATATTAAAGGCTTCTCTCTGAACTTTATGTGTGCTCAGAACAGCCATATTGTGCACAAGGGGCAGGAACAATTAATAATGTCCATTTTCCTATGAGAAAAATCAAAACAAATATGTGAATAATTAAAAAGTTAAATAACATGTCCGAGGCCATGCAGGGGATGAAAAGTAAAGCTGAGCACACTTGTTCTAAAAAAAAAAAAAAAAAAACAAAAAAAAAAACAAAAAAACTTAAAGTAAGCCAAAGGGAAACAAAGTTTGCTTATATGCATAGAGAAGACAAATATTTATTAGAAAACTATTTTTGTAATTTTATTGATCATATTAACAGATCTGCATACTATTATTTTCTAACTAATTTAGGAGACAAAATGGTATGTTCATTATTATACTAAAAGTTATATCATGGAAGTATAATTTATACACCACAACGTTTACCCTGTTTAAATTGCATAATTCAATGATTTTTGGCAAGTCTGCAGAGTGCAACCATTAAATTACCAAATCCAATTTTCACCCTCCCCTGGCTCTCAAACTGTTTACATTAATCTTGTTCTGGCCCCTCTTAGGAAATCTCAGCATCTTCTTTCTTTTCCTATTCGCACTTCTGGAGCATTCAGACACAGGCATATAAAATGTGCACATTTTCATCTGTTTCTTTTCTCTTAGCATGTTTTGGGTTGTATTTATGTTGCAGTATGTCCAACAATTTTCTAGTTTTCTCTGCTGCGCAGTATTTTATTTAACTACTTAACTCTTCAATGGGTGGATGTGTAGATTCTGTCTACTTTTGGCAATTATGAATATTGTTCCTATAAATATTTGGACACAAGTTTTCTTTTATAGACTAGGCTTTTGTTTTTCTTGAGAAGATTGCTAGGTATAGTGTTACTAGGTCATATGGTAGGTATCTGTTTAACTTTTAAAAAGAAATATATCATCCAGATTTTCAACACGGCTGAACCACTTTCTAGAGACTAGAATTCACCATCAAGTTTTCAAAATTCAAGTTGATCGGCATCTTTACTGGTAGTGGTAATTGTATATTTTTGTTGAAGCCATTCTAGTATATGTGGGGTAATATTACAGTGTAATTTTAATTTGTAACCACATAAAAACTACCAATGATGAACCCATAAGCACGAATTTATTATATTTGTTTAGTGTATGAGCGCGTGTGTTAGTTTACACGAAATGTTCCCCATAGGCTAACACATTTGAACATTTGAGGGCCAGTTGGTAGTAGTATTTGGAATGTTCTGCATAACGTTAATTCTTTCTTTCAAATCCCATTTTTAATGATGGTTCTTAAACCGTTTATCCTTCCTTGTAACCCACCACTCACCTGAGGTAGTGGAAAAGAGGATACAGGGAAGTGGACCTGTTTAGGAAGGTTCCTTGGAGCACCTCCCACTGGTCTGTGTTGTCTGGAAACCAGCAGTTCAGTTCTCAGGTTAGCAGGCCGTGGCAGCTCCATCCACTTGCAAACACTTTATAGCTACCCCAACAGTCCATTTCGGTAGCGTCGTTTAGGAACAGCAGTGTCAAGACACAGCAGAGACAGCCAAGCCTCAGCCTCAGCTTGAGACGCCAGGGGGAAACCCAGAGCAACACCAGAAGCTCTCCCCTGTGCCTCAGGAAGACAAAGATCAGTGAAAATGAGAGACCTATAAGCTTTGCACAGCTAGCCGGACCAGCAAGCCTAGCTCTGTCTCTGTCATCCCATGGAGTCTCGTTTATATCCTCCAAATATCATGTATCCTCTATGTGTCTTGCCCTAGCACATGCCTTACCCCAGCACGTGCATCCAATCAGCCTGAGTCCTTGGAAACGAGAGCAAACTGCAGCATGCCACCAGAAGCTTTTTGATGCATTTCTCTCTACGGAGTCCAGACAAGTGCAGTTCAACTACACAGTGCAAGGTGGACCAATACATGTGTGTTGATAGTAAAGAATCTTTCATTGCGTGTCCTTTCATGTGCTTGTTTGAGCAGAACATCCTCTCTCCTGTGTTTGCTTCAGCAAAACATTCCTTCATGAGTCTGTGTCCACTTTAATGAAACATTCCTTCACATGTTTGCCCCAGCAGAACATCATCAACTGACTTTACAAAGAAACCTTAGGTTTCCACTTCAGTTCTGGGATCTTCAACAGGAGTGATTTCTTTGGAGGTGGTACAACATTTTTTTTTTTAATTTTAGTTTAGTTTAGTTCAGAATCAACAGGCAAAATAATCACTGTTCGCAGAACCTCACATCCTAATTTTACAAACTATTCTCTGTTAGAAATCTTCTGGTGGCAGATCTGCCACTCAAGCTGACAGCCTCCAACTACCTACATTCTCTCTGTCCCCCTTGCTCCTGCTGTCCAAAAGGGCTACGGTGAACTCTTGAGTGTTCATATCCACATTCTACTTCTAGTTTGCTTTCTTGGCTTTGTATTATTGGTTGAAGATGTGGTTCCTCAGCCTTCTGCTCCTGCTATCAGTCTTTCTTGCCATTACAGATTCTCCCTCTAGAACCATAAATCTATAGAAATAAACTTCTTCTTCTACAAGCTGCCTGGTCATGGTATTTTAGCAGAGCAAAAGAAAATAATATAGTGTGTGTCACTGTGTGTATGTATATGTATGTAAGAGCATACTCATGTAACATGCATGGGACAAGTGCCTTTACCCACAGAGTCATCTCACCAGCCCCAGTGTTGATCATGTTTTATTTTTACTTTTTATTTTACTTATGTATTATGTATATGCCAATATGAGTGGATGCTATATGAGTGTAGTAGCCTTGGAGGCCAGAGGAGGGCTTTGGATTACTTGGATCTGGAGTTGTAAGTGGTTGTCAGCCGCAGTATGTTGATGCTGTGAATCAAACCCAGAACCTCTAGAAGAGCATCAAGAGCTCTTAACCACTAACCCACCTCTCTATGCCCTGAATTAGATTACTTGTCATTTAGATAAATTTCAATATTTTGCCTTTTAAAACCGGGTTGTTTTCTTAGCCTGTTCTTTTAAAAAATATTTATTGTATTCTTGAGAAGACAATACTTTTATATCATTTCCCTCTTTCCTTTTTTTCCCTCAAACCCTCCTAACCCTCCTACTTGTTTATACATATACATTCATAAATATAACCTGCAGGGTCTGTATAATGTTACTTGTGTGTATGTTTTCAGGGCTGACCATTTGCTTTTGGATATCCAATTGGCATGCTGTTCCTTGGCGAAAATATTCTGTCATTCTTGGCATTCTTTAGTTTCTTGTAAGCCTTTGTGTAGGATTGGCATCTCATGGTGTGAATATTGTTGTTTTTGGTCAGCTCATGCTTAGGCAGTTGTGTGGTGAGAACTTAGGGGCATAGCTTCTGTTATCACTAGGAGACGGTCTCTTAAGAAACTCCCTGATCCTCTGGCTTTTAGGAGCTTTCCAAATTTTCAATACCTTCTTCTTGAGTCTTAGGTGTGGATGTTGTTTTATAGATAAATCCATTGGGGCTGAGCTCCAACTCTACATTTTGATTGGTTGTAACTTTCTACAATGGTTTCTGTCTGTTGCAAGAAGACATTTTCTTGATGAGCAGTGAGGATTGCATTTGACTGCGTGTATAAGGACACATATTTGGAGTGTCGTAAGGAAAATTATGTTGCTTTTGAAAAGTGAGAGTCATAGGTTCTTCTTCAAGATCCATGACTTCAGTAGCTCTGGGTACATGGCTGTGTTTCTAGTACCCTCAGGTTGAGTGGGTCTTAAATCCAATTAACTGCTCTTGTGAACTTTATTCTCTAGGGTTTGCACACTATGTTGGTCATTATTGTGTTCATAGGCATTATAGCTAGATAGGACTTTTGGTTCTCCTCTTTTGGATGTATGTATGGTGTCTTCTGATACCATGAAAGTTAGTCATAAGGGAGGAGGCTTTCAGGCCAGTTTCATTCAGCTTAGGGACCTCTGTCTTTCTGTCTTGCATTGTTTTGTCACATGGTCTGTTCAATTTATCCCAGTGAATTTCAGCTGAAGGAATTTTCTCATCCTCTATCTGGAGAGATTTCAGAACAAAGTTTTAACACACTTTTTCTTGTATCATTACTTCTATATATGTTGTAAACACCTCAACATGTCCTCACTCATTGTGAAGCTTCCCATTCCCTTCCATTGACTTCAAATTCCATATGGTATTATTTCTCTTCTGATTAAAATTCAAGTCTGTTGCTCTTGAATTCTTCCATCTCTCTACGAATCTGAAAAAGCCCTTTTCCTTCATTTTAAAAGATATTTTTGTGTGATAAAACATTTGAGGTTGACATATTTTTTTCTTTTTATGTTTTTTTAAAGAAACATTTCTCCAGGGCTTTCTGTTGAATTATTTCTGGGAAGAGATTTGTTGTCTTTATCCCCACCTCCTTCTGTACATACATTGACATACATGTCAATTTCCTTTAGCTGCCTTAAAGCCTCTTCGCACTATTCCCAATTTTAACATAATTTGGTAGAACATTCCTCAGTGTAGAGATTTTATGTACCATGTATTTCAGGGTTATTGAGCTGATTGGATATGCAAGTTTTACACATTTTAACAAAACTGGAAAAGATGCAGCTATTACTTAAGAAAATGAGTCATTTGGTAATTTTAATTTTGTTTTGTTTTTGTTTGGAGACACAATGTCACGGTGTAGCCCTAGCTGGCCTCGAGCTCCCTTTGCATGCCAGTCAGGCCTTGTATTCACAGAGGTCTGCCTGACTCTGTCTCCTGAATGCGGGGGTTAAAGGCATGTGCCCCTATGCCTGTCTCTAACCCTTTCAATTTTTTAAAAGAGATTTTTGTTTTGTCTTTGAAAATGTTATACACATATGCTGTGTTTCTTTATCCTGTCCATCCCTTACTCATGCTCTGGCTCCAATTAATGCTGTACACAGATGTATGAGAACGAGGCTATCCACCAAAGCCCAGGCAACTTACCAGAAGCCTGTAATGAAAATTTACCCCCTTTCCCACCGCGATCATTAACCACCAATGGCCAACCCCTTGTTTATAAGTAGATATTCATAAGCCTCTCATTCATCCATGCTGCCAAGTCGAATGGTTTGTACTTATGCAGGTAACCACATTCCAGGGATTTCTTGAGTGCAAAGGGCCATTTCAGATCTGAAAGGCAGGATTCCTCCTCCTCCTCCTTCTGCTCCCTCCATATTCCCTGCTGGAGGAGGGCTGGAAGAGGTGGTTATCAGACAAGTCCCATTTTGTTCAGATGACATGACTACCACATTCTTGTCAAAACTTTGACCAGGTATGTGTGTTTTTATTACCTCTTGAGCACTTAGAAGGACCCTTCTCTGACCAAGAGTAAGAGCAAAGTGATTTTATGGGTATAAACATAGTTATACAACATGTCCATTTGGCAAAAACAAACAAACAAACAAACAAGTAACCCCCCAACCCAACAATACTTTCCTCCAGTGTTCATGACCTCCCAAGCCATTATGTTTGCACTACTAGATGGGAATTTCCCCTTTTGGGTGGGGCTTCCAATGCAACCAAAGCTGTTGGTTAGCTCCACAATGGCCATGCTGTTATTATATTCAATCACTTGTATGTCCTCCTAGGCAAATATTCTAGCATTCAGGGTCCCTTGATGGGGAGATCACTAATGACTTTTCTCCCACAACTACTTGCACAGCTAGGAAGATAGCCAAGGAGAAGGAAGTTCGTGAGTCATCGCGAGATTGATTTTTCTATGTCCTATAACCACCATGAGTGGTGTTTTCAGCAATGAAATCTCACCGCTTATGGTAGGCAACCAAGAACAATGCCCACTAATTATTTTTAAGCTAATATAGTGACACATTTATTATTTGGCTTATGTTAATTAAAAAATTGGTTTTCAAATCGGGACATAAAGGAAAAGCAGATAACTAAAAACTATTAGCTGAAAGGAGATTGAAACCAGTCATGCGTAGCCATGGGGCTAGAGAAGGGGCAGGAATCACGCAGGAAGTGAAGATACGTTGCTGGTTCACCACCGAAACCATCTAGAGAAACTGCTTAAATCCTAAAGGCTCTTTGGTCAACACCTACTGCACAGCAAAGCTTCCTTTCTCATGATTCCGCCTGTCCTCCCCATCCGTCCCCTGAAAGAGTTGATAATGCTTTGATGCTTCTTCTGTTTGGACACATTGAGCTTGCACGTTTTCAACCTTCTAGCAAATAAAACTGCCCCAAGTCAACGCCAAGCCAAAAGTCATTTCTGCCTTCAGTTTCGTAGCTGCTGTGGGCTGGCTCCACATGGGAACCGGTTGTGATCGTTTCCCAACAGGCTCAAGAACTGTCCCCCACCGAAGCTTCGGCAGAGCCTCATTTCTCATGTTGGTTATTGTGGAGCTCTTTCACAGGCACTCTTGAAGACTTCTTGCAGAATTTCATTTTCCCCTTTCTCGTCTTGTAAAAGTCTCCTGTGATGATACAAGGTAACTGCTCCTGCCCCTTCCCCTAGTTTCTAGTTGACACTGCTACTGCGTTTTCTTTTCCTCTTCCCTCCCTCCTCTTCTCTCTCTCTCTCTCTCTCTCTCTCTCTCTCTCTCTCTCCTCCCCCTCCCCTCCCCCTCCTTTCCCCTCCCCCCTCATCTTCCCCTTCCCATTCCCTCCCCTCCTCTTTCCCATTCCCTCCCTTCCTCCTTCCCATTCCCTCCCACTCCCCCCTCTGTCCTTTCTTTATGGCATAACTAGAATGAAGATCAGTCAGTTCTGGGTAACACATATAGGACCATGGGCACTAGAACACCAGCCTTCCCTTTGGAGTTTCCAAACATATGGATATTTGACTAAGTATTCTCCCCCACTTGCATGGATCTCTGGTCCTTTAAAGGTAATTTCTGGCCTATTCATGCTCCATTTTGGTTACTTTCTATAGTTACATCTTTATGTTTCCTAATCTTTCTTCTCAATTATTTAACCTGCTTCTATTCCTGTCAAGTATATTTTTATCTCCAATGCTTTAATTTCCCCTTATATTGTTTCATCTTTCCCTTACATACATATATACATAGTATAGTAAAACACCATCTACCTTATCTACCGGTTTATTATTACCAGCATATCATCCTCCACATAGCTAGTACTCTTGCTTACTTTCTTTTTAAAGTATGACATTTAGTCACAATGACACGTTTAAAGCCCTGGGCTCAATTCATGACTTTTCCACCTGCCAATACTGATCTCATCATCGTCTCAATGTTGTTTTGAGGTGTGAGACCCCTGGCACACTCCACAAGGGGCTTACAGTCAACTTCTGTTTGTTGCACTGTTATTTTTCTCACACATATCCTGTGCCTTCCCTATGACTAAGGCATCTAGTCATAAGATAAGGGCGTTGCATTGCATTGAGATTCTCATCTGTATTCTGTGGAGTCTTGAAGGTATATAAAAGTATCTCAAATTATTAGGAAAACTACTTATTTCCCATATGAGCCTTTGTTTTAGAAAAGATTTCAGTGGCTTCATATACATTTTAAAATAAGTACAAATAAACATTCTTGGATAGAAGATGCTATATAAAATGAGTGGACTCCAGGACAAGAATAACTGGTTTTGAATATCTGCCCAATTATTGATTGATAATAGGTGATCAGTAAATCTTCTTCACAGACAGTTTGGTGTTCTCCAATGCCATGTAGGTTATAAACTAGGGTCTCTGTATGATAAAGCTCTAACAATACAAACAACAAGGAAGAGGGGGCAAGAAGACCACAAAAGCTACAGGTTGAAAGGACTGAAGTTAAAGTGTCCTTTAACTTCATGGTAACATGTAACATGGGACAACCACAGCATTCATAAATTCACTGCAGCTTGTAAGCTATACTTACAAGACCGGGCCCATAAACCTCTTCATCATTGGATTGAAATAGCTTATGAGGTTTCATTCTTTCCTGCATGACTAATGATAGCTAATGGTGACTGGGAAATTGTATCTCTATAAGACTAGCCTGTAGGAAAGTCTGAAAGGCATTTCCTTGACTAATGATTGATGTGGAAGGGATCCACCTACTATGAATAATTCCATACCTGGGCAGATAGTCATGGGCAGGTATTTACATGTCTGGTGTCATTTTCTTCTGTGGTTGTGCTGGCTAATTTTATGTTAACTTGACACAAGCTAGAATCATTTGGAAGGAGGTAACCTTAACTGAGATGATGCCTACCTTAAATTTTCTTAATTTCTTTATTTCTCCCTAAGGCATTTTCTTAATTAATGATTGATAGGAGAAGGTCCAACCTATTGTAGGTAGGATCACCTACCCTTTCTTGGTCCTGGATTTAATAAGAAAGCAGGTTAAGCAAGCCATGAGGAGCAAGCCAGCAAGCAGCACTCCTCTGTGACTTCCACTTCAGCTGTTGCTTCCAGGATCCTGCCCCTTTTTGAGTTCCTGTTCTGGCTTTCTTCAGTAATGGACTACAGAGTGGAAATATAAACCAAATAAAACTTTTCCTCTTCAATGTGCTTTCTGATTATTGCGTTTCATCACAACCATAGGAATTCTAACTAAAATAGTGGCTAAGTACTAAAATGCTCATGCTCCAGAAAATAAACTCTCACCCCATGACCATCTTTCTGCCCAGGTATGACACATTCACAGTAGGCTGGACCTTTTTACATCAACTATTTTTTAAAAAAAGATTTATTTATTATATATACTGTAGCTGTCCTCAGATACACCAGAAGAGGGCATCAGATCTTATTACAGATGGTTGTGTGCCACTGTGTGATTGCCGGGATTTGAATTTAGGACCTCTGGAAGAGCAGTCAGCGCCCTTAACCACAGAAACATCTCTCCAGCCCCCATATTAACTATTAATCCAACAAATACATGCCTTTCTGACCTGTCTATAGACTAATCTCATAGAGGCACTTAATCAGTTATAATTTCCATTTTCCAAGTTATGTCTACGTTTGTGTCAAATTCATGGAAATTGAACAGCATACTTGGTGTGATTGTCAGAATGAGAATGTTCCTCATAGCATCATTTATTTCAATGGTTAGTGTCCAGTTGGTGGAACTATTTGGGAAGGACTGGGAAGTGTGGTCTTGTTGGAAGGAGTAGGTCACTGGGGATGGGCTTTGAGGTTTCAAAACCATACCATTCCCACTTGGCTCTCTCTGCCTCATACTTGTGTATCAAGATGCACGTTCTCAGCTACTGCTTCCCCAATGGCTGGTCTCCTGCTGTCATGTTTAATATCCTTAAGATAAACATCATGGACTCTAACCCTCTAAAACTGTAAGCCCCAAATGAGCCCTTTCTTCTATAAGTTGCTTTGGTCATGGTGTCTTATCATATTAATGGAAAAGTGACTAAAAATCTGGCCTATTTGTACTTCCTAAGCATATTTCCAAAAGACTCTCCTTAAGCTGCTAGAGCTGCTTTGCCTCAAATGTAGATAGATAGATAGATATCTAGCTCACATAGAGGTAGATATGCACGTGAATGCAGTCACCTCCGGAGCAATGGAACAGAGACAGTGATCATATCTGGTGAATACTGAACTCTGGCCTCAAGCCTAAAGGTCTCTCATATAAATCTTCCTGAAGGTTCACCCTTGCTCAGTGTTTAATAGGTGCATATTTTATTTTCTCTATTTCTGTACTGGGCTGTCCTTAATAAACCATCCACACCAATCCTTGTCTATTAGTCTTTTTTTTTTTACAGAACCTAAAATAAGAAATGAACACAACACAGTGCCCAGAACAGTGTTAGCATTCAATTAATTATGGTCATAGTTTTTCTTAGGGTTCTTACCCATTTGGGGGCACATTTTTACAGATGTTGCATCTTTGTTTTTTGGGAAACAATTAGTTAAATATACTGTAGAATGGTGTATGCCCACTCTGCATTATGGGATCCACTTTACATTTTGAAAGCATAAATCTAGATCATTTACAGCACAGTCTTAGCAGAAAGAATAAAAATATAAAGAGTAATTAGCAACTTGGAGTCATCATGGAAGAAACCAAAGATAGAGTAAGATTTTGAAGCCTCCAAGCTAACACCAAATATTTGAGGTGCCAGAGGAGTCTGGGAAGACTGGAGAGAGACAGACCCTTCTCCATAGCCTTGACCCTCAACTTGGAGATGTCTGCTTGATACGTTCTCAAAGATAGACCCAAGGGTAAAAGGTTATTACTTGACACTAACTGAGACATAAAGACCATGCTGAATTTTGGTTTTATAGCTTAGAAAAAATATAACAGAAAATAAAGCATTCAGAAAATATCAGGGAGATGGCCAAATAATTGGCAAACAGAACTTCTGGGAGAGCTTAAATGAGATTGTGTTGTTTACCTGGAGAAAGAAAGGTCAAAGGTCTACTTAATACTTGTCTTGGAGAATTTAAAGTTAGGATCAGAATTCCTCAGGAAACAAAATGAGACTGCCCCATCCCCTAAGTTTCTATGTAACCTAAGTAAAAGTTTTAAAGTTGAGAATTAGAATAAGAAGTTGGGACTTGAAATAGCAAGAATTTCTTGATTTAGGAGTAATTAAGATTTGGAAAAGTGCATTGTTGGTAGTGGATTTCTGTTCTCTATGAAGCTCCATTCATTATCAGAAACAGATTTTTTAATGGTAGCTGAAAATCTATGAAGGGCCACATAATGAATGTGACTACATTTGACTTTGATCTTGCCAAATGCAGCTGCCATCCAGAGCAACCGGTGATTAAACAGACTCCTAACCTCAGGCCAGCTGACAGGATTGCTAAGGGAGTTCAGCAGGTCACTACTCTTTTATTTAATGGATTATATTTGTTATTCCTCACTATATAACTAAACATGACAAAAGTCCATAGTGAAAACTATTTCCTTGTCTCCTTAAAGATTTTACCTGCTGGTTTGGTATAGCTTTATAAATATGCTGAAAGTTTTGAGTAAACAAGAAACATTTACCCTCAGGAATCCACTCATATTTACCTCCCCCCAAATAGGAGATTGTTTTTGCCCCCATAGGAGGCTTTCTTTTATCATTGAGATGATAATCTGTGTGCTGGAAAGAATAAAAATTAGCACAAATGGATGTTCAGTGAAAGTTTTTTTAATCGTATTTGAAATTTTAATAGATTTTTGTTCATCAATTTCATATATGCTTGTAATATGCTGTGATCAAACCTAGCCCATTCACTTTCTTCTTACTCACCACAACCCCTCACCACACTTTTCCCTTCCAATTCATGTGACTGTATATTATATATACTTATATATAATTTATTATATATATATAAAACACACACACACACACACACACACATATATGAAGAATATATTTAATACTGAGTCTGCTTACTTGCATGTGCTTGGGTTTAGGACTATCACTAGAACAAGGTAGCCTCTTAAGAACCTCATCTGTGAAGAAAATTTATTTTCTTCCCCTCAGTAGCCACCAATTGTCAATAGCTCTTTAGCTAGGGGTGGGACTTCATGAACCCCACCCCAGCCCATACTGAGAATTTTGGCTGCCTTGATCTTGTGACATTCTGTGTACTGAGCTTCAGCCACTGAGAATTCATGTGTGTATGCTCTGTGTATGCCCTGTGGCAATGCTGTTTTGCTGTAGACATTCACTACCTCTGGCTCTTAGACTCATTTGGCACTCTCTTTCCCAAACTTTGAGCCTTTGAAAAGGGTTTGTGATGTAGATGTTTTATCTAATGCAAGTACTTCTGTGGTCTTTTATTCTCTGCATACCATGTAGAGTCTTTGTGTTAGTTGCTATCTACTGCAAGAACAGATGTCTCTGATGAGGGTTGAGAGGTCTATTTATCTGTGGGTATAACAATAAGAACGTACGGGTGAGATTATTGCTATCTTGATTTAACATAGTTGTAGTGTTAAGTTCTCCCCTGAGGTCTGTGACCTAGTTATCTGTAGTTCTTGGCCTAGTTAATGCTATCAGGAGTGGGGATTTCACTTTAGAATATGCCTTAAATACAATCAGAAAATGGTTGGTCACTTCCATAACATTCTTGTCATTTTTTTTTGGCTCCAGTGGGCATATTTTCACAGGCAAGACGTTACTCATGAATGGGTAAAATTGTCGATTACTTTCCTGCTCTGCAGTGGACTTTCCAGCCCTAGGAAAATTAGCCAGTGACGATAAAGCCTCTAGGTCAGGAACAGCTTGATTTCTCTACATCCCATGATTGAAGACTGTGGTATCTTTAGTAATAGGGTATCACCATCAAGTTCTAGAAGGTTACCCAGAGAAATGGTAGTATTTTGTAATGTTTAGCAGGCCCCATTGACCAACAAGCAGAAAAGACCTACACATACTTGGCACTGGATATTTGGTCGTGTATAGTGTCTGGGAGACACATTGCCTTCTGTTATGGGGTAATTCATTTAAAACCTCTTTGCATCTGTGCTTGCACACACTTTAAGGAGCTTCTATGGTAGTAGGTTCAATATGGCTTCTTCCAATAGCCTTCAGTGTCACTTATCCTTCCTCATACTAAGTTCTCTGGCCTCTCATCCACAACCCCATTCAACCCTTTCCTTTTCATAATGTCCTCCCCTCCTCCTTACACCTTCCATGTTTCATCCTTCTTCCATTAAACTACCTCCACATTACTAGTTTCCTTACTTCAATGAGTACTCCAATGTCAACATCCACATCCAAAGATTCAAAGCTAGAATACACATATAAGAGAGAACATGTGGCCTTTATCCTTCTGGGTTTGGGTTACCTTACTGTGAATGATGGTTTCTTGCTCTACCATGTGCCTAAGAACTTTACGTTTTCATTTTTTTTTCTTTATAACAAAATGATATTTTACTTTGTAAATGTACCATGGTGTCACTAACAACTGATAAACATCTATGTAGTTCCCATCTTTTCCTACTATGGATAGAGCAACAGTTAACATAGATGAACAAGTGTTTCTGTAGTAGGATATAGGGTCCTTTGTATAGCTGGGTCATATGATAGATCCATTTCTACTTGTTTTTGAGGACACTTGATACTGGTTTTCATACTGATTGTATGTGTCTCACTTCCACTAATAGTACATGTATGTTTTCCTTTGCCCACATAAATGCTAGAATTTGTTGTCAACAATCATAGTTTTTAGCCACTTTGACTGGGCTAAGAGAGAATCTCAGAGCAGTTCTAATTGCATAGTGGTGAGTGAAATACAGAAAGGTGAGACCTACTGCTCGGTCATATTCTAGGTCCTGGCTGGACTCACATTTACTGATACCTTATTAGTCAAACTCAGAGTCAAAAAGAGAAAAACAAATATATTCTGCTTTTATAGAAACTTCTGCACAGACACACTGCAGAGAGTCTGTAGAAAGAAATACATTCTTGAAACCACTAACACCTCCTGGGAGCTTTGGAAAGATATAGCAATTATGTTGTTAACTCCCCCCAATGACTTAGCCTAGAATTATCAATGGCTCCAAGAATATGCTTGTTTGTATGACTTGAGGAAGTGTGTTTCTTTTGTTGGCTGTAGAATCCAACTTTCTCCTTAATGCTGCTTTACAAGAGTGTTGACCATAGGCTAGACCATGAGTTATGAATTCCTCTAGGCAAGAGTAGCATCTCTATTCTTCCCTTTCCTTCTTATCTTCCCAAAAGAAAAATGCCAGTTTTGTGTGTTCGTGTATGTGTGTGTGTGTGTGTGTGTGTGTGTGTGTGTCTGCATTTGTATGCTTATGTTTGGTGTGCACATGTATGTGGGGGTGCATGTATCTGTTGCGTTCATGTGGTTGATATTAGGTGGTTGATATCAGGTGTGTGGCTCTATCACTGTCTGTTTTTATGTATTTATTTATGTATTTATTTATTTATTGAGACAAAGTTTTTTCTTAAGCCTGGGGCTTGTTAGTTCAACTAGACTGGCTGGCCAGGAAGTTCCCAGCATCCACCTGTCTTGGCCTTCTTCTAGCTGGAGTTATAAACATATAGCACTATGCCAGGATTTTTGCACCAGTGCTTGAGATCAGAATTCAACTCTTACTCGGGCACAGTAAGAAATTTACCCACTGAGCCCTCTCCCAAACCCCTGTAAGACCCAAATTGAATCTTATCTATTTGAGGCTTCCATGAATGAGATGAGAGATCGGGGATCGATTTGAAAGCAAAAGGTTTATTAGTCCAGTGCACTGGGGTGACCTATATCCAGAGAAGAGGTGACCCTGAAAGGCTGTTACAAGCAGCTTTTAGACTCTTTAGGGGTACAGGTTATATCGGCAAGGTTATGATTTAAATTCATTGGCTAAGCATATTAGCCTTTGAATCTATTGCCTAGCAAGCATGTGACAGGGCCACAGGATCAGAGGGTCAGGCGGTTTTTCAAGATTGTTCCTGTTCTTCCCAAGAATTGTGGGTAGAGAATAGAACTTGGCCCAGCCTTGACCTGAGGCAGTGGGATTAAGTCTGGTGAAAGCCCCTAGGGTCCTTCACCCTCACTGTCTATATTTTTTGCAGGGAATTAATGGTTTCCTAACCTATACACTTGTCTAATTTAGAAGCTTGAACTTTACTCTTGGTTCCTCCGCTTCCGCCATTCTCTGATCCAATTTGTTTTAAATCTCTTTAATCTACATTCAAAATGTCTTTCTCTCCCATTTTCTTTATTGCCTTTTCCACTGAGATCTTCCATGACTTTTATTCGGATTGTTGCTGGCATTTCTCTCTGGTCTCCATGCCACTGTTGTTCCTGTCTCCAGAGCATCTTCTTCTCTCTAGCCATTCTCTTCTGTAAAAAAACCAGGTTATCCCATGTCAAAATGTGCTTAAGCAAAAGTCAAAGGCTCTGCTAACAGGGGGGAGACATTTCTAATCATTATCATCAAGCATCATTGTTATATCAGCAGTTGTCACCTGCTCTGTGTCCCCAGGCACTTTGTTCACATTCTAATGATAACGCCAGTGGCAGTAAACAGGTATGTGCTGATTGCTAGCAGAAACCTCAGGAGGAAGTGAGTCCTGTTTTTACCAAGCAGAAACCTTTTCAGGGTTCATTGGGCCTTAGTGCTGGTCTTTCTTTTTCCAAGGTCAAGGTTATAAAAATCCTCATGCTATCAGACATTTATGGAAACAAAGAATTGATGGCTGTATCGGGCCACAGTGCAGAAAAGGCACCAGAAGAGAGTAAATGTCTGTGGCCCAGAGCTGCAAACACTTGTGCACTATCAAATTGGGAGCCACATAATAAAATATCCGGCAAGAACTTGAAACCTGCACCTTGGAAATAACGGAAGAAGGAATGTCAACTTTCTACAATAGCAGGCCAGCCTTTGCCCAAAACCACATAGGGAAGGACCAATATTGGACATCAAAGGTACTGATAAAACCAGAAGAACTAAAAGATAAAGAACTCACCTACAAAATGTTGACACTTTCGTGGATACCACTAGCAAGACTGCTCATATTATAATTACAGTTTACTTTGACATGTATATTAGTTATTAAACTTTAATATAGCATACACTTGTATAATAAATACCCACATATTTATTTATGTATTTTTCTGTTTAGTGCGTTTAACCTATTATCATGTGTGGGTTCAGCAGGCTTTTAAATTTTTTTTTTAATATTAAAAACTAAGTTCTGGATAGTTTTGTTTAGATAGACAAAATTCTGTTACATTTTGTCAAACCTGGGGATAACTCAACTAAACTAAAACAACAATTGAATTCTTAGAACACACAGTACTATATCATTGGATAACTCAATGAGGTATTTGCTTTGTGGGTGATCCAATAGTCTGTAATATTGTATTTTAAAGTTTTGCTTTGCTTTTACCATGCTATTTGGCCCTGAGATCCTTCAAATTAGAGATAATACTGTATCCATTGTAAAACCCACCACAATGGCTAGCATACTGGAGGTACCTAACCAGGGCACACTGATCTAAACTGTGTTGCAGAAGGCTGCTCACTCTCGCATCCCAAGGTGGACAAAGAAAGGAATGTTAGTTGCTTCTGTAGAAGAGGCTCAGTGTATGGCTGCACAGAACTGGATGTAACACAGCATGAGAAAGCAGACTCTGGCAGAGACTTGATGATGACCTAGAACATTTCTCGTGTTTGGTTCTCAGGAAGCGAACTGTTTAAATAGTATGTGTCCAGGTCAATGGTGCCCATGCAGACACAGAGCTGGGGAAAAGAAAAGCAGCCTGGAAATTTTATTCTGGCTTTAGATTCCTTTTCTTGTCTTTCTTTTTAGTTAATCTACCTAGCTCAGGAAAGTTCAGTGTCCTATTCATAGAGGTAAACCCAAGTATTTCTGTCCAACATCAATTGTTTTTTTTCCCTATATCATATACCTTTCTTTCCTAATATGTAGCATTTGTACATACCTTATTTTTAGCCTTATAAAATGAATGGTTTCAAAGTCACTATCTCATTTTAGTTGAAGGAAAAGGAAATTGTAAAATGGCATCAGACTTGCAGAGAATTAACTGCGGAATCCACAGTGTCTGCTATTCCAGCTTAAGCAGGGTTGCTTGGCCGCGCAGTGACCATAAAAGCACCCATTGATAGTAGCCTCTTTCATTGTAGACTCACTTCTCAGAGTAATAATCATAACACATAATCACTCGCCAACATAGAACAAAACGTCTGAAGTCCAAGATAACATCAGATTATATCCGTGTGAAATTTGCTCTAATATCATTGCTTAGATCCAGACCTCTTTCAGCCCACTTGCTTTAAGGTGTTTTCTGTGGGTGGAAGGTCAGAGTTGACATTTCTTTTCTGTTTCCTGAGCTGGAAGAAGAAACACTGGATATCAAGTCTTCATGGCCTAGAATCCTGCCTATTTTGAATATTCGCCATGCACAGTAACCTAAGAAAACCTTTTTGTTTTCTATCTTCTTGTCATTTAAAAGCTGGGTCTCACATAGTTCCAGCTGGCCTTAAACTCATCATGTAGCCAAGAATGACCCTGATCCCACCTCCCAGTCCTGGGGCATTTGCTCTCTTCTCAACTGGAGAACACTTGGTACTCAGTATCTTAAAAATGAATGAAAGCGAACTCAAAACAACCACTACGCTATGTGCCAAGTCCTACGTTCTCTATGCTATCTAGAGTTTTGAGTGCACAGCTTAATTTAGTAATTGCTACAGGAGGCCTCGCATTTGTGAAGGTACCACGCTAGACTATCTCTGCAATTAAAGAAAGAACAAGTTACCACATACAAGAAGTACAGCTTGTATCTAAACTATGGAAAACTACTGAGGGAAGAGACACAAACTTAATTTGCTGTGAGGTCGAGTGGAGTGACAGAATTTCCTGATGAACAGAAAGGGGAAAAAAAAAAGTCACTGGTCATCTATTCTCTGTTGTTCTTGTCTAACACGACTGAATGAATGAACACCATGCTTTGCCGAATCAGCTCTGAAGCTGTGATTGTTGGTTCAGTGAAGCTGGGAGAGGAAGTCATTCCAGCTAGAGCAGCAAAACAAGCAAGAGAAGGGAGCAAGAAATTTCACTGGAATGCTAAGGGATAGGGAGGGCAATCAAATGCTTTGTTAAATTTGAAGAGGTTCACAGAGAAGGAATCATTAACTTACACTAAACTAGAGCTTTTCCGACTTTATAGCGTCACATGAGAATGTATTTAATTCAGGGACAGATGTCAAAGTTGGGATGAGTTGATTTGAACAGGACTTTTTTTTTTTGTGGGGAGGGGTAATAAATGTAGGGAAAATGCAGGGCCCTGGGCCCCCAATATTAATTTCATTAGTTCTAAACTGAATGACCCAGTGCATGTTACTTAATCTCTCCAAGGTAAAGAGTCTTCATCTTAAAATGAAGAAACCCAGTTCACTGTAAATGCAGAATTTCTTGGGCATGTAAACACGTACTCATGAATAATGGGGACCTCAAAGAGGGCAGTGGGGAAGGCAGAGAATGGGACTGGAAATGGGGATTCAAAGGAACTTCAGCAGCAGTGAGACAGACACAGCAAAGGTAAGCAAGGCTGTTTCTGGGAATATTTATAGTACTTTTAACTTTGTTAGTGAAATATTTCATAAATTAAAAAATGTGCATGCTATGTGTAGTATGTAAAACATATTCCCCAAGACATTAACATAATTAGAAAGAATGTAATTGTATTGTCAGGGATGAAACCAATCAATCGTGACTCAGATGATGTCAAGGTATCGATTTGGAATGATTAATGGGAGCTGTGGTTTTATAGAAGAGAGAGGAGAACCAGATAAGGAAAGGATAATGAAGAATTCATTTAGAGACATGTTGAATTGGAGGTCCTAATGGGATGCTCAGGTGAAAATGGCCAATAAACAGTTGACTTTTCAAGAGCTATGAGCTTCAGATAAAGATAGTGGAGACTCTTTCAACAGGCCAGTTATTGAATTTCTGCAAATGGATCAGACGTTGAAAGGGAAGTGGAAGGGCCCAGAAAGGAATTTCTGTAACTCTAGGAAGAAGGGAGAATAATACAGGACAGACGACAAGGAAGCAGTGGTTAGTAAACTGTGAGATTAGTCTTCGAGAGGTGTCATCGATGAAACTTATGACATGAAAGGGCCAAATCTTAACTGGCTGGTGGTATCAAGTACAATATCAAAGTTGAGGAAGACGATTATTGAGAAAAATCTTGGCAAAAAGATTATTAGGAAATAAATGAAATTATTAATAATTTATAATAAATTAGACTAAATGAAAACAATGTAACTAATAGGGCATTAGACCTGATTTTGAGGGGTTAGATAGATTTAATTCACAGAGATATATAGAGATTTATGATGAATGGATGGATTTTTCTTTTCTTTCTTTTCTTGATAGGGAGAGGCAGATGGAGGTAGATTTTCATGCAGTATAGCTTTGAACTTGCTATATAGTTGAAATTAATTATGAACCCTTAATCCTCTTGTCTTCACCTATTAAATGCTAGGGCACCACATGTGCTCTGATATGCTTGGCTTAATAAAGGCATCTGCAATTATTAGTTGGATACGGCGAATACCTTTTTATGTAGAGAAGAGAAAGGCAGAAGGAGAGTATAGTACTTTGAGTAAGTTTGTCCCCCATAGATTCACACATTTGAATTCTTGACCCACAGGGAATGACACTATTAGGAGGCATGTCCTTGTTGGAGGAAATGTGTAATTGTGTGGGCTTTGAGGTCCCATGGTCAAGTCACACCTAGTACAGGAGAAACCCTTCTCCTGGCTGCCTGCAGAAAAAAGTCTCTCCTGGTTGCCTTCGGATCAAGATGTAGAATTCCAGCACCATGTTTCCTGCTATGACAACACTGGATTGAACTTCTGAAACTGTTAGCCAACCCCAAATAAACAACTTCGTTCCTAAGAGTTGCCTTGGCCAAGGTGTCTTTTCACAGCAATGGAAACCCCAACTATGACAGAGAAATGGTAGACAAAGGACGAAGTTATCACAGTGTCTTTGTCACAGTTAGAGAGACACAAGGGAACTCTGAAAAAGACCTTAGACGCAGAGACGTGAATGTGATCAGAGTGCACGGCACACCTGATAAATGTGTGTCCTTGAAATTAATTATATTCAGGGATATTTTCCAAAAAAAACTTACCAATCAGAAAGAAGAAAAGGTAAGAAAGGAACAACAGATATGCTAGTGAATCCTTTGGAATCTCTGGTCAGCTCAAAATCTGAAGTCAATCTTTGCAGGCTCAAAATGATCACTATAAACATCACGTTGTTATGTTGCTAACAAGGCATTGTAAGCAAATGTCTCTTCCTCTTGGGAGGAGTTAGAGACACAGTAGAAGGGTCAGGAGTGAGGAGAAAGGGGAAGGGGGAGAGAGGAGAAGCTCTCACCTTGCATTTGCTATGGTCAACAGACATTTTCTCTGAGTACACCCTCAGCTTTCTCTTACAGTTATTTGTTGGGGCCAACGGTCATGAATGAAGCGTGAGACCTTCAAAGGGAAAACGGAATTGTGAAACACCTCCTTTCACCTTCTCTTGATTTTGAAGGTCAATCCAGCCGGTTTGCACTCCAGCTCTGTATATATATAAATAACTTAGTTTTATATATATATATAAATATATATAACTTGGAGCCATTTGTGAGTAACAGGTACCCACATCACTGTCAAGGGTCATCACACTCAATAAAAACGTTCTACAGAAGGACTCTTTCTCCAACTGAAGAGGGTCAGTCTATGTTCTATTTTCTTAAACACCTCAGGTCACAAGGCTTGGACCCTAGCACAGATTAGTTCATTGTCAGTCCCTTCCGATTGTAAGTGGGTCTTTCTAACTATTCACAGGTGACTAACACCCTGTGGAGATAAAGAATGACATTGTACAAAAGTGTGGGCATTGAGAGAGGCTGTCCAGGTCAGGATTTACTTGAACTCTCTAGTGCTTACATGCTGTGGGCAAGGTTTTTTTTTTTTTTTTTTTTTTTTTTTTTTTTTTTTTTAGTAAATATTGCTTCAGTTTAGTTCTGGGCCTTTCTTTCTTCTTCTTTCCTTCTTTCTTTTTTTTATTTCCTCCCTTCCTTCCTTCTTCTTCTATTTTTCCTGTCTCTATGACTTTGATTGTCTCTGACTCTCTCTCTCTCTCTCTCTCTCTCTCTCTCTCTCTCTCTCTTTCACACACACACACACACACACACACACAGTGTGCAGAGTTTTTGTTAAACAGTCCTAGCTAGCTTCAGATTCACAGCACTTCTGCCTCAGTTTCCCCAGCTCTAGGGTCAAAGGCATGCTCCCCATCCTGCTTAGTATTGTTTTGAAACAGTGCCTCCCCATGTGATTCGCTAGTTTTCACCGCACACTCCTTTTCCCCTCTGGAAGCCAGGGTTCCCGACAGACCTTCTCACACACTCAGCTCTAGGGCTTTGTTTCTCAAACATAGAAAACAGAATGTGTTTGTACATGAAGCTAGAGACCTCCATCCATACATACTGATACCTATACACATACGCATACACACACACCACACACATATGTGCACATGCACACTCATGCACATACATGCACACACAAACAGACACACACTCATGCACATACATGCACACACACACACTTATGTGCACACACACACACACACACACACACACACACACTCCCCTTTCCTTATATACGCCCTCATTCCTCACACTTTTGTCTTGAGGTCTTCCTCTTTCCCCTTATATCAGTTCTCTGCACACATCCACTAGGTGTCTGATAACTTTGAAACTATCTGTCTGGTGGCAGCAGGAGCTTAAGGTCTCATTCCTACAAGATTGCCTCCATTGCAGATGCTAATCCGGAGGCCTAAATTGTGACTTGCACTTGTGACTGACTTACCGGATATAAATTGGTGGCCCCCATGACCATTTTTTACAATATAAACCATTTGTTACAGTGGCTTCACTACACTGTTACACTTACCTATTTTTGTACCGATCTTTAGACTTTTCATTAGCATGTATTCAATGTACATAATAATGGGTTTTCATTGTGAAACTGACATTTCCATAACATACATATTTTGATCAGATTCACCTCTCTTCTTCCCCTCCCTCATACTCTTACCAATACCTTTCCTCTTTCCAAAGTCTATCCATTTCTCCCTTCATGTCTACTTTTGGAGGAAGAGCCAAAACAATGAGTTTCATTAGGGTTGCTTACTAGAGCATCCATGAGGGGGCTTTTATAGGATCATTTATGAAAAAAAGCCTTCCCTCTTCGAGCGACCATTAGACACTATATTGCTGTTTAAATAGTCGTGGCTTCCCATGAACGTCTTTGGCCCTATATTGACAGGCTCAGTGTTATGAAAGTCTTGTAGAAGGAATCACAGCTGTAGTATGATCCAAGGCAGTGGCCATGTCTTGCCTGGGATATAGATTCCAGGATATAGCATTCTCTTCTGCATCTTATCTTCTTTCCATTCCTCTTTTTTGCTGTTTCCAGAGTCCGAGGAGGGATGATAGAGGTGTCCCATTTGTGCACGGGCAATCAATAGTCACATATTCATACTACTTTGAGCTGTTACCACTGCCCACTGGGGAGGGTGGGTTCTCTGGCAGAAGCATATAGTAGTACTAACTCTAGGGATGAATTTACAAGGCAGTTTGGTGGATATCTTATGTCAATTTAGTGAAATGAGAGCTGTAGCCCCTCTTCTATGGCCTATGAGCTCCCAAGCCATGCATTTTGGAGAAGTTTATCAAGCTGTATATGAAACCACACCTGTGGAGAAGGCCTCAGTTCTAATTAAAAAGTGGTTGTTTGCCCCTGTAGTAAACTTTTCACTACTGCACATGACGACTGAATGCCTGACAATATAATACCTATCTATACCAGTGAAGAACTACATGGGGAGCAGTGTAGGAAAAGGTGTGCAGAGCAACTCTAGATGCTCCATCTTTCACCAGATAGTACAGGGGTCTTTATGGAGCTTCAACACTTAGGCACAATCATTAGTCAATGAGCCAGTCTCTAGCTCTATGTTTTCCTTCCTAGGCAGTTGTATCGAGAAGAAACTTCTGAGATACTGAAGTGCTTCTAATTATGGCCTGGTGTTCTTGTTGGCCAGCCTCTTCCAGAAGGCCATCACGAATCAGTCATTAGAACAATGGCCACTTCTGTCATCATTCCTAGAGATTGGGTGCCCTCTGTCAGAGCTAAAGTCAAAGACCAAATATCAGAACAAAAGATTTTCTTAGCAATCCTGTAGTCTCAGGAAATTTCGGGAGACTTAGGAATCCTGTACCACAAAGGCCAAAATCTATATTGTTCCTTTCTCATTATAAATATTCTCCTGTGTGTGTGTGTGTGTGTTCTCTGTAAGAGATTATTTGAATCACTGTGACATAATGCACAGAAAGTAAATGCTACCTGTTACTGTTTATTTTCTCAGCTTTTAACTTAGTAACATTTTAGAACAGGGACCCTCAACATGCACTCTACAGTCTTAGGGTGCATGCTTGCAATAGAAACTCACTTCTCCAGACCTAGTAGATGAGAATTTCTGCTGTGGGTCCCAGGAATGTGTGCTGGAGGCACTTCTCCAGGTAACTCTGAGCCATGTTCTTAACTCTCACACTTGCTTAAAGAAAACAGGTTATGGAGGACGGCGTTGTGTGCATTGCAAATCTCAGTTGAATTTTAGATATCTGAGATTCTCATCAACTTGAATGAGTTCTTATACTGCCAGCAATAGCTGTCCATATAGTCTACACTGAGTGACCTCTCTGTTGACTACTTAGCTAGCATTAATTGCCTGTTTCCTGCTGGACATTGATTTTAACCAGTGAGTTTTAATGCTTCACGTTATTCTTGGATCAGGATCCTCATATTCCCTACATCTACCACAACTAAAATCCACAGGACTACAGAACAAGAGCACAGGGTCCCACATAACATGTGCACAGGCTTCTGTGGTTAATAGATGACTGCCACTTGCTGTTTACTTGATGCATGTTGATCGAATTGTCTTTTTTTTTTTTCATAAGAAAGAGATTTCTGAAGATTTTGTGATTTGTTTCCCCTTAAGTTTTAATGATTCAAAACGTCCTAAGTGACTTGGTTAGGTCCAGGTTAGTCCACCTTGCACTCTTTTCGTGTACCTTCAAAACAATATATTTCTTAGGTTTGTCCTTGAAATATGTCTGCATGGTGAGGCATCTTGGCTTCTGAGTTGATACTTTGGTTTTTTTTTCCTATTTCAGTTTCAAGCAATAAATAATAGGCATTTTAGATAGAGTTCTTAGCTATGAATAGCTTCTTTCCTCATAACTTCATCTTATATTTATTGCCTAGAATGATAGATTGAAAGTCATCACCTAGCAACTGGCACGTTTTTCTCTTGTGGTATGGTTATTTGTAATGATTGACTATCTTAGCACTTCAAGTGCTTATCCTGGTCAAAAATGGATGTAAGGGGGGTCTATAAATAGAACTCCATTTACATACTCTTCACAATTATCAGCACACCTTACTGAAATAAGTTCATTTGTACAGAATACTTTGTCTGTCAATGTATTTTTCACCTGCTCAATAGGAATAGCTGATTCAAGCCTACCTAGGATTGTAGATTTACAGTAACTTTATGAGCCCTGTTATCTCCATTCCCGATCTCCTACTGAAGACTGGGTTTTGTGGCTCTGTAAAGAAAATAAATGGAAAATGTAAATTGAGAAAGAACACAAAGATATATATATGTATATATATATATATATATATATATATTCATGTTCATTTCTTGTCACAAAAATTAATGCTTTGTACTTTAAAGGAGACTTTCATCCCCGAATCTCAAAGACCTTTATGAATAAGTAAGTGTGATTATCTGCATTTACAGGTTAGGAATGATGCACAAAACTGTTAAAAGTGCAGTGTGGACTATTGCTGAGCTGAGGAAGAAGGTTGTTTTAATTAAATGAGCAGAAAATGAGTTGATTTGTTTTTACAAGGTATAATATATATGTAGTATAATATATATTCACTAGGTATAATACATATATATATATTATATATATATATATATATATATATATATGGAAAAAGGAGAGAAAAATTCCTAGGTCTCCAAAGAGCATGCATATTAACAAAGGTATAACAGCAGTAAATTCTTTACATAATTTAAGACCTCAGCTTCCTTCAAATTTCCCCATGGGTATGTTGATGTCTCAAGGGACCATCTTTCCTGTGCTTGACAGCTGTCCATCCCTAATGGGGTTACCCTGCTTTACTAAGCATCAAAGTTCTCAATCAGGTGTTGGAACATAGGGCTCCCTACGGCTCTGCCAGACATCATCAGTGTTAATCATGCCTTCAAGGTGTCTGAGGTCTGCAGTATCCGATGACCTACAACCATGTGGGTGGCTGTGTCCTCCTACCATGTGTGACCTTCTCTTAGGAAGCAGTTCAAGACAAGCATTTTAAGCTCCCGTCTTTTCCAAGTTAACTTTTTAAACCAGATAGTTCTATTGCTTTGGGTTGTTTTTCTTTAGATTTATTAGAGATGATCATTTCCATGTTCAGGATCTTTCTGGCCATTTGTATTTATTTATTTTTAACTGTGAGTGGAAGAAATATTCTTTCTTAGAAAAGACCACACCAATTGGTTATCAGATATCAAAGTGTCAACCCTAAAAACATATACAATATGTCATGTCAACCCTAAAAACATACAACAATATATAGACTCAGTATGTTGTATTTATGTATTTAGGAATATATATGCACATGTATATTTATTTACGTAAGAACAATTCATGAACAAAGAAGCCATAATTTGAACGAGATCAAGGAAGGATATATGAGAAAGTTTGAAGGAAACAAAGGGAAAAAATTATGTAATTATATTATAACCTACAAAACAAAAACAAACAATCTATAAGTTCTTTTTTTTTTTAAAGATTTATTTATTTATTTTTATTTATGAGTACACTGTAGCTATTTTCAGAAACACCAGTAGAGGGGGCATCGGATCGAATTACAGATGGTTGTGAGCCACCATGTGGTTGCTGGGAATTGAACTCAGGACCTCTGGAAGAGTAGTCAGAGCTCTTAACCACTGAGCCATCTCCCCAGCCCCAATCTATAAGTTCTTAATTCTCCCCTTGAGGTTCTGGGCTCTGGGATGAGGCTTGATGACACATATCTTGCTGGATTCAGAAATTAATGATCTCTTATATGATAGACACAGTGCCTATGCCTTTCATTAGCACATAGTCTTCGTCCGAGTCCTGCACACTGTTGATCCGATAACTTTTTTTTTTTTTTGTCAAAAACAATGTACTCAGCTTCAAAATGACCTGAGTGTCATTTTTGTACCCTTGATTGAGGATGGGCATCTTTTCACTTGGATAATGTGAACCAGTATGGAAATAGGATTTGCTTAAGGAGGTTGTTTTGTCGCCATGTTTGAGGACATGTGTAGTCCATTCATCAGCCACAGCAAGGCTTTGGTTGAAATCTTAGGACCGGACCTACACGGAGGAATAGGGACAGTTACAGACATTTTAAAAAGAGGTAATATGAGGCTGTGGCTATAGCCCAGTTGATGGAGTATTTTCTTAGCTTGAAGCCCTGGCCTTGGTCCTCAGGACCACAGAGTCATGGGTGTAGTCCCAGCAACTGGGGAATGGTAGCAGGAGGACATTCGAAGTCCAAGGTCATCTATCAGATGGATAGTTGGTTTTCTATAATTGTGGAGCACATATGAACCTAATTCAACAAACAAATAAGCAGACACAAGATGCACATTTAAAAAAAATAGTGGTAATATGTATACTTTCTGTAATATTTTGGTATTGAGAAAAAAGTAACCAGGTAACCTAGAAATACCAACCTTTATGTTGTAGTGAGAATCAAATACAGGGCTTTTACTCCTGTCAGGCAAGAATTCTCCTAGTAAGCTGCACCCTAGCCCAGAGTCTCTTTCTAATATGTTACCGAGGAGACCAAAAGCTGCCTGACTATTCCTCTGTGGGCATAATTATCTTTAAATTCTGAAGAACATCATCTTTTCCCTTCTATGTTCAACCTTTTTATATAAAGTAATGATTTTAAGCACACATGGGCTCTGTGGCACAGTGGATAGCGCACGGAACTTCTAAGAACACACACTTGAAAGATACCAAATGTCTTGTGTACATCTGAGGAGAAGATTGGTACATTTCAGGACCGTGGAGGACTGACTTCGCCATGGACTCAGGTCTTAAGTGAATACTTTGACTTTATGTTGATGAAGAGGCAGTTTCTTCAAGACCTATGCACCATCAAGAAGATAGTCATTTTGTTGCAGACTTGGAGATGTGAAAGCGATTTATTACCTGTGTGAACAAGTTACACATCTCCGGGCCTCAGTCTCCATGTCTGGACAATGACACTCCTGGATCCACGGACCTCTAGTGGTGACTTGGTGCCACTGAGACTTAATGAGTTCTTTACGGCCCCAGGCCTGACACACATTTGGTGTCATCGAATTTACATTTATTGCAGATGTAGTAAGTAAAAATAAAATTTCAGTGTTTTATTTGAAAATTAGTATATGTTATACAATACAGAAGAAACTCAAAAGCAACTTTACTATGTCATGCTCTAGCATTTACATACTCACTACTTTACATGTCTAAGATGACATAGCTACCAACCAATGAAACAAATCAACACAATTAGTTGGTGCTTTTAGAAGTTCATATAGTGTATGCTAATGTAGAAACAAACCTAATTCTTTTTTTTTAAAATTTTAAATCAAGGCTTTATTCCTTTTCAACCATAGAAATACTTACACAATATAAAAATAGAACATATTTAGCGAGTGCCTAACGGTTGGGTCATACACTTCCATTTGCATTTTTCTGATTACCCCCACCCCGTGATAGTCTCTTCATGCTATAGCAGCCATCAGAGACAGCAGACTTACACAGAGAAAAGATGTACTTTGGCCTGAGCTTTGGGACCTGCAGTCCGTGATTGGTTGGCTCCTTTCTTGGTTTGCGATGCAGCATCACATCAAGAGCAGAAGAGAACAATGTGGGGAGGACCACTCCATTCTCTTCAGTGCCCTGATGCCAGCAAGTGGAAGATGCTCACTAGCCTTAAAGGCTCCATGCCCTCCTCGTAGGAGGAGGCGTCCACTACCTAGGCAGCAGCAGTACTGTTTTCCAGGGAACAGACCTAATTCTTACATTTATGATGAATTAATTTTGATGTGGGTGCCAGGATTGGGGGTAAATGGTCATTTAAAAATATATTTGAAACAGCTAAATGTACAAAATAGAACTTGACCTCCCATTTATCTTTTATACAAAAATTAATTCAAATTGGGTCATGGGCCTAGATATAGAAGCTGAAAACTGAATGTCATAGTTGGTGACCTAAGAGTAAATCTTCATTTCTAATGCAATTAGATTTTTTTGTTTTTGTTCTTTTTTAGAAAACATAGCAAAATGCAGAATACAAAATGGGGAATAGACAAATTGAACTATACAAATTAGGATTATACCAAAATTAAAAAAAAAAAAAAAACTTCTGTGTCACAAACAAACATGTCGCAAAAGACAAAAGGATCCAGACAGAATGGAAGATAATATTTCCATATATTTCCTAAGTGACTTGCATTAAAATATATAAATACTTTTACTAAATTACAGACAACCGATCACATGAAAATATGGTCAAGTGATATCAAGAGACCATCTTTCCAATGAATGGGGAAGTAACCGGTAAATGTTCACTATTATTAATAACTTTGGAAGCACTGAGTAAAACAATATAGAAATAGTATCTCTCACCATGGTGACTGTAACCAAAGAGCTGCAAAGTAAGTGTCAGGATGCAGAAAGATGCAAGTCTCGCATACTGCTGCTATAATGTGACATGGTTTAGGTATCCAGGAAAACAGTCTGAAGGTTCTCAAGAGTGAGGAATGCAGTTCCTCTAAGACTCAATAACTCTACTGCTCAGGATGCTTTGTTCAGCGACACTTGCTAGGGAGACATGAACAATGTCTATGCACCCCAGACAGGAAGCGCACAATAAACTAAAGTAGGATTACCTACAAATCCAACTTGGTAAACCAGTTAATTATATTAAGGTTATTTTAAAAATATGGGCGAGGGGTTACTTGAAGGAGAAGGATGATGATGATGAGGAGGAGGAGGAGGAGGAAGATGAGGAGGAGGAGGAGGAAGAGGAAAAACTCAAAGATAGCTGCATCACTGACGTCCACTGCTGAATGAGCGACAGAATGAGTTTCCAGAAAAGCTGGAAACCTGGACCACACTGCACAGCCTGTAGGCAGCTCAGCAGGTTGGAGAATGTCCTCTCCAGGTAGCTCAGCTGATCCAAGACCCTTTCAGGAAGCCTGGCAGGTGTTTGCTTCTTCTCTGAAGTTTGGCCTGCTTCCTTCGAGCTGCTTGTCATATCTTTGCTTTATCCAGGAGGCTGGTCCAAGCCTCTTCTAGGACCTTTTTCTTTGTCTGAGAGTAACTTTCAGCAGTCTTTACCTCTTACATACTCTTGGGGAGGGAGGAGCCTAGTGAATCTCATCAGTTTCAGGGTCTCTCTGCAACTTATGAGTTGTTTCTAACTTAATGAGCTTTTCTGCAGAGTAGTGTTTAACCTCTCCTTAGATTCTGTTGTTTGATCTCCTGTCTCAAAAAAAAAAAAAAAAAAAAAAAAAAAAAAAAAAAAAAAAAAAAATCTAGCTGTTTCACCTCCGATTTGCCATTTTATGTCTTAAGAAATTTTCCTTCAAGATTGAAGGTTTAATCTCAAAGGAAACTAGTGCACACTACAAATGTCCACAGGAAAAGCTGCACATCAGTGTTTGTAGCACTGTTATTTAGACTAAACAAAAGTGGAAACAACTAAACTGGAGTTGTTTCTATCAACAGAGAAATGGATTTTAAAAAATGTGGTATATCCATGAAATGGAATGTTATTTGGTGGCTAAAGGAATGGCATTCAAATATAAATTACAACATGGATACATGAGCTCTGCAGAAAAGATCTATATGAGATAACACAATTCATTAGAATGTTCCCCAAAGGCAATTCTATCAGACAGACGTAGATCAAAGATTTTCTAGGTACTCTAGAAAAAGGAGACCAGAAAACAGTGAAGTAACTATTAGTACAACGCTTTTTCTTTTCTCATAAAACTATTCTACAGTGAGATCTCAGTGGTGGCTGCAAACTTTGTGCATACATACACAGACACACACATATAAAATCTTTTATTGAGAATAGATTCATATAATATGTTCTGATTGTAGGTTCACCTTGTTATAATTCTACTGGTTCCTCTCCAACCCCAGTCCATCTGGATCCCACCCTGTCTGTTTTCTAAGAAAGAACAATACAATAAAATAAATATAACTCCAAACAAATCTGAATATGATACACCCATTCACATACAAAGGAATTCCATAAAAACCCCAAACTGGACACCATGATATATACGCAGAGAACTTGCAAGGCAGGAAGAAGAAAAAAAGGCCCTGGCAATGTTATGAGACAAGGAACCTCTAAGGACACCATTGAGTCTGTTTTCTGTTGGCCAATCACTGCTGGTCAGGGAGCTTACGTTTAAGAGTCGTTTATTTCTCCTTTAAATTTCTCTTGCAGAAAAATAGTTATTTTCATTTGCAAATGGCTATGTGTTGGAGACAGCCTTCTGTGTTAGGGATGGAAGTGTGTGTTTATCTCTCCCTTTAGCTTTAGGACTTTATCTGGTGCAGACCCATACAGGCTTTGTGTATGCCCACACAGCCTCTTTAAGTTTATATGTGCCCTGATATATCTAGAAAGCCTTGATTTCTTCATGTCTTTCATCCCCCCTGGCTCTCACAATCTAGACTTTTTAATGCTGAGTGTTCCAAGGTCTCTGACTCTTAGCATGTTATTGGCTATGGGTCTCTGTATTTGTTTTGATCTACTACAGGAGGAAGTGTTATTGATGACGACTGAGCAAGGCACAGATCTTTGCATACAGTAGAATGTCATTAGGAATCATTTTATTACTGTATTCTTTTAGTAGAACAGTAGCATTTGGTTTTACCCTTGGTACAAGAACCTAGTTTCAAGTTCTTGGTTACCCAAGCACCTTTGGGTATGGGTTTTGTTTCATGGAGTGGGCATTAAATCAAATCAGATATAGGTTGGTTACTCTCACAAGCTTTGTGTGAGTATGGCAACATCATATGTTGTAGGTTGATCACCCTTGTAGACTGAAGGATTTGTGGCTTGGTTGGCTTTTACCTTTCTTCCTTTGCTAGCATATGTAGCACATACTAGTTTAATGAACACTAGTCCATAGGGACAAAGTCTCCATGTAAGCATCAGCTTGACTTCTTCATGTTCAATGAATTGTTTAGGTGTTGTCTTCAGTAATAGCGTCTTGTGCTCAGTTTGTGGGTAGGCAACAGTAGCCTTGGCAATAGCTTGGATTGTATGAAGGTTCCAAGGAACCCTTTTGACAAAGCACTGCATCAAATGTAATCCATTCTTGGTGCTGGAAGCTTCATTTGTTGACAAGAGATGACCATTTTGGGTTCTGTCTTTTGTTTGGCTATATATTTAGATTGCTTTTATATATGTATATATCATATAAAGCTTCTACTCCATTAGGTTTCCATATAACCCCTTAAATGGCCCATTGATTTAGCTGTCCCTTCCTGTATTCTTTCTTTTAAGCTCTGCTTCCCTATTTTTGGTTGATGCTCCAATTCCAGTCTCCCTCATCCATTTATATAATCATCTATTCTATTTCCCCTTCCTCGGAAGATCCATTTCTCCCCAAAGTCCCTCATACTTTACCTTACCTCTGCAGTTATACAGAATGTAGCTTGGCTATCGTTGCTTAACAGTCTATAAGCAAATGCATACTGTATTTTCATGAATATGAGTTACCTCAATCAGGATGATTCTTTTAATTTATCCATATGTTTTATGGTTTTATTCTTTTTAAAAAATTTGTTAAAGACTGTAAGTGTTGTGGTAAATATTAAAAGGATGGCTTAACCTTGTAGCAGCCCCTGCGGTCCCTCTCTGTGGTCACGGAGTCTGTCACACAGCCTGGAAGCCGCTCTCTCCACATGGTTCCCTTCCCAGGTGGTTCACTTTGCTGTTCTTGTTGCTTCTGTCCCAGGTGGATGCCACTGCCCTGGTGTGTTCCTTTCCTCCACTGCCCGGCATAAACATGAATCCAAGGCTCATGAGCTTATCAAGCAGGTTTATATATTAAATTCTCAATCCACAAACCCTCTGCACAATAAGCTTATATCTAATGGATAAACATACAAACTGCCCTTCTATAAGAGATATAAAGGCCTATAAAAAACCTTTAAAATATTCATATCTACCTATCGCCAATTAAGACCATTTGTATCTAGATCCTCCTTCTTAAGCTCCATCTTGATTTCTCCTCTCTCCTCCTCTTCCATTTTCCTACCCTTTTCACTGCTGAACTCTCCACCGTCCAATCATATATCACTTAACATAAATCTACATATAAGACTATAAGACTTCCTGCTACAATGTTTGTCATCTTAAGGTCTTTATTATTTTTTGGAAAGATTTATTTATTTACTTCATATATGTTTTGGATACACTGTAGCTATCTTTAGACACATCAGAAGAGGGCACTGGATCACATTATTGATGGTTCTGAACCACCATGTGGTTTCTGGGAATTGAACTTAGGTCCTTTGGAAGAGCAATCAGTGCTCTAACCACTGAGCCATTTCTCCAGCTCAGTGGCTTCATTTTTTAAACTGCTTGATAATAAACTATTTTATAAATTTTGCTAATGGCTTTTTCAGAAAGTCTTTTCCTATGCTAATAAATTCAAGGCTGTTCCTCACTTGCTGTTCTATCTAGTTTTATGTTAAGGTATCTGATCCATTTGGCACTGAGTTTTCTGTAGAGGTATAAGTATGAATTTATTTGGATTGTTTTACATGTAACCGTTCAGTTTGACTATCATTATTTGTTGAAGGTGTCTATTTTTAGTGTGTATTTCTGGCTTTTTTAAAAACAAAAAAAAAAAGGTGTTCATTGGTGTGTGGGCTTCCTTCTAGGTCTTCAGTTTGATTACATTGACCAATGTGTTTGGTTTTGTCTCAATATTATGCTGTTTTCTTTTCCTATAGCTCTGTAATATAATTTGAGATAGGAGATGATGATGATATCTCTACTGTGTTTTTAAAAAATTATTTTCAGGTCTGTTTTAGTTATGCTAGGATTTTTGTTTCCATACGAAGCTGAAAATTGTCCATTATGATCTGTGAAGTATTGTGTTGAAATTTTGATGGAGATTGCACAGAATCTGTAGATTACCTTTGATAAGATTGCCACATTTACTATATTAATCATACTTATCCATAAACACGAGGGATCCTTCTATCTTCTGATATCCTCTTCAATTTCTTGTTTCAATATCTTAAATTTTTTTACAAGTCTTTCACTTGCTTGGTTAGAGTTACCCCAAGATATTTTATATTACTTGAAGCTATTGTGAAACGTTTTCCTATTTCTTTTTCAGTCTGTTTGTCATGTCTTTCCAGCTTGATTTTTGTGAGTTCATTTTGTAACAAGCTACTTTGCTAAAAGTGCTTGTCAGCTGTTAGAGTATCATGATGGAAATTGCATGTTTACCACTAGATCATCTGCAAATAAAGACACTCTGACTTTTTCCTTTCCAATTTCCATTTTCTTTATCTCTTTCAGTTGTCTTATTTCTCTAGCGAAGACTTCAAGCACTATATTGAATATATGAAGAGAGTGACAAGCGTTATTTCCTAATTTTACTGGAAATGCTTTGAGTTTCTCTTTGTTTACATTTATATTCATTGTGGGATATCAGTAAATTTTCTTCATTATGTTGAGGTACGTCCCTTTTATCCCTAATCCCTCTGGGCCTTTTATCATGAAAGAGTGTTGAATTTTTGTTAAAGACCTTTTCTCCATATAATGAGATGATCATGTAAATTTTGTCTTTGAGTCTGTTCATATGGTAGAATGCACATATTGATTAGATTCAACTTATTGATTTATGTGTGTTGAGCCATTCCTACATCTTAGTTTGCCATGGTATATGGTCTCTTCTATGTGTTCTTGGATTTGGTTTGCAAGTATTTTATTGAGTATTTTTGCATCGATAATAGAAAAATTGGTCTGTAATTCTTTTAGTTTTTTTTTTTTTTTTTTTTTTTTTTGTGGAGTTGACAAGGTAAAAGCCTTTATTTAAGATTACGGAAAATGATTTATAGGCAACAATATACAATTAAAACACAAACCACGTGACTGGTAGCACATGGCTGGTTACTAATGATCTAGCGTGAACGGCCTTAAAATCCTTTTGCTTGGGAGTTTAAAACCTCAACATGCCATAGGCAGATGGATCTGATTCCAGGACAGCCAGAAATACAGAGAAAGGGTGGAGTGGGGGAGACAGGATCTTAGTAGGTTGGTAAAAATTCTAGGAAATTTACCTTTACTAAAAGGTCATTTAAGGACACTCTCACAAGGCCTCCATCCTTTATCTGTAAAATGGACCTCACCTACTTCAGTTACACTAATCCTAGGGTGGGATGCAGGTGCCTGGTCATTACGTGTAAGACTACTTCACCTTGAAGTCATTCAGCTAACAAGTCTCTTTCCCGTAGTTTTCATCCTGCGCTTGTGTCTGAGGCAGCGCACGGCTGGGCAGCTTGGACCTGCTGGGGTGAGTCAGCTGCCACGCCCAGGACAGAAAAAGCCGGTCTGCAATTCTTCTGTGTTGGGTCTTTATTTGGTTTGGTCATCAAATTAACTGTGCCTTCATAAAATGAATTGGGCAGTGCTCCTTCTGTTTCTATTTTGGGGAATGATTGGAGTAGTGGAATAATGGAGTTTTAGGGTTAACCCTTCTTTGAATATCTGGTAGGTTTCTGCACTAAAACCATCTGTCCCAGAGTTTTATGTTTTGGTTAGGAGAATTTTAATGACTGTTTCTATTTCACTAAGGGTTATATGTCTATTTAAAATGCTTCTCTGATCCTTATTTAATTTTTGCAGGTGGTATATATTGAGAAAATCATTTATTTGCATACATTTTTATAAATTTTAACTTTTAATTGATGCTTCATGGATTTCATATCATGCACCCAAATCTCTCCCACTTCTCTGTTCCCTTATTCTTGCTCTCTGCCCTTGCAATCTTCCCCAGAAAGAAAAGGAAAAAAATTGTTGGTAGAAGCTGTAGTGTGTCACAGTGTGTCCTATGTCATACCCTTTGTTTATACTTCTTTACTCGAAATGTTTATTGCAATGAGTCGCTGGTCTGGTTTGAGGTGTCTGGCTTTTGCTACACTATCAATAGTTTCTCTCTGGGACTCCTCTTCAGCATCTTGTTGTTGTCCTGTGTCATGGAGATCCTGAAGCTTTGGATCTGTAGGATAAGTCTCTTCATGCTAGCCAATAGCTCACAGATGAGGCAGATGTTGAGGTGGACCCACTCAAAGCCCCAGACCTGAACTTGGGTGGTAGCTGTGCTGTTCAGCTAAATGAAAAAAAGGCTAAAAGCAAAAAGCATCAAGTCCTTACTACCCTCAAATCTCCAGTTCTGGCTCTCTTCACTGTGCATACAAACGTCTGCCATTCTTTCTCTTATTCCTCTCTACCATTTACTTGCTCATCTTAATGGCTCCTGGAACCCCTAGGTGTCTGGGGTATCATGATGGGTGGCACCAGGCAGGGGTCATCGCAGGCCATGTACAGAACTTCACTTTTCATATTTAATTTTGGTAATTTGGATCTTCTCTCTGCCTTTTAGTGAATTTGGCTAACAGATTGGCCATCTTACAGATTTTCTGAAAGAACCAACCTTACATTGACTCTATGCATTATTTTGCTGTTGTTGTTTTCCATTTCTATTTTATTGATTTTGCCCCTGAATTTGATCATTTCTTGCTAATAACAGTTTAGATGTTAGTTTGTCTTTTCATTCTAGAGCTTTCAAGTATGTTGTTTAGTTGCTAGTAAGAGATATTTCCAATTATTTTTTTAGGTAGGCACTTAGTGCTATGAACTTGGTTCTCAGAATCTCCTTCCTTGTGTCCTGTAAGTTTGGGTATGTTGTGGTTTCTATTTAATCTGGTTTCCTTTAATTTTAGAAAGTTTTACTTTATTAATTTCTGACTTGATGCTTTTTGCTTTTAGCCTTTTTTTTTGTTTGTTTAATGTGAATTGTTCAGTTTCCATGAGTTTGTAAGCTTTCTGTTGTTTCTGTTGTTGGTCAAACCCAGCTTTCGTTCATGTTAATTAGGTAGGATGCAGAAAGTTATTTCAGTTTTCTTGTATGTACTGAGGATTTTTTGTGTACAAGTATGTGGCCAATTTTGAAGAAAGTTCCATGATACACTGAGAAGAAGGTATATTTCTTTGTGCTTAGGAGAAATGCTCTGTAAATATCTGTTAGGCCCATTTGGTTTATGATATTAGTTAGCTTTAACATTTTTCATTTAGTTTTTGTCTAAATGATATATCTATTGGTGAGAGTTGGGTACTGAAGTCCCACTGTGGGGGAGTTGGCAGTGAAGGGTACCCTGATTCTTGGTTGACATAAGTGAAACCCTGGGGACCCTAAAAGATGGCAGGAGTTTCCCAGTCTTCTGGGAGATTAGGCCCCCATCATGTAGCCACAGGCCTCCACAGTTCCCTGGATCGAGGTTTGAGACGTGTAGGTCACACTCCAAGTCCCTCCTCTGACGATGAGGATGTGAACACATGTCTTGTAGTATGCTCAATATAGAAGCAGGACCACACCCCCAAATATGTAGATGCAGCATAAAAATGGATTTTGTTTTCAAATCCATTCTATTAGCCCATGCCCTCTCATTAGAGAAACGTGCTGACTGACATTGAATTATTAATGAACAGTGTTTGTTGAGTTTTATATTGTTGTGGCAGGTTTTCCTCCATTTGTTCTCCTGGCCTAAAATTATCTGCTCTTTGTGCTATCTTGATTTTGGTTAGTCTCTTCAGATTGAAATTTGCCTTCTGGTGCCTTCTGTGGGGCTGATTTTATATAATGATGCTGCTTAAATGTAGTTTTATCATGAATTGTCTTTACTTATGCAACTATTGTGATTGAAAGTTTTGCTGGCTATAGTATTCTGGGCTGACATTAGTGTTTTTAGAACAGCTTTCCAGGCCCTTCTGGCTTTTAGAGTTGCCATTGAAATGTCTCGTGTTATTTTAATAGGTCTACCCTATTATTTGGTCTTTATTTATTTATTTATTCATTTATTTTTGCTTTAGGCTTTTAATATTTTTCTGTTTTTATGGTTATTATTTTGATTATTATATAATATGGTAAAAAAAGTTTTTTTCTGGTTCTGTATACTTTGTGTTCTGTATGCTTCCTGTAACTTGATAGGCACCACCTTTAGGTTGGGAAAGTTTCTTCTATGCCTTTGTTGAAAATATTTTCTTTGCCTTTGATCTAGATTCCCTTTCCTTCCTCTATTACTATTTTTCATAGATTTAATCTTTTCACAGTATCCTAGACTTTCTGGATGTGTTGTGCCTGGATCCTTTTAGATTTAACATTTTCTTTGACTGAGAAATCCATTACTTCTATCCTGTCTTTAATGCCTTAGTTTCTCCTTTCCTTCTCTTATATTCTATTGGTGAGGCTTGCTTCCGAGTTTCCTGTAAAAATTCTTACATTATTTGCCATTTTCTCTCAGTTGGGTTCTTTGTTGATTTTGTTTCCACTTGCATGTGTTGAACTCTTTTCCATTTCATTCCACTGTTTTTGTTTTCATAAACTTCTTTAAGGGGTTTAGTCATTTCCTATTTAAGGAACTCTAAGGTATTCATAATGGCTAGTTTGAGGTTTTTAACCTTGTGCTTTGGTTACGTTGCACTTCTCTGGGTCTGCTGTCTTAGGCTTGCTGGGTTTCTTTGGAAAAATACTGTCTGGGCTCTTACCGATTCTGATTTTACACTGGTGTCTATGCATCTAGAATTGGAGTTATTGTAATTCTAAGTGCTGATACCTGGGGCTTTTTTTTGTTGGGTGGGTGCTCTGTTTCTTGGTTTCTATTGCCCTTTTTTGTTCTTAGGCGAGTGTGTTAGCTGTGGCTTGCCTAACAGGGAATGCTTCTGAGTTCCTGCCAGGTTAGGGCCACTGGTCTGTTCTAGTTAGAATGTGTTTCTTGGTATTTGGCAGCTGACGCTTAGGGATAGAGATGAGCTAGAAGTGGGTGGAGTGCTGCCTGGGTGCGCAGGAGGGAGGTGAACAGGTGTACCACTCACCCTAAGTGAGACAAAGGTGGAAAAGAAGCCACAACCAGTAGTCTGCTACAGAGCTTATGGTGAGACTAGGTGGTTGACTTTTGTGGAGAGAAAAGAGGGTGACTACCTAAAGACCACCTACCTCCCTCCCTGGCTTAACTGCTTTTCTGGCTGTCGTGGCTCTGAGGTTTACATGAAAACCCTGAGGAAACCGCCATCTGTTGCACAAGGATAGGGTAGCGAGGAAGGTTGTAGAGAGGAAAAGGAGTCCTCAGCAGGTGATCTGCTACAAGGACAGGAATGATGCTTGCAGTCTGATTTGGAGGAGAGAAGGGAAAGCAAATGTCTGTAGATTACTTACCTGTCTGTACATTTATTAGAAGTATGAAATTGTGTATCAAAAATGGGTCCACTAAATGGTGCAGTCATTATATCTCAATAACATTACTTAACATGGCTGGAGTCTGTAAGAAAATCAGCACAAAAATAGTCCCTGTATCTTAGACCTCATAGCAACTGTCCTTAGGATAGGTTTTTTAAAGTGTAAAATAGGTAATTTGATTGTTCCCTTGGTCTAGCTGAACACTGTATTTTGCAGCAGTCAGTGTCAGCATGCCTGTTTGAGTAAATTGTAAATCATTGGGAATTTGGATGGGAACATAATTATCTGTTCTACTTCTGTTTTTGTTGCTGTGACGAACTACACTGACAGCCAGCAACTTAGGTGATATGGTGCTTATTTGTGGGCACAATTCCGTGATATGGTACCTCGCTGGAGAGGAGTCCCATTGGCAAACACTAGAGAGAGCTGATCACACTGTGTCGTTGGTCAAGAGCAGACAGACATACTTAGTATTTAGCTAACTCTGTGCAGTGCAGTGTTCCATACTGGGAAATAGTGCCACCCACTGTCAAGTTAGTTCTTCTGACTTCACTTAAGGCAATCGAGGACTGCCCTACAGACATGCCCAACACCTACCCTAATGTACATCCTCTTGAGACTCTCTTCCTAAGTGATTCAAGGTTGTGACAATTAGTACTGTTACTACTTGAAGTTGAACACCATCCCGAAGCCATTTTATTTTAACTGAAAGTACTATAGGATTTCTTTTAAACAGCCACTTTATCGAGATATAGCTAATATAAAAAGGATCTATTTATTGAGCACATATTATTAATTGGCTTTGAATGGTTGTACACCTATGAAATCAGTAACACAGTCAAGATAATAAGCATTTTATCACCTCTAAAATTTTTCTTTTTTCTCTGATGCCCTTTCAGGGGTACAGAAACAACACCTTATTTGTGTTCTATTTTATTGAGTGTTTTAGTGTACAATGTAATTTTATTACCAGTTGGCACTGTGTGGTAGAACCATCCCAGACCTTCTTAATATTAAGTGGCCGAAAGTTTATGTTCGCTGACTCATGTCTCTTAATTTTCCTTCTCTTCAGAACTTGATGACAGCCATTCCACCTTCTATACCTGAGAGCTCTGCTTTTATTTTAGATGCTTCACAGAAGTGGGATTGTGTAGCGTCACCTTTATTTCACATAGTGTACTGTGCCAGATCTTAGAAATTGGGCTTTCTGTGTGTTGCATAGGATGGGGATAATATTTTCCTAACAGCCCCTCCTTCTCTACTGGGCAAGTGCTGTTATTGACTTAGAGTCAAAAGCAAAACCTCCTGAGTGAACAACAGGATTCCTTGCTCTGCTCAAAGTGTCTTTTCAGTATTTTGCCTTCCATCCAAATATTGATCGAAGCAAGGTTCTATTTCTATGAAGCTTACAATGTGTTAGGGATTGTCCGACGATAATGTTAGAGTTTCAAGGCCACCTACTAAGATATTGTTGACTGTCTTTATGGGGTTGGGAGTGCAAAGGTCAAGCTGGTAGATTAAAAAAGCAGAGAATTTGCTTTAAAGGGTGAATAGGCTCAGCTCAAACCAGTGCCTCTGGGCTTCTAGCTCAGCAACACAGTAAGCACCATTATTGTGCATTATGAGGCTCTGCAGTGTAGACACAGGATCTTTGCTTCTTTTTTATAAAATAGGTTGTTTCCTTTTCTTTTCCTTTTCACCTATCAAAGCTATTTCTTAATTCTTCTAAAGATCACTTCCCTCCATCTGGAATAAGCCGAAACCTTTCTCTGCCTCCCCCAACTCTCCACATAACATTTTATTAGTTATTTTGCCCGAGCTCTAGGTTGCTATACAGCACCTTTCCCTCTAGGCCAGCCAGACCTGCTGGTACTCCAATACAGCCACATGTTTGCAGCTTATGGCAAGCGCTCTGAACTCAAATGAAAATAATTAAGTGAAATCCAATAAAATAAAAATTTTCAGGAAAAACATTTTCTAAATGTTTCTTATAATGAGAGTTAAATATCCAACAATGGATATTTAACTTGGCTTTGAATGGTTGTACACCTATGAAATCAGTAACACAGTCAAGATAATAAGCATTTTATCACCTCTAAAATTTTTCTTTTTTCTCTGATGCCCTTTCAGGGGTACAGAAACAACACCTTATTTGTGTTCTATTTTATTGAGTAAAATGCTTATTTTAGATACGTTAGTTAAAGAAAATATCATCCCCGGGACTATTTTTGATCAGTTAGATATTTATAAATTCTCCGTGTTTCAGGTGCCCTTTCTGTGTTTTCGTTTGAACACACGTGTCATTAGAAAAAAGATATTATGGGTTTACAAAAATCTTGCTTATATAACAAAGATTTATGTTCTAAAAGAGAACTAATTTTACTTTCTGTTGAGTTCGTTGGGCTTAGCATTGCTCTTTGCTGCTGGCGGAGTTGACATTCAGCAATGGCCGTAGTGAGGTCAGCTTCGGTAAGTGGCAGTCAGTGTTGCTGAGACCTTGCACAACGTCCAAATTCAATGCCATAGTGAATATGCTCCTGGGCCGGTTGGGCAATGACATAATTAGAAAGAGGTTGACTGGTGTTTATAAAATGGCTATGCTGTCTGCCTGGGCTTTGCCCACTGTGAAGACTTAAGTGTGAAAATACACTGTAGTTATCTACTTCCAGGTGATTTCTACATGTGATGCAGTACCAGGAGTAAATCAGGCCCTAGGCTCTTCTTCCTTATATATTATAAACCATATTCCTTAGGTTACATATGTCCATGTTTGGGGACAGAAGGCATTGCAGCAAGATTAGAACCAAGGACACTTGGGAAACTTCTCAGAACTGGTTTTTGCTACAAACTTGCTTGAGCCTAGTCGCATATGCACCATTTCCATATGATGATCGATTGATGTTAGGCAAGCATGGTTTGGTAGGACAGAGAACAGTCATAATAAGGAGCTCAAGTTGCAAAGTACCTTGTACCCATTGGTTAATGTTCAGGTTTTATTTTACACAAGTCCTCTAGTAGCCCATGAGCTGCCTCTCAAAGATAGACCAATCTAAAGATAACAGCAAGGACACCCTCCAGGGTCCCAAGGGTCCCTGCTGTGACTCACTGATGGAGGCCTGCAAAAGGCTCTGTACTGGCAACTTGACACAAGCTAGAGTCGTCAGAGAGAAAGGAGCCTCAGTTGACAAAACGTCTCCATGAGATCCAGCTGTAAGGCATTTTCTCAATTAATGATCAATTGGAAAGGGCTCAGCTCATGATGGGTGGTACCATCCTAGGATGTTGTCTTGAGTTCTGTAAGGAGACTGAGGAAGCCATGGGAAGCAAGCCAATAAGCAGCAACCTTTCATGGCCTCTGCATCAGCTCCTGCCTCCAGAATCCTGCCTTGTGTGAGATCTGGTTTTAACTCCCTCAGTAAAAATCAGAAATATAGAAGTGTAAACTGAATAATTTTTTTTCTCATCAACTTGCTTCTTGTTCATGGTTTTGTTTGTTTTTGCAATAGAAATCCTAACTAAGACAGGCACCAAAGAACATTTCTACCTTTGACACCGTAACTGCATACGTGGAAACATCCATGTGCTACCCCATTACAGTTTCAAGTTTCATTCTTTTGTTTGCTTTCATTTTTTTTGTAACCACAGCATTATCTAACCCATTACGATGATTGCTAAGTTTATAACCCCATCATGGTTATTCTGAGCTTCTTGATATTCTGAGCCTCCATTTTCTCATCCGTAAAGTAGAAATAATAGTGCTTAGTGTGTGGTACACCTGATTGTGTTATCTGCCTTTCTTCCTTGCTTGCTCACCTAATTCAAAGAAATTCATGTGCTGTCAATCTATGGGCATGCTTTTCCAGCAGAAACCAGCCTAGAAGGGACTATGACTAGTGTAGCGTTATTATCTCTTTTTTCCACATTTTTTCATTTTTTAAAGATTTATTTATTGTATGAATATGAGTACATTGTAGCTGTCTTTACACACACCAGAAGAGGGCATCAAATCTTATTAGAGATGGTTGTGAGCCACCATGTGGTTTCTGGGAATTGAACTCAGGACCTCTGGAAGAACAGCCATTGCTCTTAACCACTGAGCCATCTCTCCAGCCCTGAGGTTGCTATTTCTTCAGTTCAGTTCCAGAATTGGTTCAGAGCAGCAAGAAAGGAATCTTTCCATCTTTCTCTACAAGCATAGGTTTGTGACACCACTTACAAAAGAAGATAGTATTTATGAGGATCAATATTCAGAACCAAAAGGTTCATTTAGCTTTGTACTTTTCCTATTATACCATCCAATGAGCCATTTCTTTTTCTCTGCCTAAGGTAGTTTGAAGCACATGTGAACAACAGTCCCGACCCAATGCTTGTACCTTGCGGTTATTACAAGGATTAAATAAAGCAATGCATCCAAGCGCTTGCCACATTACAAAGGCTCCAAACAGGACCGCTATTATGGTAGATGTGGGTTGCTAGAGGCCGGTATTCATGAGCACAATGTCTTGCTCATTCGTGGGTCTCAATCCTTTAGGTAACCTTAAGATTTGATGAGCTCATAAACTGAGACCATATTATTTTGGGCCCCACAGAAATTTCTCCAACTGGCTGCATATAGCTGCTTTGCCCTTCAATGCCGTGGAGGGACCTCATAAGAAACTGCTCTTTGGAAACATTTATTGTATATGCTTCAAGGATGTTGTCCGCAGCTTCATTCAGAACCCCACCTACAAAGACACATTAAAACACTTTTGTTTTCTGAGACTTGTGAGGGAAGAAAAGGTTGACTTTCCCTACAGTGATAATTTTCCATTGTTTTTTATTGGCATCGGAGATGACTGAACTCACCTTACAGGGGTTGGAGTCATAGCTCAAAGCACACTTTCTGCTATTTTATGTTAAAAATTCATGTGACTTTAAAAAGATCGTATTCTTCGTGATACAGCCATGTATATTTTTATGGGCACTCTAAATCCTGCATCAAGTCATGTGCTGATTATTTCCAATGTCGATGTGAAATCTGTGGCTACTTTTTCATAATAATAAAATATAGAGGTTACAGTTGAATTTTAACCATTATCTAATTTCTCTTTCCTTTTTCCAATCCTGAGTTTATATTTAGCTTTCTATTTTATGGCATATTTTCTTATGAACACCTCAGATACTTTGTATAAATAAATAGATTAGAAATAAATAAATTAAGGCATTCCTATAAACCTAAAAAAATAATTGCCAAGCTTGAAATCATATTTCGTGAGGCACAGGATATGTGCTTGGCTTCCTACCAATTGTCATCCTGTCCTCAACTTTAGTGAGATTAATACAACAGAAAAGAAGTGCTTAAAAATTTAAAAACAACAAAACACATAAAGTCAGTTTATGCTTTCTGTGAAAACCCAAAATCCAAAGGTCTCTCTCTCTTCCTCCCTCCCTTCCTCTCTCTCCCTCCCTCCCTCCCTCCTTCCCTCCCTCCCTCCTTCCCCCCCCCCCCACATAACAGGAAAACATACTGTGTTGACAGAAGTTCTTCTTGTAGCTTCAACTTCACACAGAAAATTTGCAAAAACAGCAGTTTTCCTCGGAACCTGTGATTGTGCATGAACTGGTCTTTTGGCTATCTTTAGAGTCACCGAACAGTTTACAATTGCATAACAAGGACTAAAAACAATCCACAGACTGTAACTTCCTTGGCTGTCGTAACCAAGCGAGTACTACCATTGCTCTCCCCAAATCCTAGACCTTGTCTTGTCGATTTGCTGTTTTAGTCACAGGCTCTACAACTCGTACCTGTCTTCCTATGGCAAGAATCTTACAAGACTCTGCAAATGTTCTGAAAGTAATATTTTTGTTGCCTCCATTTCTACTTCATCAAGTAAATTCTACATTGTTGCTTAAGGTAAGAATTCTCAAACCAGAAAACACCCAGAAGATCTTTTTACCCACTGAAGGACATTCACTAAGCTTGGACTGTTGGGTACTTATTGTGGCTCGAATGAGAAATGTCCCAACAGGCTCATGTTTTAGGACACTCTGTGATGCTGTTTGGGAAAGTGATGGGACTTCAGGTCTTGGAGCCTTGCTGGGGGAGGTATATCACTGAGGCTGGGCTTTGAGGGTTTATAACTGCACCTTATTTCCAGTCTGCTCTCTATTGTCTGCATATGATTGAAGATGTGATCACTCAGTTTCCTGTGCCCATGGTGCCATACTTTTCCTGCTGTTAAGGACTCTTTCTTGGATCCATAAGCCAAAATAAATTCTTTCTTCTATAAGTTGCTATTGGTGCCAGTAATCTGTCATGGCATCAATAGCAACTAATGCAAATACATCTCCAAAGAGACTACCTGTGGTTTGTAACCATGTTCTGCATTTTGCATAGGAGTGCAGATGAGCAAGAAGGAACACTTTAAATGTTCTATAGCATAGTAGGGTAACACTAAGACTGATAATAACTAGTTACACATCTAAAAATAGCTATTAAAGAGGATCTATGACATTCTCAACACAAAGAAATAAGTGTGTGAGCTGATATACCATTGTTTTAACTAATCATTTCATGTTACATAAATGTGTTAAAATATTATTTTATGTATGCTTCATGTGTATATGCAATTCAATGTGTCACTTAAAAACAAGAATGTATCTAGACATGCTCTTGCATGCCTGTAGTCTTAGCACTTGGGAAGCAGAGACAGGAAGATTTGCTACAAGTTTAGAACCAGTTTGGTCTACACAGGAAGTTCTAAGCCTGCTGGACTGGGAGTAGCAACACATAGACTCAAAATAAATAAAACACCAAAATAAATAAAAACTAATAAATATAATTTCTGACTTAAAGAAATTAAAGTCACTATGCAGTGGATTAATTACCTAGCATAATTGTGTGTACACCATGCTCACCTAAGTCGGGGCATATTGTCTCATGGTTCACACTGTGTGTTTCCAAGTCAGAAATGCCTGGGGGAGTTGTACGATCTGTTCTAAGAACCTAGAACCTTCATACTATCTCCTTGTAAAAGAAATTACAATACACGTGAATATTAAACACCATGCTTGAACTGTAGCAAGAACTCAGTGAACACAGGTATTTTCTTTAATAGAGAAAATCCAGCCTGATTTAAGAGACTGTTCATATTCACTCATCAGGATTGTTTCTCATTTCAATAATTTTTATTCCTCAAAATGTAATAAACTGCCTCTAGCACTTTTAGAATTCATTCTATTTTCATGATAGAGTAGCATTACTCAACATTTTTGAAAATAGTAGAAAAATATTAAGAGAAAACCAAATTGGGGATTTATTCATGCTCAATAACATGAACTTGATGGGAAATCTGTTAGGTATTTGTGTCTCTGAACCATTCTTTGACTCTTGACTCTTCCTTCCACCAGTGTTCTTATCACTCGAGAACACACATGTGCACGCACATAAACACAATTTTAGAAATAACAACTCCAAGTCATTAGAAATATTTCTTTGTTACATTGTCTGAATTCACCTTCTCACTCCCCCAATTTAATTTTTGAATCGGTCATCATCAAAGGAAGACAAGCCACTATCAGGGTTGTTGTGACATGTTCTTTTAAACTATCTGAAATACAAGGTTTTCCTTAGTTTTAGTGTATCTAAGAGTAATTTTAAAGGACTTTTTTTTGCTTCAATGATGAAAATCAACACCTGTTAATGGCGTTGAAATTGCCAACTATGGGCCTTGGTGCTTGAATGATCGCTCAAATTGTGGTCCACGTTCTTTTTTTTTTCATTGGAAAAACACTTGTGAGACCACACACACACACACACACACACACACACACACACACACACACATTTGATGAAAGATATATTTTTGTCTTAAGAAGGAAAGTATGCTGCTGTATGCTAGAAGGTTCTGGATTGTTCACATGTAGAGTTGTATATTATTTATTATTGTATTTTATGTACATGTTCAGGTTTAATGTTTCTCTGAGTTCTACATATGTGCCTTCTGTCTTAGAATCCAGAAGAGGACATGGGGTCCTATGGAACAGAAGTTAAAAATAATTGTGAACCACTATTTGGGTGCTGGGAATTGAATTCTGGAAGAACATCCAGTATTCATAACTACCAAGCCATCCTCACCCTAGCTTCAACAGATTGCATATTTTTTAACGTAATGTCAGAGACAAGATTGTATATCGATAAAACTGGGATGAATGTGTGCTATAAAGGATATTGGATTCTTATTTAAAAGTTTTTAACTTAAAAAGTTATTTACTTATTATATATGAGTACACTGTAGCTGTCTGTATTCAGACACAACAGAAAATGGCATCAGATCCCATTACAGATGGTTGTGAGCCACCCTGTGGTTGCTGGGAATTGAACTCAGGACCTCTGGAAGAGCAATCGGTGCTCCTAACCACTGAGCCATCTCTCCAGCTCCCAGGATACTGGGTTCTTGATTTCAAGTCCCTAATATCCTAGAACAGATTAAAATCTATAGGAATGCAAACCTTGGCTAAAGTTCTCTAACAGTTTGACCACTTTATCTCTCCCCGAGACAGGGTTAGACCAGGATGTGACAGGTCAAGGAACTGAGCGTGAGGTAGCTTCTCTGTGACTATTTAATCATGCAAACTGACAAATTGTTTCTCTCCTACCCACCCACAGGTATTCTGCTCCCAGACCTCCTGTCTTTTGCACCTCTTTCCTGAGGGACTGGGCCCTCACTTTGCCGAGATAACACTTTTGTTTAGTCACCGAGTGGCTTAGAACAGCATTTCCAAAAATGGGTTTTCTACAGGTTAATTGCTATTCTCTGGTGGAAAATAGCTGAAGCCTGAGTGGATTTTGAAAATGCTGCACTGAAAAGACATATAAGACAATTTGCTTCGAGACTTCTCAGAGCCTTTATTATGCTAATGTGCAGTGTCAGGTGTCTAGGAGAGCATAAAGAACCTAGACTGTGTTTTCAGACTTACTTCACCATGGACAGCCTTGTGCCAACATCTCTGCATTCCTGGTGTCTTACAACCAATGAGGCTAAAATGGTTATCTGACCAGAGGCATTTACTGTTTAGTGAAAGATACTGAAGGAATTAGATCCTTGCCCTTTTGACTTTTTCTTCATCTTCTTAGGATATATGATTGTGGGGTTTCTCTGTTTTCTTTTGTTTTTCATCAGGTTTTTGTTTTTTGCCACTTCATGTCTGCATACAGCGCACTCTGATGATATTCACCCCATCATAATCTTTTCTTATCCATTCCTGTTAATACTCTTCTTTCCACCTGGTCTGCTAGAGCCTTCCTTCTACTCCCTTGATAATTTTTTGGTTTGTTTGTTTCTTTGTTTGTTTTGGTGTCTGCACAGGTCTTGTGTAGTTGGGCATAGCTGCCATATATCCGTGATGCCGATGGCCATGTCCTATCCGAAGCCAGCGTCTTATACATTTCATAGTATTCTTCCCTGTTATCTGGCTCTCATGGTTGAATTCTCTCACTTTCTGGAATGTTACCTGGGCTTCAGAGTAGATGACATAGATGTCTTCCTTAGAGACGAACACTGAGCAGCCTTTCCCTCTTAGTGATTTGATCAGTTGATCAGTTGACAGTCTGTTGACTGTCACCTACTACCGAAGAAGCTGACTAAGGCTTAGAGCCACACAGTATATGGCTAAAAGCATAACTATTTAGAAGGCAGTTTAATTACATGTCTATTTAACAAAATATCAGTAGCAGATTGCCTTGTGTGGCTTGTGAGCTCCTTGGGCATAGATTTTTTGACCAATTATGTATTCATAATTGGTATTTGTACCAGTTGTGTATTCCCTCTAGTGGAGTAGACTTCAGGAAATGTGGGATCTTTAGACAAGTGTCAGTTACATTTGAATCAGTCAACATGTCCCCAGTGCCATGTTTGTTCTGGTTGGTAGCGTAATGTCTGACTATATTCATGAAATGAGTCCACATTAAAAGCTTGTAAAACTTATTAGGCTTTACTTTCTATGGGTAGAATTTGAGTTACCAGTGGTAACCACATCAGTCTATCCACTTTGTGGTCATTGATTCTAAAGTCCTGGGAAAAGAATTTATAAGAAATGCTGATAAAAAATATTGAGAGGAATGTAGTGTGATAGGATTTTTCTCCTATGAACCACTGAAGAAAATTCAATGTTTATTAACTTAGCATGATTTGTGGAGGAGGAATCTGGACAAGAAAGACCAAAGAAGCCAAAAAAAAAATGGAGAAGTTATATGGAAAAGAGATGAGATTTTGAAGGACTCTTCTAGAAGAGTGAGGTATTTTCTGTGTCACCCATAACCAAGGTCACACGCACCCAGACACCCTGGTGTTTTGAAGGTGGGCTTAAACCTACAATGCTTTCTTCTGTTCCAGTGGTTAACAGTTAGATGCAAGCTCCCTGGATCTGGCTCCAGTTTGCATTCAAAGTTTGATGAAGGACCAAGGAAAATCTGGCAATGTTTTCCTATGAATTTTATCCCCCTATTGGATATCCGTACAGAGACTGGGTTTATGGGGATATAACACTATTTGAGTTACCAACAAAGATGAAAAAGACGAGAGAAAAACTGATTCTTGGCAAGGTTGTGTGCGAGTCTCCTGAGAATGATACTCTCTTTCCTTGGGAAACAACTGCATAGGATTTTCATTAACTATTCCTACGTTCTATTGTCACAATCTATATAAAAAACGAAGCATGTGGCTACCTTTATTCAGGCTTCTATAAGCTTATTTTTTTCAATATTTATACACTATTCACAAAAGGTAATGGGTTATTTGACAATGTGCATACATCTCTGTATGTTGAAAAAAAGATATTTGAGAAACAGAAAGTATAACAACTTCAATGCCTTCAGAATCATAACAAACCTCCTTAACCAGAGACAGTCTTTGGCAAAATGAATCAACAGGAACCTAGAATGCACTTTTGATTTGTTTAGAAAACGGTAGCTAGGAAAGAAGCATCAGGGAGCCAGAAATGTGGGAATGAACTGAATAGGAGCTAAGATCTCCAAAGGCTCTTCTAGCTCGAAGACTGGAACTAGACACAGCTGTCATTGGGTAGTATTTACTAGGTCTCACGAAAGGATTTTACAGGACTCTGAATAATCGTATGTCAATACATTATTTTGATGGTCTCAAATGAACTTCTCACAGACATGCCTGTTCTTGATCCAAATAGAGCTGCCAGGTTTATCCAGAGAAACAGGATGCTCCAAACTTGGAGATGGCGAGAAGGCTTCCAATTGCATCTGTAAAACAGCACTGATAGGAATTTACCCAGTTTAGGTCTTGGAAGAACTTCTTGGAACCTAACACTTTCTTCTTCCTCTTATAAATACACCTGACTTTGTTCTTTACTATAATAAGGAGTTTTTTTTTTTTTTTTTTTTTTTTTTTTTTTTTTTTTTTTTTTTAAGTAGAGGGTTTCAAGTTCCAAGTAAAAATAAAGAAAATGATCTGGGAAAAATATAACCCAAAGTTTAAAGTTTGGTCCAGCTCTCTGACATTTACTTTCTTGATTGTATTAGTAAATGTTTGTGCCTATTTAGGTTTAACTTTGGCATTTCTATTCATATGTACAATGTATTTTGATCATACTCATACCCCGTTATTCTCACATGTCTACCTAACATACCTAGTATCTGCTTCCCTACTTCAGGTAGTCCTGTATTTACTTTTTAGTTTTGGGGGTGAATGTGGCCTATTGCGTTTCAATCAGATTTATTTTAGGAGCATGGGTGAAGTGATTTTGACAGGAACAGGAGCACTGTACCATTGACTACACCACTGAAGAAAATGTTTCTTCCTCTCCAACAATCCTAAACTCCTTATAAATCTTCATAGAGAGTTAGGGCCACATAAACCCTTCTTTCATCCTTGGCAGCATGCTGACAGGCCCTATCTTGTCTAGGTCTTATACAAAGGAACCCGAGGCTGTGAGTTCAAGAGTACAATGGGCATGTCATGTCTGGAATGCAGCATTCCACAATACTCCACGCTATTGCAGTCATCTCACCCTCTGCATTATTCTCCGAACTTTGGAGCAAATGGTATGCATACTCCATTTATAGCTGAGCACCCAACAATTCTCAGTACTATGTCTAGTTATGAGTCATTGCAGTTGCTGCTTCTCCGTGCAAAAAAAGAAATCATTCTGATAGAATTTGACAGTAGCATTAATATATAAGGATAGACATAGGTCTTTATAAAGTAACTTGATACATTTAGCAAAACAACAAATGAAGCTTCCTTATCAGGACCAATGACATTCCCAGGCATAGAGTTTGGCCAGGTTTACCGGTGAACAGTGCCAGTTATGGAGTGACCCTAAAACCCAAACAGGAAGTTGTTGACTACTTTCACTAATTCCAGCATTTGTCATGACTGGACTAGTGAGCACACCTTACCCGACTGATCTCCAAGAGAATTTCCCCAGCAACAAGGAGAGGTGTAGCAGCCAGGGTCCACAGCAAACATTCAACATTTCTTAAGCTGCTATATACCTATTATGTATATGAAATTGGGCTAGGTGCTACACAGCCTGGGATGAAAAATGGGATGCTGTGTTATTGTTTGACTAGGCTGGCTGGCCAGTGAGCTCTGGGGCTTCACTGTATCCCCCTCCCCAGCTCCAGGACTATACACACCACCATGTTATGTTTTCACGGTGCTAAGAACAAGTTCCTTAAGCTTCCACACTGCATCATATAAATCTCTTTTCTTCCAGAATCCCATTGTGTGTTCCTTATGTCTTGGTGACATCTCCCATACTGACACATAATGGAGAATCTCAAAAAAAAAAAAAATCTTAGACTGTATCTCAGAACTTTTATAGGGAAGGCATTTTAATAAACCTCTTTGGGGAATTTTGTGTGCCTTCTAATATTACCGGAGACAATTCAGTGGTGTTCACATGGCCAGTAGACTGGGAGAGAAGGCACAACATGGACTCAATCGCATGTATGGCTTAGAACATCAGTCTCAAGTGCATGGTTCACCTGCATGACCTCTCTTGCATGGCTATCTGAGGGCAATTGAAACTCATGCGAAGCAGCAAACTTCCCCCACAGCACAGTGAGCATCCCAAAGGTACCAAGAAAAGTTCTGTTGTCTGTACCTATCTAATGCTCTTTTTCAGATGAAAATACCTTTTATTGACAACAAAGTCTGTTCGGTCAAAACAAACATGAATCCCCCAAATCCAAGGGGGGAAGCATTGTCCCCACCTCTCAATATGGGGAGTGTTGACGTGTTAATACCCGTATTTTACAGTCACAATATAGACAATTGGTTTAGCCACATTCTACATAATATGGTTCTTATTGGCTTTGCAGAAAGTTTTGGATTTGAGCCTAGACTGTCCACACTTGTTTGTATTCTGTCAGATAGAGCACTATTTCTTTAAACCTTCATTTCCCAAAGCCTCTTCCATGTATTCTATTTTCTACTATGTACCTCTATGTAGATATGCTTCTGAGCAGGTTTCCACCATATAAACTGACCCGGTGAAACATTCGATACACAATTAACCTCATACTGAAATCCAGTTTCTATCAATAAAAGACAGATTTCTTATATTTTGTCACCACCTGGAAAAAAAATAGAGACGGGAGGTGTTTGGAAACATCATCATCCATGCTACTGTGAATAATCAAGACTTCTGGCCACAAGAGAAAATTGGTGAGCCAAGATCTTTGGTCCCCTCTTTCTGGGATATGTTACTATGTCTGAGGATGAAAGGAATTGTGATGGAATTGTGACTTTTGTCCAGTTGTGCTCAATACTCAAGTGTTCACAAAAGATAGATAGATAGAGAGAGGGAGAGAGAGAGAGGAGAGAGAGAGAGAGAGAGAGAGAGAGAGAGAGAGAGAGAGAGAGAGAGAGAGAGAGAGAGAGAGAGAGGGAGGGAGAGGGAAATCAGATTGGCAGGATTCAGTACTGGGGGAATTCTGTGTGCTGGGAGATAGAGGGAGGCTGCCAGTTCATATAATATACATTATTTCTCCAGGAAACACAGCATAATCGTGGACAATTTTCCACCATGAATTGCATCATTAGCTAACACAGGGAAAGTGAAACGCAGTTAACTTTTCTTTTCCTTCTGCAAAGCTGATGAGCTGAGGAAAATAGAAATGAAAAGTTTAATGCCTTTTTTTTTTTGCCAAGAATATACGTTGAAAATCAGAATCAAAACACTTTTACATGGTAATAGAAAGCCCACATTTTAATACATTGCCATGCATGTAAGGAAGAAAATAATGCCGAATACAAAATAGTCAAAGATACAAAATGATAAAGCTGATTTTCAAGCCTGATAGAGATCATGCTCAAGGGTACAAGTGGGCAGAAATCTGTACAGCTTTATTCTCATCAATTTAAAAAGAATCATGCCCCTTCCCAGTGCTTTTGAAGAAAACCCAAAATAGAAAGAAATATCCTAAGAAAATAGAAAGGAGAACCAAAGGGAATTGGCAAGCTGGTAGCTGCTCAAGATACAGAAGTCAGTGGCTCAAAATTGTGGTGTGCAATAAGTCTTCTGCTTAGAGAAGGAAGGTGTCTAAACCTCAGATACCGTGGAGCCCGGGAGCAGTGGGGACATCCAACGGAAAAGGCACTCTTGCTTTTTCCACATCACGCTGTTGTGTCTATCTCTGACTGGGCCTGGGACCCTTTCTAGAGTAAAGCAATAAAGAAAGGAAGGAACAAGTGAACAGAAGAAAAAAAAGAAAAAAAAAAAAGAAAAACAAAAGAATAGAAAGGAGAAAAGACCAGCGGAACACTTGTAGGTAGTGAATAAGGGGGTTTAATGAACAAGCCTCGGGAGACCAGCACAGTTAAGATTGTTACTTTAACTATGTCCCTAAGGAAGCTAGAGTGGCTACCATCTCTCTAGCCTACTGTGTTATAAAATGTGCTTTTTACTCACGTTGGTCAAAGAATGAACTTTTTTAAGAACTCAAATTTCTTCCTTCAGAATTTTTTTTTTGGGGGGGTGTTTTTCTTCTTTTCATTTTTGTAGCACTAGAGACTGAACTGTGGTCCTTACATGTGCTAGACAAGCATTCCATCACTGAGCAGCAACCTCAGCCACCTCCGCCTCTCAGTTTACTTCATACCATATGATTCTTTCTTTCTTAGAACAAATACTAACAGGAAATAGCTCTTGATTTAAAAAAAAATCTACGACACCTGAGTAATTATTGATGCCCTCAGCATGCTAACTGCACACGTTCTGTGGCCTTGGTCAATCTGAAGGCTCGTAGTCTTTGCCTGTACCGACGTCTGAGTAGGACATCATTCTCTGATGGAGACAAGTGGATGCGATCACTAAATGCTCTTCAGACTATTTGCCATATCTCAGAAAAAAAAAGCTGTGTGCATGCATACGCGTGTGCAACTATTCGTGTGTATGTGTGTTCATGAACATATACAGACACACACACTTATGAGACACCATGTTGCAGTTCCCCTTCCTTCTTTCTTTTCCTCTTTTAATCCCAAGGTGGAGGGTTGGTAATAAGAGTTTTGAAAAAAAAAATTCAAAAAAACGAAGAATGTTATCATTAACAAGATCCGTAACTCGGCTTCTCAAGACAGTTATACGTGAATATGGGATATGTAATAAGTTTTCTTATTAGCTCCTTCTAATCCTCACACAAGCCTGTCTGTTGAAGGACAGAAAGCACCCCCTACCTCCTGGGCAATTGCTATTAGTCTATCATTCTTGAATTCAGAACAGTTTCTTCTCCTTTATCAGTGAAGTGGCAATCTCCACAAAGTCCCAAGAATAACTTAAGTATATAAACCACAACAGATCAATAGTTTCTTTTCTCAGATGCTTTTTACTGCTAATCTGTAATTTTGTTACGATATTGATCTTTTCTAAAATTTCTTGTAAAGCTACTTAACTTAGTGCCTAATGATATTAAATAGTTGGATTAACCAGACCTACAGTATCATGATTCAGTGGCACAAGAGTTTCAATAGAATTTCTTGCAAAACCTCTGAACTGCCTTGGTTCTTCAGCAGACTGGTTTCTTTTGCTCTAGTCACCACTGAGACACACAGTGCAAATGAAAGGGTCCAGTCTTAACTCCATTCTCTGCACTGTGAATTTCCTTGCCTAGCTGAACACCAGCCTCTTCCAACATGGTCTTCATAGCACGATGTTGTCTGGCTGGGAGAGGAAAGATGGATAAACTATGCAGAGCCCCGCCATTGCCCCTTGCCAGTGCAAGCAAGCAGAAGTCTGCCTTCCTCCGTGGGATGAACACCCTGACAGAAGCTATGGCTTCAGTTCTTAGTGATCTGAGGTAGGAGTGGGGGAAACACAAAAGCAATGGCTTGGGGATGGGACTCATGGGGACACTTGGCTAGCACACCACAGCCCTGGGTTTAATTCCCAGCACTGTTTCAAAAATAACCAATGAACCAAACAAGGTAAGACAAAACTCTCAAAATTTGAACATAAATAGCCACCAGCAACTAACCTGACCTTCATGGTTTCCGTCAATAGCCAGGGGTCTTTTAGCTGGCTTATTTATTTATTTATTTATTTATTTGTTTGTTTGTTTATTTTAAAACAGGATCTCATGTAGTACAAATTAGTCTCAAAATTGCTATACAGTCCTGGATGACCTTGAACTCTTGAATCTCCCTTGGCTCTCTCTCAAGTGCTGGCATTCAAGGCATGTACCGCTCTACCTGGTTTATGTTGTGCTTGGGTATCCAACTTTGTGGTTTGTGCATGCTTTGAAAACACTAGCAAATTTATTATATTCCTAGCTCTACCAGAGACCCTTTGTTAAAAAGATAGAAGAACCGGCACACAGCTCCCCTTTGCAGCTGATATACAAGGAAACACAGATTTATCTTGAAGTCAATGTATGGGATTCAGACAGGGAATTAACCAAAGCTTCCTGAGTCTGTGTTCCGTTTCCAGTGTAGTTGGATAGGTATATATGTATATTTAATTCGACAATCTGTAAGCCAAGGACTATGACAACACTCAAATTCCAAACCCTATGTTTGAATTTGTGGTTGAACATGGAGTCTGTGTAGTGTGTTTAAAAGGTCCCTCATGGCCTTTGTATTGTTTTAGAATCTGGTGTCACTTCTGAGAAGGCAACAGAAAATGCTGTTTGTGGGTGAAATAGAATCAACCTCAAAGGTGCTGAGGTATTAAATTGGAGGCAAAATTAGTTTCTTCTTCACAAGTGAAATAATGATCTATTATAAAAAAATTTTTGTTTCAGCATGAAGTATTTTACTATACTTTTATAGAACTTGAGATGAAGTGGTAGTGAGTCAACCCAACTTCACTAAATAGATTTGTGTGTTCTTTCAAACCAATCAAAACTGAAGTTTTACATTTGATAGTTATATCTATGCTAATATTTTTAAAAAACTGTGATTTAATTCTTAATTTCCTTTGATCCAAATGATTGAATCCCAAAAGATGGTAAACAAGGAGGCATTGGCTGATCTCTCTCTCTCTCTCTCTCTCTCTCTCTCTCTCTCTCTCTCTCTCTCTCTCTCTTCCTCCCTCTCACCTTCCCTCCCTCCCACCCTCCCTTCCTCCCTCCCTCCATCCCTCCCTCCCAGGTTTTCTTGTGGCCTGCTATCCTAGATCTTGCTCTGTATCTTAGGCTGGCCTCAGAGATCCATCTGACTTTGCATCCTGAGTCCTGGGGTTAAAATGAGTGTCACCACTGCCCAGCTCAATAGCCTTCTGAACATTTGAGCAGAGTGAAACGTGAACACTAGACAATTTAGGCAAAAAGGTCCCCTTCTAAGATCCTTTCTAAGGCTGCTAGAAAGTTCTGAAGTTTGGAAAGCAACAATAAAACAAACCACTGACCCAAACCTCCAAAATGTTAGCTCCAAAATTTGAAAACATTTATATGATCAAAAGGAATAGCAAAAGACCAACCACATTTTGTCACTTGAAATGTGATTTGGCATAAGTCCTGTTGCCAGTAGCTTTTAAATGATTGTCAGTGCAGATTTTTAGTGTCCTTTAATGCTTGAAATAATGAGGAGGGGGTTTATGATGGGAGAATTTTTGGGTGCTTAAGGTTCTTAAGTCACCTTATCTGGTCAATGAAATGTCATCTTTATAAAACCTTGCATGACCAGGTTCTGTAGAAGTCATTTCTTGGTCATTGGATGTGAAGCAGGGACCAGCACTGGTCCGTGCCTCTCTTTTAGGTTTTTTCACTTAGAGTTCATGCTACAAACTTTAGAGTTTGGATACAGTGTGTCCCTTCCCACTTCCCCACTCAGGATTTTGCCTCTGAAACTACAGTGATGGACAGAGGGGTCTGCACTGGTACTCACACTTTAGCCACTGTCACAAAGGAGGCACACTTGGTCACGGTTTCTCTCAGCTGGAGCTTTCAGAGGCATGCTCTGTATTCTGAGTAACTACCATCACTGGAGGAAATATTGGAATCAGCCTTCTTTTATCTTGAATCTGCTAGGAATTCTGCCCAGTGATAAACCAGAGTTCACAGGAGCATTTCCTGGCTCCAGGATTAGACCCAGGTCTAAGGGGATTGAGGTGGAGACTTGCTTGTCTTTGAAATAGAATCCTCAGCTGTGCCCAGTAGATAGATCTCCTGGCCCATCCTCCTCTCTGATTCCACTGATATTGTTTTAGTGTTCAGCAGGGACCAGTGACTTTCTGGAGATGAAAATGGGGGCCCACTCCTGCTTGGGTTGCGTCAAGGTCAACCTTAAGACTGAGTTAATGGCAGAACCGGTGTGGTGGCGAGGACTATGTGCTTCTGCTTGAGTTCTTTATAGACTAATCGAAATATACTTATAGCATTATGTGAAGGGAAGGAGATGCGAAGAAAAAAAATTACACACACATAAAATAAAGCAGAAAGTGGGGTGGAGGGGGCTGTGAGAGAGGTGATGGATAGAATCTGCTTTTAAAGAATAAAGGGATTTTTGTCACTTTCAAAGATTAGAAGTTTAACTTTATGGCAGCTTTAAGTCTAGTTGTCAAGTCACAAAAATTACTCCAAAGTACATGGAAGAAAACATCGCAAAGTATAAAGCTGCTAATTTGTGGGGACAAGATTTTGTTTTTTTTTTTTTTTTTTTTTTTTTTTAATGTGAGGGGTGTCTTGAAAGCTTTACTTCCTTGAGACTTTTTTTGTTGCTATCTGAAACTGATTACCTGACATCTGTAGACAAAGGAAGCATTTAGGGTGTGTATGGTGGATATGGTAGAGATTCTATCTTACTTTGTATTCTCAAGCATCCTTGACCCCCCCCCCCACCCTGAGAAAGTTAAAATGGCATGTTTTCCCACAGTAATGAGGACTGTATGCTTCTGTTTGAGCAGCTGCAGAGTGACTCTGGAGGGAACCTGGCATGTTACCAGTGTTGTGGAGATAGAAATCAAAGTGGTGGGTATTCACATCAAGGAGATTTTTCAGGATTTGAAGGTAAGACACGTCCCCTAAAGAAAGTTGGAAGGGTCCCTATCGCTCTTAAGGTGAGTCCCAAGCTACTGGCATGATTTGCTCTGCATATTTTAATTTGGTTCTGGATCTGAAATGAGTTAATCCCCTCAGCACCCTGGAGAGCCTGGTAATTGTTCATTTCAGTTCATACCCAAGAGTGCCTTTCGTATATAAGTCTGAGTGTCAGCCTTTTTGCAAAAAGGGAAAAGAACAGCTTTAAGTAAAATGGAAAATTAAGCCATAATGATATTAGTTTCTAGATATCAAAGAATTTACCCCTTAGTTTCCTATATCTCTGTCCCATGAAACAAAACTCGTCATGGACGCATCTGGATTTCTGAACGATAAATTTTCAATCCTCATCCCTACATACACAATACAGCAAGAAGGAATGATGAGACAATCCCCTAAGTATCTCCACACAACAAGGAAGCTGGAGGCCATGAATAAAATCATTTCTTCATCTTTCTAGTTTTGCTAGTGCTTGCAAAGATTTTGTAACACCATGTTTCCTAACCTATAATGATTTAAAACAGAGGTCGACAGTTTTAAAACAGTATGGGCTCATATGCAAATATGTAGGTTGTGCCAAGCATTAAGGCATATTTAGAGACACCATTTTCAACTGGGCTCTTTAAGGACCTTCATTTTGCCTTTTCCCATTTTTATCTTTACCCATTATCTTTCAATAATGTTATAATATTTCTCTGACTTAGAAAAAAAGGAGGCAACTCTTTTTAATTGTTCAGATTATTTTGCAAAAGCCAAAATAGCAATAGCCCATGATTGTTTAGTGGACATCTGCACTATAATGTGCCTCCAGTTTTTGAAGGGTGTTAGCAGGAGTCTCAGAATATTACTGACTACACCTGTTATTTCCCATATACCATATCTCAGCACCTGGCAGGATTTATAGAATTCATTAGAACCAATTCTGGGTCTTTAGGAGTAGTTATGGAATTGGCATTTCAGAGAATTCAGCATAGTGATAAATAGTTGTATTTATAGAAAGAATGAATATATAGAGACTGGGGTGGGCATCAAGGAAAGCAACTCAATGCTGCCAAGAGAAACTCTGATTAACCTAGTTGGCCGTTTATCAAGACTCCGTATGTGTTATGAAGCTGCCCACACATTCAGGTAAGAGATCTGCCTGCTATCTGCCATGAACATTTTCCTGTTTCTGTGGCAAGGTGAAGGGAAAGAGTGTGGGGGCCTTGATTCAGTTTGCACTGTGGGGAAAGAGGGGAGTGCTTAAGAAAAAGAAATGACTCAATAGAAACAGGAAGAATGTGCCTTGTATACCAGAGTGGACCCAGTACAGTTCTTGGCACATGGTGTGGTCCCTCAACAGAAGCCTGTTGACTGAAAAGAAGGAAAGGGGGGTGCACAAACCCTGCTGTGGGAACTAAAGTAAATGGATGGGTCACAGGGATGGAATGTCAGCAGCCTGGGTTTGGCTTATCAATTCCAGCTTCCTGGAGAATTACGGCCGACGGTGGCTTAGATGGTTCTGGTGGGGAAAGTGGTGGTCAAAAGTCCAGATCTCATGGCAACGATCATTTCTCTGACGTGCCTATCAGGAGCCATGCTGTCGAGAGATACCCTATGTGCATCATACTGAGTCCTTTCCACTTCTAAAGATCACAAGTGGGGACAGACAATGCATGCTTGGAGACAACATGATATGTCTTGGTTGCTTATGGGAGGGTTTGTGACATCTATTTAAAGATTAATCTCTTACTCACATTGGTCTTGGGTTAGGTTAATGAGTGCTCATAATATACTTTGCTGAGTTTTTGATTCAGCCAAGTTTCTATTTCTAGGGAGAAAATGTTAATGTATCACAAGGGGGCAATCTATAGGAGGGAACACTTCCCTACTGTTCAGGTAGGCATCATAGAAAAGACAGGTTTCCCAGGACTGTGCTTTGTTTCTCAAATAAAAAATAAGTCATATATACATTCTAGGAGGTATTAAAAGGAAGAATAATTTCTATATTGAGAAAGAAACCTTGTGTGGGCTGAACGTATGACTTCTCTAGGCAAACAGTAGAGGTCATTGGCTGCTTCTCTCCAGAACTGTGACTTGAACATGACCTTGGGAAGATTTCCCAAATGTGGACGTGCAGCCACTAAGCAAGATTGCATTCATCTGCCCTTGGCAGCAATCCACAATGGTGTTTGATGGAAAGAAGGCAATTCTTTTAGTTTGGAAGATCTCCTCTATGGGATAAGGGTATGTATACATCAGCCAAAGAGAAGCATCCTGTACAGAGTGTCCTTATGTCATGTGTTAACTTGTGCCTGGGTACAAAGAACCAAGACTTCAAATATCCTAGTCACCAGGCCTGAGTCTATTTCCCTTTGTGCTATAAGTAATCCAGGTATCTAGTTAAGTGTCCACAGGTGAATTCTAACAGTATTGTGGCCATATTTACACGGATCTACCACAAACAACTGTGAATATACTAGGAGGAGAGTTGGTTTTTGGACAGTCTGAGCCAGAAATAAGACAAGATTTGTAAAGAAAAGAGAAAACACTTGTTTTCTTACATGTATCAAATGTGCTATTTCATCTCAGTGTAGCGTCCTTATATAAAGTGCTGCAGTGACTGACGGAACACCTTTGGACATTGTCACTAACAAAATCTAGACATTTTACATTCCTACTGGGGCACACTATTTTGAACCCTTCCACTGAGATTGTAGAACTCTTGTATATTTTTTTTCTAGAACATCATGCCATCTGCACATTTAATGAAATAATCCAGTGATTACCATGCTAAAACAGGACTTGTAGTGAGGGGCACAGTTAGAGCCCAGTGGGAACTTAAGTTATGCACAGTGATGAAAACTGGAAGCCAATTTCCAGCTAATGGTCTGCCAGTGACCACTTGGAACGAGTTGGCACTATATGTTATGCACCTCATTTGAAAATCCACAGCAAACTAAGATTTTTTTTTTCTCCCACAAAGTCCATAATCTTGACTGAATAGGCATTTTCTCGGTTAATCCGGTTTATCTGTCAGTGCTCCAAGGATCTCTTCTGGCAGGGCCATGAGTCAGTTTTTCTCTGGGGAACAGGCCTTGGTAATACCCACTGGCAGGACAGCAGCTTGCAAAGCTAACTTGATTATGGAGAACACTCAGTCGAGGCTGCAAGAAGGAAGGAAGGAAAAAAAGAAAGGGTATGGTTAGTTACTTCCTTTATAATCTGACATACCAACTTTTAGCAGTTACCTTAAATAAAACTTAAAATCCTTAGGTCAACGAGAAAGGGCTAGCCAAGTTGAGGGTTACTCAAGTCAAAAATGGATTAGTGATACTCATGAAAGATCCTTGTACCAGTTGGCAGAACACACAAAACGCCCATTTCAAGAACCAGACAATACTGCTTTGAATGAAGGGCAAAGGTGGCTCTCTGGATTTGACATTCAGCTCCATGACAGGGGGTTGAAAACTGACACTCTATCTCATGTTCCAGAGCAGGGGCACTATGAGGCTGGAAATGGAGCAAGACATTGTGTGTGTGTGTGTGTGTGTGTGTGTGTGTGTGTGTGTGTGTAATTTTATTCATTAGGAATACTTGAATAAAATCAAAGGGGAAATATGAGAAGCTGCATGATTATGAACTCTGTAGTTTGCATATTCAAAACTGAGTGAGGTTTGGGGCTACAAAAAAAAAGTCATTCATGTCTGACTAGAGATTAAACTATTTGAATGCTAGTCCTGCTTCGGACATTTAGAATTCTGGAATAGATATATTATCCTCAGTTTAGCTTAATAATTTTGTCATTATTTTTTATTGGGCTGCTTTCTCTACAGTTCCCAGTACGTCATTATTCTGAGTACACATGAAGGCTTTTCCTAAAGATTCAACATTAGTTTTATTTAATACATAATATTATTGGACAACAGCAGGAGTTATTGATAACAAAAGAAGCATCCCTATGTTTTTGAGTCCAGGTGGCTTTACAAAATACTAGAAGATACACAATTTGTAAGCAAGTATTTGATTAAGACTTGTTATTTGTGAGTAAAATGTGAAACCAAAGGTCCTCTTGTAAGTGTATTAAATATCAAGTAGTAACACAAACTTCTGATACTGTTGTAATGTAAGCAGAATGTTAATATGTTGCTCATGGCATTGTAGGCTCGAAAATAACATTCATTTATTTAAAAATCATTAAACATGCATATCCCCTGATCTAGTGATTTCATTTCTAGGAGGGTACCCCAAGGTAAAATACAAAAGATACAAAAAGCTACAAGCAAAAATCTGTAATATAGAGATTATTTATACTACAGAAAAAAATCAAAACAGGTCTATAGTTGAAACTTAAGCAAAGTAAATTATAGTATGTTAGTAAGATGCATGATTACATGAGCATTAAAATTAGTCTAATTATGATAAATATTTAGTAACTAGATAAAGTTATATGTGCTATAATATATAACATAATATATGTATGTGTATATAACAAGTGTATATGTATATAAAATATATGTATGTATTTATAATAAATGAACTATAAAGGAAAATGGGAAATGCTACTAATATTATTATTTAAATATTTTAAAAAACAGTAAGAAAAATTAAGCTCCCTAAGCGCACACTTTCAAACATTCACTAATGTGTCCTGTATTAGCTGTCTTTCACCATTATTACCTAGACAAATAAAACTTTATATTTTCACATTGCAGAGACACTCCACTGTTGGAGAGAGAAAGGAGAGAGAGAGAGAGAGAGGGAGAGAGAGAGAGAGAGACAGAGACAGAGAGACAGAGACAGAGAGACAGAGAGACACACAGAGAGACACACAGAGAGACACACAGAGTGATCCAGGTCTATCTATAAGGAAGTCATACAGTTCTGAAGCACAGCATAGATTTCAAGAGAATTGACACAGAACAGCAGAGTATTCTTGAGGCTATTGTTACAGTCAGATCCAGGAGACGTGTGTCCTTGGAAGAAGCCAACCAAGTAAAATTTATAAAGGAATAATGACAGTTAAAAATTAAGCCCTGCTGAGTTATCATACTTACATCTTTGTGGGGAAATTGTAGTTACACGCGTCATCTAAATAGTTGTGTTGTCTACATAGGCTTTCAAGGGTTTATAGAGAGCACATATGTCTAATTTGTATTCCTGGATTTAATCTTAGCCTATTATACATCAATGTTTTTTGAACCCCACGGTCCGATTCTTAGGGAAAGAAGAAATCTGCCCATTTCACCAATAAGGAAAGCAAGGCCCTTATTAGTTAATAAGGTTATAAAGATTACAAGGGTCCAAGTTCTATTCAGAGATACATGTGTTCTTCTCTAGTGAGGTAAGAGTGTAATGGCTAAGGTCAAAGATTGACAAATGGGACTTAATGAGATTGCAAAGTTTCTGTAAGGCTAAAGATACTATCATGAAAACAAAACGACAGCCAACCGAGTGGGAAAAGATCTTTACCAACTCCACATCAGATAGAGGCTTAATATCCAAGGTACACAAAGAACTCAAAAAATGAGATACTAGAGAATCAAACAACCTATTAAAAATGGGGTACAGACTTAAACAAAAAGTTCTCAATCGAGGAATATCGAATGGCTGAGAAACATCTAAGGAAGTGCTGAACATCCTTAGCCATCAGGGAAATGCAAATCAAAACAACCCTGAGATTCCACTTCACACCAGTCAGATTGGCCAAGATCCAAAACTTAGAGGACAACAGATGCTGGCGAGGATGTGGAGAAAGAGGAACACTTCGCTACTGCTGGTGGGGTTGTAAACAGGTACAACCACTCTGGAAAGCAGTCTGGTGGTTCCTCAGAAAAATGGACATAGTACTACCTAAAGACCCTGTTATTCCACTTCTGGCCATTTACCCCAGAGATGCTCCAACATACAACAAAGATACATGCACCACAATGTTCATAGCAGCTCTATTTATAATAGCCAGAAGCTGGAAAGAACCCAGATGTCCTTCAGTAGATGAATGGATACAAAAATTGTGGTACATTTACACAATGGAATACTACTCAACTATCAGAAACAATGGCTTAATGAAATTCTTAAGAAAATGGATGCATCTAGAGAATATCATCCTGAGTGAGATAACCCAGTCACAAAAGAACAGACATAATATGCAGTCACTGATAATTGGATACTAACCCCAGAAAGCTCTGAATACCCCAGAAACAACTCACAGACTGTGTGAAGTTCAAGAAAAAAAATATTTTAATTAAAATAGAACTGTATCACATCCCCCTTTCTTTCCTACAGCCCCTCCCAGTTTTTCTCCTAACCCCTCAAATTAATAACCTTTTTTCCTATATTATTGTTACATATATACATATGTGTATGTATATGTACCCACAAATACTTAATTACAACCTTAAAGAATGTATTCATATCTTTTTATGCAAAAATGCTTAAAATTTGTACATTTATCTTTGTTTTTTAAAATAAAGTTAAAAAAAATAAAATAAAATACAATTGCCCAGAGCATTCATTCTCCTCCTGAGATTCTGTATTTACCCACAATCAGTATAATGATTGTGGTAGATGATGATGGTAGGTGGGGTTAGAAAATTTGAGTAGACATTAAGTTGTATCAGCAAGAACAGTGAGGTGTTCTTATATAATATGAGCATAAAAGGTACTAGAGACCACAGAAATATTAGAGCTTTCAGGATTGACAAGTCATTCAGATATGACTATGACACAAAGAAGGAGGTACACGGTGCATCATGTTGTCTTTTACATCCTTCTACCACACGAGGCCAACCTTCATTGTTCATTGGTGCTTCTTGCAGGCAACATTTGGTGCTTCTTAACAAAGTCACCATGTTGCACTCGGTCCAGTGGAAACAAGTCAATATTGACTCAAGTTGGATATAGAATGTACTCAGTTATACTAAAATCTGAACCTACTCCAGGTGTGTGGTACACACCTTTAATCCCAGTTCTGCAGAGGCAGTCGCTTTACAGAGCTAATGCTAGGGCTGTTACACAGAGAAAGCTTGTCTTTTAAAACAAAGCAAAGCACAACAGAATAAAAACAAACAAATCTGAAGGGAGCTGGAGCAGTGGATAAAAGTACATGCCATTTAAGCATGAGGACCTGAGTTCAGACCCACAATTCCTACATAGCTGAGTTCTCTCTGGCATAGTGGTGCAGGTCTGCGTCCCAACACTCAGAAGGCAGAGGCAGGTGGGTCTCTGAGTTTGAGGCCAGCCTGCTTCTTAAAGCAAATTACAGACCAGCCGGTGCTACCCAGCGAGACTTTTTTTTTTTTTAAAACAAAAATAAATGACTAACAGCTGTGTGTGTGGTGTATGTTTAACATCTCAGTGCTGAGAGGTTGGAGGCAGGAGGATCCCTGGCCACCCATTCTAGCTAATCTATGAGAATCAGGTTCAATGACACCCTGTCTCACAAATATAATGAAAAAACAGTAGAAGACATGCAACCTCAAACTCTGGCCTTCATGGGCGTGTGTGCATAAACATAAGGTACATATTCACATGTGTCCTTTAGGGTTTAGGATTATAGTCCTACTATTAATAAAGCCCTGGGTTCAATCCCCAGCACTGCATAATCCCAGTGAAAGATCAGAAGTTCAAGGCCATTCTTGATTATATGGTAAATTTGAGGGCTGGTCCAGGCTACATGGAACCTAATCTCAAAAGCAAAACAAAAAAGTTAAATTAAACTGGACAAAAAGAGCTACATTTGGTCAAGCTCAAAATGGCACTCTGTGTTTGCCACCCCTGGTTCTGTTCACTGGGAAGCAGGCTATGTTTCATATGGAACTAGCTTTGGGCTCCAGCCCTCTGTGCTCCAACTATCCCAGAGTCCTTAGAAGTTCCCCATTTTCACCACAAAGATTCTGGCCTATGCTGTAACTTCTTCTCAGATGCCTTCTTTACACCCCTGACACCACGAATATTAACTCCTCTATTTTTCAGGACCATCTCCTTCAGGAATCACATTCCTTATGAAAGTTTTCTTTTTTCTAGATACAGTCAGGAACTCCACCCTTATCACCGAATCCCCTATAAACCCTTTATTTAATATAATTATCACCTCCCTCTTTTTGAACTCCGGGACTCATATATGCCTAGAAAGCATTCTACCAATAAACAATGCCTCAACTTCCTCCTTAGCCTTTTGAGGATGCTGCCATGACTTCTTTGCATCTTATTTAAGCACTAGATAGTATCAGATATATAGTAAGTGCTTAATGTATAGTTGTGAAATTTAGATGGAAATGATGTTGATAAAGACTCAGTTTGGGGGTTGTTTAATCTAGCAATTAATTTTGCACAGTTGGACCCAACCACATCCAGTCCAAAGTATGGAATAAATTACAAAGCCCTTCAACCCATTTATCAAGAGCATTGACCAGAACATGGGTACTGGCTGATATCTGCTCACACCCGAGGCTCATCATGTACCAGCTGTGTAATGTAAAATCCATAATTAAAAAAAAAAACCTCAGTGGCTTCATCTTTAAAATAGGTAACATGCTTTCCACTCACTTTGTTGTCTTGACAAAATGAGCTCACAGGAACAGTCTGTCTCACCATGAGACAAATAAGAGAGAACTGATGAGTGTCTGTGGCACCTTGAGCCAGAAGTCCCACACAGCTCTCTGGCTAGAGATGAGAGTGACCTCTGCCACCTCCACCACTGGGTCCTGCTGGCCATGAACAGAGATGCGAAAAACCTGCTGCTGGGTTCAGCTTGCCCACGGTTCCATCAGAGGGGCTCCAGACCACTGAACTGAGACAGTGAGAGGCTCCGGCGCAGGGCGCAAGAAACTTTAGGAGAGAATATCTCTTCCCAATCAGAGGTGTTATCAGCTCTTAGAACAAAGGCTCTCAGGTGGTAGAATGATTCTTACACACGCTTACACTTGGGCACAATACACATACACACATATGTATGTATACATATATACATACATGTGTGTGTGTGTGTGTGTGTGTGTGTGTATAAACACACACAGTTTTGAAATGGTTTAGAGTTTGACAACTGGTACTTCCTATTGGCTTGGTCTGAGGGCTTGGGATGAGCTTGCCTACATATTTGAGGGTGGTCCTGCTTCTGCCTGGAGCTTACCTGACCAGTGGTCATATCTACCTTCAGAGGAGGGACTTGGGGTGTGGACAATGCCTCAAGGGGCCGTGCACTTCTTATGGCATTGTGAAGATTCCTGATTCTCAGAAACCAGAAAGCTTCCTGCCATCTTACTTATAGTTCCCAGGGCTTTGACTATCTCAGCCAAGAACGAGGCCCCTCTTCACCGCCCATAAGTGTCTACTGTTTTATTGCTTTCATACGTTCCAAAAGTTCCATCGAAAACCAGAGACACAAATATCTCCACGTCTAAAGGCTAGGAAAACATATGGAATGCCCACATGTCAGGCACTGCACTTGCTTGCTGACTTCCAGGCCACAGTCCCTTTACTCTGGTTCCACTCTCCTCTAGTTTGGAACAGACACTCAGATGAAGAGAGGTTCTGACACTTCAAAGGCAGGCAGTGACTTGCCCGGCAGGCAACAGACAGTTTGGCAGAAGGCTCGGGAACAGATTTTGGATTTGAGTGTTCAGGGTTACCTCCTTTCACCCCAGCAACAAGAGGTGATGGCTTGGCATGTTGGATGTAAAGATACTATGTCTGGTAACTCCACATCTCATGATGGTAAAGGAACAGATAACACCTCTCCCTGGGAAAGTCTTCTATGAATGTGTTTTTCATGAAAGTCAAGCTTAAGGTCTTTAGGGGCACGCCTGGATTGCTTCTGGATATGTTTCTATAATTTGTATCAGGTTATGAGTTAGTTCCAGAATTGTCCAAAATAACAGCAGGTCTAAGATTTGCTGAGCAGGCACCCTAGGCTGACAAAGGCTTTATAGACCATTTGCTGGAACACCAGTGCCATTACAGGGGTCTCCATGATCACCTGATGAGAGAGGGGGACAGATACATGAGTTTCTCACTACCCTGTGCCCAGAATGCATCGAATTAAGACGAGAAACCAGATCTGTTCTAACCACTGACTGTAAGACAGAATGCATCTTAGGAAAAAAAAAAACTCTAACTCAAATAGGAATAGCTGAGAGAGACATAATTGTGTTGTACAAAAGACTCTTCATTAAACACAAATCCTTGATATGGGGTGCTTTATGAGAGGTTTTACCTATAGAAAGGTAGTTCATTTCTATAATAGTTTACAGTCTTTCACAGCATGGCTGAGTGGTTCTCAAATGAGTACAGTTTTGCTCCAAGGGGGACGACAACACTGTGTGGAAGACATTCCTAGTTGCTACTCACAGAGGTTACTACTGGCATCTAGTGAGTAGAGGTCAAGACACTGCTAAACATCTAAGAATGTGTAGGAAAGCTCCCCAACAAAGACTTCTCACGCTTGAAATGTCAAATGTGCTGAGGTTGCGTTAGCAGACACAGATCTTTGCTTATTTTCTATTCTTGGTCGTGAGCCAAATATATCACTCTTAAAATAGGTCAAGATAAAAACCAACCTAAGTGGGCCTCTTTTCTGCGCAGAAAAGGAGGTAGATTTCAACCCTCACTACCCTCTTCTACTCATCATTTCCTCATCTTCTTTGATTTTTATATTCAGTGCAATCAAAAAATTTTAAAACCAAATCACTGCTAACTTCTAGAACCCTCACAGGCATGCCATTAGAAAAATCAAGATAGGATGATTTAGACAGGCATGCTCAATTAATTAATTAGTATGCTTGGTAGAAGTTACAACGTAAGGGGGAGGACAAAGAATGAATTATGTGGCCATAAGCTAAGCTGTGGTATCGGGCTATGTGGTTTTTGGTTCCATCTTCACAAGAGACTAAATGGTACCCCCTCACTGAGAGGATGATTAAGGAATTGGCTTTATGATTTTACCCTCTAGCTATGTGAGAGAGGAGGATGGAGGTCAGGTCAGATTCTCTAATAAGATCATGTGTAATTATATATATATACATAATTACGCATATATTACATATATGTATATATAATTATATATGATTACATATATTATATATATGTATATATATCTCCATCCTGTAACTTCTCATGTGTCTTAGAAAAACAGAAGCCATCATGCTGTGCATGTTAGAATGTTAGCTTTTTGTGTCAACTCAAACTGAGCTACATCATGTCCACATATGTAGTTAGCTATTATTCTAGTGTCCCTATAAAGAGATATACGTGAGAGATGACTGTTTGAGTTACAAAGTTAGGAAAAGCTGATGGCCCTCCATAATGTGGAGGACCAGGGCCTGACTAATGGATGTTTCTGTTGTCTGTTGCTAGGAGGTTGGTTGTCTTCTGCCTTTAGATACAGACTCAGAGTGCAACTATACTTTTCTCTCAAGCTCTTAGAACTTGAGACTTTGCACTTTCTATAATTAAGTGACTCTGTTTCTATACTAAGTCTGTGGTACCTAATATATATATACACATATGTGCATATCTGTACACACATATGTACATATATGTACATATGTATGCATACCATCAGAGTACACACCCATACACACACACACACCCACACCCACACACCCACCCACCCACCCACACTCACATACACACTCACACCCCCACACCCACCCCCCCACACCCACACCCCCCCCACTCACACACACACACACACCCCTCTCCCCACACACCCACATACCCACACACACCCCCACACACACCCACACAAACACATCCCCACACACACCCACCTACCCACACTCCCCACACACACCTACCCCCCACACCCCCCACACACCCACACACACATCCAGACACACTCACACACACACATACACCCACACACCCACATAACCACATATCCCACACACACCTACCCACCCCCCCACACACCCGCACACACACCTGCACACACACCCAGACAACCACACACACACACACACACACTCAAATGCCATTTGATGGTTATCTGTTTCCATGGAGATCTTTGAGTGATACAGTTTACAAATGACATGACAATAATAGTAAGAAGCATCAGTGGCCATGTGCCTAGCATCACCAGGTGCCTGGCATCACCACGTGCCAAGCATCAAACGTGGAACTAGCTCTACTTTGCAGCAACCAAGTCAAGTGGGGACACTTACTTCACTCTACAGATGGAAAAAAAAATGCCAGGCATAAAGAAATATGTGACCCAGACCAGGCTCTGAGCTTTGGGCCAAGCTATCCCTCGATTTGCCTGAGACGTGCTCAGGTGCTTGCCTGATTGAGAAGTGTCACGCAGGAAATAAACACTTTCACAGAGGGAAAGGTTTTCCTCACCATCTCTCATTCCCTTATGCTGTAGTTTCCCTTTTCCTATTAGAATCTGATTGGCTCTCCATATGGTAAGAGGAAGATGCTTCTTGCTGCCTGACTCTGCAGTTCTCACAGACTGCGCAGTTCTGAAGGATTCAGGCGTGGAGGAAACTCTCCCTTACTTGAAAATTTTGAGAAGGAAAGAATGTGTTGAAGGCATGCTGAGGTTTCTCCATTTTTCCTTCCGTTCTGGGTAGGAGGGCAAGGGTGTGATCAAGGCAGTGTGTGTTCACATACTCCACTACTACATGTACAACTGTTTCCCAGTACTATGTGCTTGAGAAATCATTGTATGTTTAACTAATTCTAGTTACTGTGCTTTGATTTTCCTGTGTACATTTCATATTATCGCAGTGTATCTCATAGATGTACAAAATTACTATGTCACTGAAAGTATGTTATTAATTAAAAAAAATAGAAATCTCGCTTTTGCTTTCTCTCTCTGTGTATATGTGATGGTGTGATGGTGTGGGTGTGTGTGTGAGAGAGAGACACACACAGAGAGACAGAGAGACAGAAAGAGAGAGACAGAGAGAGACAGAGAGAGACTGTGTCCATGTGAATGTCAGGGCACATAAGGCACAGCCAGTATGCCGTGTGAATGAATGAACAGTCCTTGACTTTCACCTTGCACAAGACACGTTTCTTGCAGCCCATGGCTGCATCTGCCTGGCTAGCTCCCTTCCAAACGTCTGTGAACTGTCTTTTCCGTGTCCCCCATCTTGTATAGCGCTGGAATCACAGATGTGCACACACTGTCCAGCTTTACCTGAATTCTGGTCCTCATGCTTTAGCCGTGAGTCATCGTCACTGAGCCAGTGCCTTGTCCCCGGAATTTACAAGTCTGACTACAGAAAAACAAACCTGAACCAAACCTTTCAGAAAGCGACTCTTGATTCACGCAGGTTAAACTGTGTCTCCAGCGTCCAGGGTTTAAAGACTGACATTTGCTCTGCAGGTTCTCCAACCTGTCTGCATGAGACTCACCTCAGGGAGCTTCTCACATTTTTTTTTATTTTTGCTTTGTCTATTTCTCTCCCTCTGGTTGGGAATGTCCAGAGGGATAACTGGAAAGCTGTATGTTTAACAAGAGCTACAGTAATGCCCATGAAGCCAGTTTGGCAGTAGACCATGAAACACCCACGTCTTTCCCCCAGTATTTAAAGAGTAGCTATTGGTTCTTCAGACAGAGAAAAGTGGTATTGGCTGTGGGGAAATGTGGTTTATAGCCCTGCTCTTTTCAGAGAACAAAATAGCAAGAATCCTGGCTATAATACAGAGCAGCAATCCAATGCTGAGTTGTAGAATAGGACAGGCAAGAGAGGCTTTGAGACCTGTGCAAGCTACCTAACTTATGCAAGGTCCCAGGGACCCGGACATGTCACCTCCTTCTAGTACCTCATGTTTCCTGCAGACTTCAGAATGCACATATTTCTTTGGACACTAGGTGCACTGTTCTACACTGCTTTGAGGGTACAGGGATTGTGGGGATTTGAATCCATATGATGACAGTATATTAGAACCTGCTGTGTCCTGTACTAGCCTCACTTGATGATATATCTGTCTCTTGATGGTGTGTGGAAGTCTTTCAGGGAACTTGGGACATACTTCTGTGCTCCAAATGGGAGAGACTAGATTCATTCCTTTTTAGAGTAGGACTATGAGTTTGAATTTATGATCCTTGTGCAGGGCTGATAGTATTTGTAGTCTAAGTGGCTCTCTGGAAACTTCTATGACCCTCAGGTTCCTGTGTTCTTCTCTTTCTGTGCTGTGGGAGGAAAGTGGGGGATATCAAAGTTGCTCTTGATGTGTTTGTAGAAGGAGAAGATGGACTTTCAGATGAACGTATGAAGAAAGCTGTGTGAGCAAATTTAGCAGTTCCTTCAGGTGTGAGTGGAAGAGGCTGTGGTGGACTACCCGCTCTTGCGTTCTACTGAGTAGTGGGGTAGGGATTTCACTATATGCAGCTATCTAAGTCTATGCGCATTTAGGCTATCTATTGCCTTAGGTCTTTAGAGATGACATCCCTAGAATAGCAAAACTCTCCTCTGGTTTACAGCTGTAGTGAACCAGACACCAGCTGAGAGCAGTCAATGATCACCTTGTAGCACACAAATATGAAAGGACCACCCCGCCAGCTGCTCTCAGCAGGGATGCATCTGTACAGCCAATTAGTCTTCGGTAACCCCCTTGTGGTTCCATCCTTTGCACTGGCCAGAGGTAAGTGTCTCAAGTCACTACACTCTGACAGTCAGGCTAGAAGCCCATAGAACCTTTCATAGAAAAGCTTAGTGTACTGGCACTAGCAACAATGACAAAGAGAGAGCACAGGGACACACTTTGAAGTTTAATCCCAGTGGCTGCTGAAATTGCCCCTCCACAGCATCCGCCAGCTGGCCGGAACATCTCGAGGGATTGCTTCCTAGTTTATCTCATGGCTACTGTCTCCCAGTTTCTGTGCCCCAGCTTACTTCATCACAGAACACAGAGCTTTGTTCGTTTTCTTGCGGACTGTCTGAGCAAACTCAGGTTTCCTTTTATCCCTGCTTGCTTTTTTTTTTTTTTCATTGTTCGCTCATGGTTTCTTCTTTGCTCGTTTGCACCATTCTACTTAATGTCAGGGCATCCCTGTTGGCCAATCCAGCAGCACCTTGTACGGAAAAGTACCCTTACCTACGATTCTCTTCTTTAGAAAAGGGATGATTAAAAAAAAAAAATTCCCCGGCATCTGAAGCTTTTTCAAGAGGAAGAGAAAAGCACCCTTCTACTGGAGTCTATGAGGCATGCTTAGTCTTTCTCCTTTTCAATGCGTTGTCTCAACAGGGCCTAGAAGAGCCTCTCCAGGAAACGGAGCTATGTAAGCTAAAGGAAAACAGACAGAGGTGAAAAGAAACAACAGACATCAGCACGCTTAAAGCAGAGGGTGCAGCAGCCAGTGCTTCTTAGCTTTCAATCTGTGATCAGTCTCGGAATGGCATGATTCAGGTGATTCTCCGAGCCCCAGGCTCATCCCAGTGTCAGCTAGGACAGGCACCACATAGCGTCACTAATGCAGGGACCACACTCTAGCAAGGTCTGTGGCCTCCCAGCCTCCTACTGTATCACTGGCTGCTCCAGATTTTGTTTTGTTTTGTCGTTGTTTTCTCGAAGTGACTGAAGTGTTGTAACTGTGGGAGTTCAGTGGCCATTAGCTGTATGTATCCCCTGAGCACAGGTAAGTGTGAAGAGTGTGTGTGTGTGGTACATTGCAGCCGATGTGTGTAGTATACATGTGTATATATATAGTATGAGTGTCTGCAGATGCATGTATCCATGCGCTTGGATGGAGATCCCATGAGAATGTCTGGTATCCTCCTCTATTCATTATTTTCCCTTTTATTTCTTTAAGCTCAGTGGGTCTCTGACTGAGTCTAGCTCACTGGTTAGACTGGCTGTGCAGGGTCAGAGATCTGCCTGGGTCCACGTTCTATCATATTGGTGGTTACACGTAAGGTAGTGCCGTGCTGGCTTTTTATGTTGCTGCTGGGATTTGAACTCGAATTTTCACATTTGACAGCTGGCGCTCTTAATCCTCTGAGCCGTCTCTCCAGCCCATGGAAAATACTTGTAGGTTTAATTTTACTTCATTTATATTTGCGTATCCACATGTACATGTGAACGTAGTAGCCAAGTGGCTACTTCACTGTAGAAGAGAAAACAAAGACAGAGATTGAGCAAGCTGGCTTCAGAAAGGAAAGTGATCCGGCAAGGTGAACACCCTATGCCGTTTCTTCTACTCTATACTTCTTCTTGTCCACACCTGCCTCCTTCCTGTTCTCTGCAGTGTGGCTTGAGGCTTGTTTCCTCTCTCCTTCACATACCCAGATTCCCTATCCATACAAAATGGTAATTAGGAGAGAGTTTGTAAATATTCTGAAGTGTACAAGATCAGCTCCTTCACTCAAACCCTTTGAACCTGGCAACACCAAATAAGATCCTTTGGGGGAAATGGGCTCTTTGCTATGAGCTCTTCCAGCTTGGAGTCTCTCTGGCAGGATTCTGAAGCCAGAATCCAAGGCTACCATGCTGTGGCCTTTGGTTTTTGGGTATGAGCACAGTAGTGGGGGTTGACCAGAATGGGGGTGGGGCGTGGGGGAAGCACTTGGCTCAAACTGAGCCCGAGACCTCATCCCCTACCAAAATGGCAACATGCTGTGGGTGGGGTAAGGGGTTGGGCTTGGTTTGTCTAAACTGGAATCAGCAGGTTATAGTCTGTGTTACAGTTAATGAGATTTGGAGATGTTCCCTGGGCTAGTGAGTACTAATTTCCATTGAGGAAAAAGTTATGAGGCTTGGACGTTTTAATGATAACATAATTTCTCTGTGTGGGCAGAGCTACAAAGTGTGTTGCTATGAAACTGTGTGGATTGGGCACTTTCTTTTGTGTACACCGTCTCCCCTCAAAGAATCCACTTGGCATGAAGTACAAACCTACTTGGGGACTCTTGTGATTAATTGCTTGAACTGGCTGGAGGCCATCAGCAGGATCTTGCAATTTACCAGTTTCCACTCAGAATTATGAAGCTGAGGCTTTAATGGGATTTCAGGTAATAGAGCCCAGATGTCCAAAGGTAGGACGTTTGAAACTTCACTGCTTTGCAAGGCTGCAGAGTTAAAGCCATATTTATTTCTCGCTTAGATGTCTCCTTCTCATTGTTGCGTAATCTCTGGCCAGTCAAATGCAAAGGCCTTCACCTTGACATTCTGCATCCAGAGAAGCCATTGGCATGCACACACCTGCAGCCAGCAGGTCAGAGATACAAACTCCATTACTTGCAGTCCAGGCTCTCGAGACCAGCTTTCTGCTAAGGACAGGCAGCTACCTTACCATGAAGTGTTTAATTTCCAAAATGCTTTCACGCATTTAATTGCATTTCAGTCTGTCAGGGCCCAAAGGACATAGTGGGGGGGGGACTACTATTATTATCTCTGTTTTGATGAGGGAATCAGGGTACACAGGAGAGAAGTGATAATGACAGCTCACATTTGTGGCACACTGTCTTCCAAAAATGGGGTTCCTATGAGTCCTTTGAAGCCTCATCATAGCTTGGTGGTTGATATGATAATCTGCTCCACTTTGAAATGGGAGAATTCACACACAGAGAAGCTGGGACATATTACTACTACTTGATGGAGCCTGTGTCGGAGTGCCTGTGGTATTCTGGAGAAGGTCATTGCGTTCCTACCAAGGGAATGTGTTCAGCATTGCAGACAAAACCTGGAGCTCATTGTTAAGGTAGTGGGTTTTTGAAAAAGATTTTTATGTTCAATATGTATATACATGTGTATTTATGTGGGTGTGTGTGCAGGAGTGCAAGACGTACAAAAGCCCAGAAAGGGCACTGGTGTCCCTAGAACTGGTGTGACATGTGGGTGCTGGGAACTGAACTGGGAGAACGATATGTGCTTAGTGGTTGACCCATCTTTGCAGGCCCAGGATAGAACTCTTACTCCAGGATTGAGTCTTACTACATAGTTCTGGCTGGTCTAGAACTCAATATGTGGGGAGGCTGGCCTTTACTCAGAGAGGTCCACATGCTTCTGCCTCCTCAGTGCTACAATTAAAGACTTACGCTAACCCACCGTACATGTTAAGCCTAAGTATAATTTCCTAATTGTAATGGACCTTCTTCCTGTTCTGGTCAAGGGAGAGCATCTTATTTTAGAGATTAACAACTGGTCAAAATGCAAAGAATAAAGTACTCTGGGGAGTGCAGCCCAGGTTGATACATCTATAATGCAACTCCTCCACCTAAGGTTCAGGGAATATCACTGAAGAGCAGAGCAGAAAGATGGTAAGAGCCAGAGGACCAGGGTGTCAGTCAAGAGATAGTGTCTTCTGGACAGTTCAGGCATGGCTCATCACGAAATCTCGACACTACTGTTGTGTAAGCAAAATCTGCAGATGACCACACCAGTCATGTCACTGTGGATGGGGGTAGAGCGTCAGCCTCTCAAATGAATGAAGAGCTAGCTACAGGTAATCAATGGCTTCTGAGAGGGTGAACTATTTTTTTTCTAGATACAAGACTTCTGATATATTATTGAATCCCAAGAAGTCACCTGAAAACACATGACATGTATGGTTGTAGCGGGACACATATGGGGGTCATGTGGCCTGAGGTTAGCTATAGACATCAGTGCTGGGAGCTGAACTCAGATTCCCCAGAAGAGCTATAAGGACTCTGGACTACAGAGTGATCCAGCCCAGAGTATCTCAACATCTTTACTTGGCCTTCACTACAATACAACACCGAGTAGCTGTTCGAATGCCAGCCTCTGCTTCCTTCTAGGTTTCTGTCTAGTTTTGCCTTTCTTACAAGGACAGCAGATAGTCAGTCTGCTTATAGCCGAGAAGAGGTCACATATTCTTGCTCTGGAACTCTGTTGAATGAATAGTCAGAATAAACATTATTTTCATTCATGGTGCACCTGACCATTGAGCTCCATCCCCTGCTGGACATGTTTTCCTCCCTTCTTTCCTTCCTCTCGACAGTTTTTCTAGATAGCTTAGGCTGTGCTTGAACTCTGCTTTAGAAGGTTGGGGCCGAATCACAAACTACTTATTATAACTTCAAAGTCATCTCTTGATTTTCATCTTAGGCACCATATTAAACACTGGATGTATTAAAAAGGAATATCACATAACCTTTGCTCTTATCCTCAGCAGTTCCTGGTCCTGGTCCACAGTCACACAGAGGGTCCATAACTATACAATATCCTGAACCCCAATAAGTGCAAAATTCCTACGGAACAAAGATGTAGAGGACTACTTGTTGCTGTTTACAATTTTGATGGTGAATTTTGACCACTATCTCTTCTAGTTAAAGAAAGTCCATGGAGAAGGGAACCACATTGTAATACATCTGAGAACCGCCCCTAAATACTTAGTATTGCCTTTTCAACTCATGAACACGATATAACTGAAAAGGACCATGGAAGCAGTGACGGGATCCTCACATTACAGCAGAGGCAGTCTGGGGACCCCTCTACTACCTTGGCCATGGTAATAAAGAAGAGGAAGACTGACCCTTGCTGCTGCCTGTGCTTTCCCTACATGGCACTGGTCCAGGCAAGGGAGAGGGCAGGAAACCCCCGGTACACTTTGCACTCAATGAGCAACGCAGGGTAAAACTATGACTTACTTCTGCAAGATGCCAAGGGATGCTTAATGGACTATCTTAAAATAACAGTTAGTGAAACCTTCCCAAAATCTACTCATGCCCCCAAGCACCGCAACACACTTAATAACTTAAATTATTTCTATTTCAGCACAGTGACTGATTAACTTGATTTTATGTGGCCCTTAAAACCAGTGTATATAAATAAGTGGTTTTTATTAGCTACCCTTAAAGAGTTTGCTTTTGAGACATTGTAAATACACTTTGTTCATGTTGTTGAAGTTTGGTGGAGATACACAGGTTGGGGCTCATACCTGGCAGCATCTTGTGTCTCCACATCTGAACTAGGCTGCCTTACACCTGAGAATCATCATATGGGAGGCTGACAGCAACGACAGGTTCTCCCTTTGTGGGATTTGCAATGAGCCCAGTTAATTCTTCTGAGCAATCAGCGCCACAACCTTCCTTATATTTCACACATTTTGCATCTCTCTCTCTCTCTCTCTCTCTCTCTCTCTCTCTCTCTCTCTCTCTCTCAAGATCTATCATGATATGTCAAAAGCCTAACTACTGTCTTTGTTTGGGTTTTCACTTCACTGACAAAACATCTTTATCAAAATCAAGTTGAGAAGGAAAGCGTTGATTTCACTTGCATTTCTAGGTAACAGTCCATCATGAAGGGAAGTCAGGACAGGAACATAAGCAGGGACGGGACCAGGAAGCAGGAGCTGATGCAGAGGCTGTGGATGGGTGCTACTTACTGGCTTACTCCTCATGGCTTGCTCAGCCTGCTTTGTTATAGAACCCAGGCCACAGCTGAGAGATGGCACCACCCACCATGGTCTGGGATCTTCCGTATCAATCACTAATTAAGGAAATGCTTGCCTAGACCTTAACTGAATGGAGGCATGTTCTCAACTGAGGTTCCCTCCTCTCAGATGCCTCTAGTTTGTATCACGTTGACATAAAGACCAGTCAGCATACCACCCAAGCTGCACATAAGAAAGAAAATGTACCAGTACGACAGAACAACAGAATTCCAGGACCAATTAAACTCTAATTGAATGCTTTGATAGTCCTGTGCATGCAGAAATAAAAGCCTTCTATTGCTTCTTGCTTTCTGTCAGCTGTTCTGAAAAAAATCTAGCAGTTTCTCTGCCTGTAAGTACTGGCTTCACATGTGATAGCAATCCCTCTGCACATATTTCAGTAATAAAACATGACACACCTTCTTTCATTGGTTATGTGTTTTTACCTGAGTGCAAAGCTCGGATTGCCATTTTGCAAAAACATATAAACTTGTGGTTATACCTTCAGTGTCAAAGTTTGCCTAATGGATAGTGCCTGCCTCATGACTCTTGGCTTACAAGATACATTTTTGCTTCAGTGCCAAATTATAGTGTAATATTTCAGAAGCTGTTTTAAATAGCAATTAAACCTGGGTGAGGTAATAAAAATATGAACCATTACAGCCAAATACTTACATGCAAGACTGCCCCATGACCTCCAGTTGTCATAGACTATAAAATGGACAACTTAGAAATGTTAGAATTATGGAGAAAGTTTATCTCAAAGGCACTGCAGAATGTTAAAACAAAGTTTCCTTATTGTGATTCTTGTGAACAATGAATGCCCAACACATGCTTGGTTCCTTCTCTTTTCATAAGGAGTGAGAGCAGAAAGCTGGCTAAAAGTCTTGTCACATAATGAAGCCTTACATATGAGAGGTCAGAGAAAAAAGAATAACAGTTGGTTCACACTGGTTGTACTTACGTAATTGGTCTTTGAATAAAATCTGTGTTCTGTCCAGGTGTGGTGGTACAGGCCTTTAATACCGGCCCTCTGGAGGCAGCGTGGATCTTGGCGTTCAAGGCCAGCCTGTTCTAAAAGCAAGTTCCAGGACAGCCAGGGCTACACAGCAGACCCCCACACCGCAAAAATAAGTAAAAACCCAAACCCAACCAACCAACCAACCAACCAAAGTAGAATTTAGGGCTGGAGAGATTGCTCAGTACTTAAGAGCACTTGCTCTTCCAAAGAACCTACGTTTGCTTTCTAGAACCCAAATAGGCAACTCACAATCATCTGTAATGCCAGGTCTATGGGGTATAATTCTATGGAGTATAACGTCGTCTCTGGCCTCTGTGGGTACTACATGCACATGGTGCACATGATTTATCCAAGCAAACACACACACACACACACACACATACACACACACACACACACACACACACAAAATATATCTTTTCAGAGATAAATAAAGAATAAATAAAAATTAAAAATAAGATTATTAAGGAACCTGGTATTAGTTTGAGAATTATGTAGTGTAATGGCACATGGAATATGTATTATTAAATATATTTGCTTTCCCTAATTATAAAAAACTTGATGTTAATGCCTAAAGATTGTAATGCATTTAAGTTCTCAGTACTCTGAAAATTTTACGTTCAATTTAAATAGTAATAATTTTTTAGGAAAAATGGGACAAAGGAGGATAAAGAGGATCAGAATGTATACAAAATGTCCTGCAACTTAGAAAAAGTTTTCAAAATGGAACTGAATTACCCAAGAACATTTCTACTCTGATGCACTGAAAACCATGTATAGTGACTGAATAACAATGTCCTGCTTTACTCTGAGAAATATAAACATGTTAGAATGATTATAGTCTTGACCTGTAGATAGGAGCTGGAGAGGGTCCAGAAAAGAATAATATTAATTTAAATTAATATTATTAATTATTAATTAGCTAATAACTAGAGGTAAATTATGTGAGATTTTAAAAAATGGTATCATTATAAATAAAAGCAGTTCATATTTTTCAAATATTGCAAAATTTTTGGTATGATTATGATTACTCTCTATAAATGTATAACTCTACTACCTACATTATCTGTCTAATATACCAGTAGACTTTTTTTTGTAACATGGATTAGAAATTGATATTTTATAGTGACAAAAATCTACCATTTATTTGCAATAATAAGAGAACTTTTTATACAAAATAAATGTCACCCCTCAGTTCTTCCCGCCCAAAACAATTTAATATGGTCAAGCTTTTCATTTTTGGTGAAGACTGAAGCTAAAGAGACATCCTTTTAGAAAATCTCAGAAATACATTACGTATTTATACAGAATGTGATGTGCATGAAAGGATGTTACCGACATGTCTTGTGTCACTTGGAAACCAGGAAGTGGGGAAAGTGGCTGAAGTTTACTTAGCATAGGATTCCACTAACATAACGGTGGATTCATTGTTTTAAAGCTGCAGTACTCATGCATTTACAATTCTCCCCCATGGCTATGCCGGCTAAGGACGCTGCTTATTTCCTGAAGACAAGGCCTGGTAGTCACAGACCAGGGTAAAGTGCAGGACAAAGAACAATGGGGAGAAGGGAAGGCAGAGGTCAGATGGGGTCAGTCCTTGGATAAGAGGTTAGGGAAGGAGGCCAGCATACACTGCAGTTACTGTCTCATTGAAAGACTTCTATGGATTCCTACACTTTTAAATATTTTAATTTTTAGCCAGCAAATGAACTTTATGGAGGGCAATATGGTACCTAGATATATGTATACTTTGTAGAATGATTAAAGCATTTCATTAGTGTATAAATCACTCTACACATGTCTTCTGTGGTTAACATTTTAGAGAATACTTTAAAATTAATTAATTTATTTTATAAAATGTTATGGCTCACAAAATTTGTTACATATAGAATTTTTTCCTTTTCCTTTTTCTCTTTCTTTTTTTTTCTAAGAAGAACTGAGGCTTCCACATTTTGGCCTTCCTTATTTTTGAGCTTCATAAGGTCTGTGAGTTGTTTCTTAGGTATTCAGAGATTTCTGGGGCTAGTATCCAATTATCAGTGACTGCATATCATGTGTGTTCTTTTGTGACTGGGCTACCTCACTCAGGGTAATATTCTCTAGTTCCATCCATTTGTCTAGGAATTTCATAAAGTCATTGTTTCTGATGGTTGAGTAGCACTCCATTGTGTAAATGTACAACAATTTCTGTATCCATTCCTCTGTTGAAGGACATCTTGGTTCTTTCCCACTTCTGGCTATTATAAATAGGGCTGCTATGAACATAGTGGAACATGTGTCCTTATTATATGTTGGAGTGTCTCTGGGGTATATGCCCAGAAGTGGAATATCTGGATCTTCAGGTAGTACTATGTCCAATTTTCTGAGGAACTGCCAGACTGATTTCCAGAGTGGTTGTACCAGCTTACAACCCCACCAACAGAGGAAGAGTGTTCCTTTTTCGAGAATCCTTTTTACGCTCATCTATATATTCATTGTTAACTATGGCCTCCATGACGTCCAACAGTTAGCTTTCCCCTGGTCTAACTGTAACTAACTGTAACCATCACTCCTCCTTTGCCTTTATCGAAATCTTTGGTAATCACTATTCCATGTCTTAAATCACACAAAATTTCACACACAAGTGAGGCTGTGAGGCATCCATCTTTTTGGACTTGGCTCACTCTAGTTCGTGTGATGTCCTCCGGTTCCATAGATGTGATTTCAAAGACTGAACAGTTGTAGGAGTTGTTATAGGAGGCGTACACACCATACATGTTAACCATTCATCACTGATGGGCAAGGAGGGAGAATTCTTGTTAGCCCACCTTTCAAATTGTGCTACTGTAGATGTTCCACATTCCTGTGTTCATGAATCCCAAAGCACATGTAGTTCATCCTAGGGGCAGAAGCTAGTGACAGCGGGACAAACTGAAATGACTAAGAACTGGGAATTAGCAGCAGTGGGGTCCTTGCCCCACATCTGTAACAACAGCCCAGAACTGAGCAAAGCTGTCCTTAAGAGGTCCTTCCTAAGCGACCCACAGCTCCCATACACTCTGCACAGAACTCAGTCCAGCCCTCCTCCCTGTCTCCTGTTTGTCTGAACCCTGCAGGCATGTGTGTGTGGCTACAATCATCTATGATACACATATTGTTTCTTGTTGTTTTATGACTATGCCTTTTTGCTACATGTTTGTCCTGTGCTAATATCTAGATGAGAATTCCTGGACGAGAGATTCTGTGCTGTCAACCATGTCTCCTTGGTTTTCCTCAGTTAGGTGCTATCACCATAGGCAAGGGCTTTCTAAGTATAGGAACACACACATGATCTGTTCCATTCAGGTTTTAATCGAAAGTAGAAATCTTCTGTCGAATATACAAGGTGTTTTTGTTAACACCCGTAGATGGATTTAAAGACAGCAAATACCTTTGGTAACTTCCCAGACAGAGGTCCAGCTCTAGCTCCCCTCCACTGAATGCACTCTGACTTCTAACTGGTCTGTTCAAGGAATGGTGGAATGGTGCGGAGAAGCTATAGCCTCAGGCTAGGTGAGGGCTGGACCTCTTATTCCTCATTAGAAGTCCAAATATCCTATTGACGAGACCATATGGAGAAGCCCTGAGAATACAGAGAATCATGGCTTCCATGGATCTTTGCCAACCAATAGCAATGATTCTGGGCTACCTTGGGTCAGCCATGGTATTGGCACAGTACCACCTGGGAACTACATGTGAAACTATGTAGAGCTGACTGCTTTTCTGCTGACTCTTGCCTCACGTTAAAAACTGTGAGACACACAGAAAGGTTGTTTAAAGCCACTGTTGGACGTAATGTATTATAGAATAATGGGTATAGCAGGCAACATTTCTTTCTGAGTTTTCTATCTCAGTGACCTCATTAATTGTTTTAGCATTATGGTATACATCGACAGCAATAAAACTACTTTAACGTCTGGGCAAACAATTGAGGTTGCTCAGGGATGGAGGGATGAGCTTTGGACTTCTGGGCCTAAAGCTGTGTGAAGCCATGTCTGTTGGCTGACACACCATTCCTTCAAGGATTGAAAGAATGTGATCTCTCAGCACTTCTTGTTGACTATTGATTTTATGAAGCTTCTTATGCATTATATTTATCAATATAAACGATTTGATTGCGGTTCTCTATTTTGTGGTTTCTATGGCTACGAGGTTGTGGGACATCCAACTTCACAGTCTATACAGAAGCCTCACTTTAGGGTTGGACCTGAAGACAATCCAGACTTTTAAGTGTATATTTTTAGAGAGTTTCCTAAGGAGTCTATTTTTCATTAATCATTGCTTGTTATTATATTAAAAATTCATTTTCCAAACAGTTATTCTTGATTTTTATTGTTTCTTTTAAATATGTATTTTAATTCTTTGAGACTCACTTATGTACACACACATATGTATTCATACATATACATATATGCATAAGTATGTACACATACATATATGTATAAATGTGTATATATAATGTATTTGGTCGTATTCACCCATTTCTTCCCTAATAACCTTTTCCAGATCTACTTGTCACATTCTTACAGTCTCCTTCACACACAATTTTAGGCTCTTGTATCTTTGTTCTAAAATCTACCGATTCTAGTCAGTGCTACCCATAAACCCACTCAGTGGGGCATGATTGACATACCGAGGGCCACGGCCATTAAAAAGTGACTCCTTTTCTCCCAGCACTCTCATTAGCTTCTCAGAGGTGAGGACTTGTGGACTTTCCCTCTTTTCATGATGTAATGCTGGCTGGCTCGGTCTTGTGCAGGACTTACAGAAGACCCATGGCTGTTGCTACATTCAGGTAAGCAGTGGGCCTGTCTTGTCCAGAAGACACTGTTTCACCTCAGACCTCCTTGAACTCTGGCTCTTACAATTCTTCACCTCGCCTTTACCATTCATCTTTACACTTTCTGCTGCAAACTTGTGGAACCAGTTGGAAATAATTATAATACATTGTATAGAGATCCCTTAGACTGAGCCTACTTGAAGATCAAAGCCTTCCCCCTCAAACAACTTTTCTTTTACTTCCTTTTTTTGGTAAGGGGTACAGCCACTTTGTAATCAACTTGTCCTTGTTCCAACTGTCTCAGAGTCTTAGAAAACAGGCTGTGGGAGACATTTTTCATAGATAAGACACATGTTGCAATATCAAGATATAAAGACCTTGGAAACACCTGACTATGATTTTTAAAAGAACAAAATAGGAAGGAGAATTTCTTAAAATGAAGTTGGGATGAGAAGAGTAGCCTTGAGCAATAGTCTCATGGTTTCAGGACTCCTGGTCAAAGGAAAGATGTATCTTGACACGCATATGTTCTCTATTATCTAGTTAAGATTTGACGCCATGCAGTGAACAAAACATAAAGTCAAACCTTAAGTGACTAAAACAATCTGTTCATAAGAGATTCCCAGTCTTGGCTGTTAGCAGTAGGGCAGAAAGAGTAAGAAGTAACTACAACAATACAGCTGTTCTACCAGTGGTGTGGGAAACATGCTGAGAGTAATTGTTTATAACCAAGCAATGGGAAGGGCTATTTAAGCAACGAATACTATTTTGAATATCAAGAAGAATGACAACATTTACGAAAAAAAGGTTTGCTTAAGGCAGATGGGGATGAACAAAGAGGCAGAGCTGTTTCTGGGCTAGAATGAAATCATAAACATATCTAACAGATATGGCTTAGTCATAGATGAGTTAACTGAATGAGAGATTGGGAGAAATGGGGCTGCAGCCACCTGCAACCTAATCTGGTGCTTGGAGCATGAAGGAACATGCACAGCAGCCAATGGGCTTATGTTGTTGTTTTCAACCATGTACACACTGTACATCAGGAATATTCTAGAGTCCTGGGTATATTGTGATCATAACTACGGCTTAAAGATGTACCGTTGTCGGTGGTTGAAAGTGGTTGTTGGTGGCTGAGTCAAAGAGTTCTTGACTCAGAAGATCGATTTGAAAAGTTGTCCTGCCTGGACATACAGATAGATTTGTTGGAGATAGCGTTCTGTGAGGGAATAACCCCTGTCCTCAAAATGAGCCTCAATCCCAGAGTCCATGAGGGAGGGAGAAAAGCTGAGTTCCTGAGATCAATATGGCTATGTTTTTTACCCATCTCAAGTTCTTTGATGTGATATAAAAGCAATAATGTGCCCGAGAATGAACTCATAAACAGTTATTCGTTTTACCGCATAATAAAAGTGCTGCAAGATTGAGTTGGGAGTTAGGAAAAGAATTGGGCTGCGATGAGACCCAGCGTTTCTTGCCAATTTGCCAATATTGTGATGTTTTATAAATCATCATGTGGCTCTTGACCCCATATTTTCCATCAGTGCTACATAAACAGGACAGCATCATGCTAAACCAGTAACATTGACAATGGGAATAAACAGTACTTTGCCAGTCTCATGTTCTTTTTTTTTTCCCCCAGGCATGCTCTCAACTATGTAGTCCAGACTATCCTTGATCTTGTGATCTTCCAGACCTTAATCTCTTAAGTGCTGTGACCACAGGCATGCACTACCAGGTCCAGCCAGGGTCTGCTTTGAACTTGGGAAACTTTAAGTCTAAGGAGCTCTTATTCTGTAAGATGATACTATCTTAAATAAGAAAATTACAATGCATGTAGTGTTAGGGGAAGGATGAAGAGAGTGGGAGGCATATGGCCCATGGAGGTGGGGCGAGGCCTGGGGGCAAGGGAGATGCCTCTGGAGGGCCCAAGTTGGGAATCCCTTCCCCCTGAGGGACCAGCCACACAACGGTATAGTAGAGTTTATTCAGGTCATGGGAGAGTTAAGAGGGTGGTGGAGGTAGAGAGAGAGAGAGAGAGAGAGAGAGAGAGAGAGAGAGAGAGAGAGAGAGAGAGAGAGAGAGAGAGAGAGAGAGAGAGAGAGAGGAGTAGAGGAGTAAAGGCCGCTATGAGCACGTGGAAGGAGAGGGGGGAAGGGAAGGGGAAGAAGAGGGAGGGGTAGGGTGGGAGAGCAAGGCTGCAAGAGCAAGAGAGAGAGGAGGGGTCAAGCAGCTCTTTTTATAGTGTCAGGTCGCAGGGGCGGAGCATACCGGGCTACTGCTGGGTAATTGAGGGGTGGGGTATACCTGGCTGTTGCTAGGTAACTGAGGGGTGTGGTCTACAGAATCCCAACATGTAGTAAATAGGTGCTTTTGAATGGAGCTGTATAATTAAAACAAAACAAACAACAACAACAAAAAAAAAAACATAAGGAGCTAAGGTAAATTTGTTGTGTGATTAATGGTGGGGGTGAGTTGGTGGCAGGCTACCGAGAAGCTAGATTTCACTCTGGTTTAACAGCTTCTCTTATTCATCATGTCTAAGAAAGAAAACACTGGAATTACACAAGGATAGTAATGATCGAAGAAAGGGAGGGCAGAGAAAGCGCATGGAACTTTCAAAGGGTCTATTATTACTTTCATTTTCTAACTCCAAGTTCTAAGACAAGAAACAAACAAACAAACAAACGAACAAAAAGTTAAGCATGGTTAATAGTGGGTGCTATGAGGCTGAAGTACAATATTCCATCACCACAAAGACAACTGTGGATAGGATGTTAGTCACATGGTCTGTTTACAGAAATGGTTAGTCAAGCAAAGCTTGACGTAACAGCAGTATGTCCCAGGGCTACTGCAGGACAGACATGTGCTGTCTCAAATTTTAGTTCCAGGATTAAAAAGGAAAGAAGCAAACAAACCCCAAACAGGAGAAATTTATAAAAATTCTAAAGCAAAACCTTTTAATTTTACAGCGCCTCACAAGGCCTTCAGAGGCTAGCTCCTTGACTACTGAAGCAACCAACCTGCTCTGAGTATCAACACTTAAAAGGTCTGATTTTCCTTTTTCATGTCAGAGGCTTGTGTCAGAGGTGTGAGTTTCAGCACTCCGCTGACAAAACTGCTGAGCTCTGTGGGAAACACTGAGTTCTTTGATGTTACTGATTGTTGAGCAAACAGCATTTCTGGCACTAAAACCATCTTGGGTTTCTATCTGTTTCTATCAATCTTTAGTCAGTGACATAATCATTGCTCACCTACGGCTATTGCTCCACTGAGAACTCAAGAAAGGGAAGGGGGGAGGACAATATTTATTGAAATAACCAAAATACAATGTTGCATTACTTCTGCTTGCCTTATGCTTATGTGGGTCATAAAACCACTTACAGAAGATATTTTTTTTTTATTAGAAAATAGTGAAAGTAGTCTGGGCTAGTCTTTTTTTTCTTTATTAAATGCTGCACATCTTTTTTGTTGTTGTTGTTATCAGGCTTTTAAAATTCTTTTGTATTGTAAAAAAATATATTTTATTTATATTTCAAATGTAATTCCCTTTCCAGGTTTCCCCTCCATAAACCCTCTATCCTCTTCCCTCCCCTTGCTTCTATGAGGGTGCTCCTCCCCCACCCATTTGAATCCAAATAAGCCACCCTTCCTTCCCTTTCTTCTTTTCTTGTCCCTCCTTTCTTCATTTTGTCCCCCCTTTCCTTCACCAAATGTTGAGTATGCATCAGGTGTTTTATTAGATAGACAAAATTATCGAAAATAAGACCTCACAGTTCTAGGGAGAATATCCTGCCTCTGAATATGAGGCTGGGTTTTTCTGGCACCTCAAGAAAGTCACTGTGTTAGTTTTATGGAGAATGGGTTCAGATCCTTTTGGGAAAGCCCTGCTGTTAGTACTTCTGGAGGCTGCTGGTGTGAGGAAAGACTCCAGGAGTGATCTGCTAGGGAGTGGGCTTTGTGCCATACTGGGGGTATTGAGATCATTTAAGTTCACTAACTGCTTGCAGGGGAATAGGGTTAATGGGCCAGAACCTTTCTAGAGCTCAGTGTTTAGGAGTTCAACCAAGTCTCTAAAACAGCATGTTAAGTGATTTGAGGCAGTTTATTTCAATTCAGCAAAACTGTGTAAAGGCACTCTGGAAGAGCAGCCGGGCCCAGGTGTGCAGGATAAGGCGAGAACAGCCCCTGTCTTCCAGGAGCCTACAGCCCAGGGACAGAAACAGATACAAGCATGGGCCAAGTGCATTGTTGGACCTTGTGCTCTCTAAAAATAAAGGTACTCAGGTTGGGTTGAAGCCCTGAGAAGGACAACTTATTTAGAAATGAAATGGTTCAAACCATTTCTTCAGATGTTGCCAGATCTGGTCTCTAGAATCAGAGCTGACCACCCTTTCAACTTTCTACTGGACAGATTTATGTATATGAAGGCGGGAGACGACAGAACCACATACACTGACCACTTACTGTGTCAGCTGCTGCCTAACGTGTTGGTCCATAGTCACTATGGCTTTGAGCCATTTAATTTTTAAGCCCTTTTTCTATAAGTCACTATTGTCCCTGTTCAATTTCCCAGGGAGGTTGAGGAATGACGAGCCAGCCGATTTTCTAGTAAGCATTGTAGCAGTAACTCTCAAAATCATAATAACAAAGCCTGTTTATTGAGAGGCTTGGTTATTATTGCTACTTTGATGGGCAGGGTATTATCCTGGAACAAGTTCTTTATCCTTAGGCATATTAAAGCTTCCTGCTGACTATTTTTCAGCAATGGAAATTATGAGAGAATACGGACAAGTAATCACAGTGAAGTTTCTAAACAAGAAAGAAAATCACCAGAGAGATTCTATTTTTATCAGAGTCAAGAAAATTCTCCTTGTAGATGTTAACACCTATAAACAACCACAATGGCTAGATACTTAGAAATGTCCAACAGTGGCAAATACAACCTGGAAATATTCAATAGCTATCCAACTGAACCTAAAAGTCCACTCAATAGGAGTGAGTTCATGTTTGTTATTGTAAACTCAGCCCACTGCCCATAGCTGGTGATGTCATGGTCTCTAGAAGAGAATCCTCTGCTGTTTCTTCATTCAACCAGTATAAATTATAACTGAATTCTAAAGACTTATACTTAAACCCACAGACAAATGTAAAGCTTATCCCTCAGGAAAGGAAGTTATTTTTATTTTCTTTTCGTTTCAGCTTTTAATTAATTAATTAGTTAATTAATCAGCAGTAGAGAACATTACAGAAAAACGGCAAGTAGCCCCAACTGATACATCTAGAACAAAATCCCTATACCAAAGGCTCAGGAAACATGTCAAAGAAATGAGCTGAAAGATTATAAGAACCAGAAGACAAGGATGGGGTATTTGGTACAAAATAGTATCTTCTGAATATGACAGGAACCTGTACCCAGGAAATCTTAAGGATATGGTTGCCTAAACAAGACCCAGAAAATGACAGTTTTTGATATGCTAATATGGATGGGGGAAATTCTCACAACCTTTTGAATCAGTTGTCTTCAGGGACAACTAGCTTACTTCTAAGAGACCATCTTTAAACACACATGGATAACCCTAAATGTTTCTAGAGGTTGTGTTTATGAACATAATACAAGCATGTAAATAACAACTATAATAAAAGAGTAAGAAGCCATGAATTTGAGAAGTAAGAGGCACACAGGAGAAACTGAGGGAGGAAAAGAATGGGAGAATGATGTAAATATGACACTCATATATAAAATTCTCAGAAAATGAAAAAAAAGTCCTTCAGTATTTCATGGACATTTTCATGTATTCATCATCCTGTTCACTCATCCATTTATCTATTAAACAAAACAGCATTTATGGGGTGTCTTCTTAATCTAAATATTCGATAGTCCATCCTCTCATCTGTCCATCCATCTGCCCATCTATCCATCCATCCATCCATCCATCCACCCACAGACCCACCCATCCACTCATCTATCCATCTATCCACCCACCCACCCACCCACTCACCTGCCCACCCATCTACCCATCTATCTATCCATTCACCTGCCCACCCACCCACCCATCCATCCATCCATCCATCCATCCATCCATCCATCCATCCAACATTTATGCAAAGTTGGTTAAGGATAGAAAGCCGAAGACTTACACAAGTACTGGTCTCAAGAAAGTCACAATGGGACGCAGTAGCATGAAGGCAAATAATTGGTATCCATCAAAATAGGTGGGCAGAGAAAGGACAAAAGCTTCGTGGAGTCACAGAAGGAGAAGATATTAGGTCAGGGGAGGGAGATGGTTACCATCAACAACTTCTATAGAGTGACTGACTAGAGGTGAAAATGAGAGTAGCTTAGGGGACAGTGCACTTGTGTATGGATTGTTCACTGAAGAATGATTAGAAGGTCAAAGAATCAGACACTGAGTTAATCATCAACAGTTTTGGTATGGAAGAGCACTGGAGGAAAAGTCAGAAGACTAGGATTTCTTCCATGACTTTGCATATATGGAGCAAGACTCTGAGGACACCACAGGGGCACTCCAACACTCATGCATCATTTATTGGCTAAGAATATTACATATTGTTCACCTCCTACTCCTAGGGATGCGACTAGTCATGTGACAGAGCTCTGAGAACATTTAAAAAGCAAATCATCTCTACTGTAAATGAGTCTAGGCTGCTTTTCCACAGCTCTTATCATACAAGGAAAGATGTCAGGCTAAAAGATTGAAGAAAAATGATCCATGATGGAAAAATGAGACCTGGGAAAAATGTATCACTTGTACAACGTTCAGATTTGTGTCTGGTTCATTTCCACCTTCTCTTAAGTCTGAAAAACCTCACTATTAATTAAAGGCTCATGTTTCTATCTTCTCCCTCCTTTGCAACTTCACAGTTCACATTTAGACCCAACCTTCCCCTTCCCTGGGCACCACTGTCATTATGTCTGCTCCTGTGAGGTTGAATATGATGATTAAATGTTGAAAATCCAAACTAGCTCCAGGAGCTTGATGAGTTAACTCAGGCTGGTTTCTGACTCTCAGCAGAAGCATGTCAGGATGAAAAGTGCTCAGAAAGGAAAACTCCCACACCCCTCCTTCATTCCCTTTCTTTGTTCCACACAGAAGTACAGAGCTCCCTATGGGAAGACTTCCCTAGAATGAGAGGCTATGCATAGCCACCCTCCTATGACTAGCAGTGACAGTCATCTGAAGTTCAGAGTCGAAACCTAATCATTCACATGTACTGCCTCAGCACACATCACCAACCGCTGGTTCCAGACCAAAACAAGAAGATTCACCACTCAGAACTGCTCCCGACGTCAGCTGGGACAGTGTAGTGCCGTAAAAACTTCCTGGGTGGCTGTGATGTATGCTGCGGGGTTTGCGCTCCTCTTGAAGGCACATGCTTTGGGTGATCTAGAGGGACAGAATTACTTTGGTGTGGAGACATTCTCTGTAAAAATGCTGGTCAGAGGATTCATGAAAAATCTGTTAAAAAATGCATCTGTACTAAAAACTGAATGGCAAGAAAGAATCAATGGAAAGATAAAAGAATCTCTGGGGTAAAGGACTCTAGGCATAGTAGCTCCCGAGGTAAAAACAAATCATAGTTGTTACAGAAAGTAAAGAAGTTGAGTGTGCCTACAGCACAGTGAACAAGCTGGAGAATTGTTGATTTGAAACAGCAGGAAAGAGACAACATGAGTGGCCTGACAGTTGTGTGAAAGAAATTAAATTTTATCCCACACCACTGGTGATTCTAAGCAAGGAAATGACGACTTTTGATTTATACATTTATTATTTCTTCATTCATACTTTGAGTATGAGTGTTTTGCCTAGCCATCTCTCTGTGGACCATGTGTGTGCCTGGTACCACATATTCTGAAGAAAATCAGATCCTCTGGGCTGGAGTTGGAGATGACTGTGGGCTGTTATATGGATGCTGGCAATCAAATCCAGATTCTCTGGAAGAACAGTTAGTGCCTTTAACCACGGAGTCATGTTTTTAGCCCCGATGATCTTTACTTTTAATGCGTGTACGTATGTATACATGTGTGCAGGTAAACGTGTGTGGAGGTTCTAAGTGGACATCCAAAGGCCTCCCTTGTCTTAATCTTTCTCCTCCTTATTTCTATTCTGCCTTAAGTTCTGAGGATGGTGTCCCACTTGAACCCAGAACCCTCTGATATCACAGACTAGTCTCACTAACAGCTTTTCCTGGGAACCATCTCTGCCCTCCAAGCACTAGAATGAGAGGCAGGTAGCCACACGCACACAACATTTCCATATATGGTGGTGTATATGACTCCTTCTCTTCCACATCTGTGCTATGGCAGAAAGCCGTGCTGTAACGATCAGGGAAGAAAGGCACTTCTCCATTCAGGCCTGGTGCCAGGTGCTATCTGGGCTGGGGAGGGATGCTCCTCCTCTGAACTGAGAGTTGAAATCACCTGCCAAACAGGTTGTGAAGAGAATCAATGTTTATACCGCCTCACTTCTCCTAACCATGCCTTCACTCAGTCCTTATTAATGAGCACCGGTTTTATACTGGGTGCTGTGCCAGACCCTGCCATTCAACAGTGGGTAATAAAAATTCCTAAAACCAGGGGAATTTTTCATGCCTCTCTGGACACTTGCTATTATTGATTTAAAGGCTCTGTGAGAATGGTACTACTGTACACTGTTTGGTATACAATACACTAAGTTTTTTTTTTCCCTCTCTAAGTTGCTTGCCCATTAGTTCATTTACTTACTCCTGGACTTATTTATTTATTTATTTATTTATTTATTATTTATTTTTGGATTGGTTACTTTATTAAGCACAGGGATACTAAAATATAATAAGTCTGTCTATCAAAATGTATGCCCCTCTTTCCACATACCTTTTTCTTAGAAACAGCTCCCGATCCAGGCACTACATGTCCCAGAATCCCTTGCAGTTAGAAGTGGCCTTACGATTGAGCTTGCATCAGCAGCATGTGAAGAGCAGTACTGTATACACTCTTAGACCTGGTTTACAGATGCCTCCTCCACTGTCTGCTTTTGGGTAGACTGAATAGAATGAACTTCAAGGGAGAGTTTGACAGTCATTTAATGTTGTCAGAACTACTGCTGATTGAGTTTTTGAATGATATCCAGGATGAGGGCATTTCTGCCTAGCTATTTTCTTGTACAGTGCTGTTATCTATGTAAGAAATAAAACTCAAGAGAATTGGAGTACACGTGCTAAAAAGCATGTGCGTGCATGTGTGTGTGTGTGTGTGCACATCTATCTGTTCCAGAAATATATGAGGACAAGAGCTGCTTTTTTCCGAATCTCTCAACTTGCAGGTTTATTGAGGAGATAATTTACCTTGATTAAGGTTGTAATAACATAGAATAAAACACATCTTATAGTAGCAGGCTAAGTGGGTACATAAACCATCCCTGTGGACTGGAGGAATGTCACCCAAATCAAACTGTTTATCAGCAGGAACAGAGGCCATGGTGCTAAAGGAAGTGAAACAGGTTCTTCCAGGCAGCAAGTAGAGTAGAGGATAAAGTTGGGAAGTAGAAAGAGATGTTGCCCAAGGGTGAACAGCATCTTCCAGAGGAGCAGAGGAAACTAGTCCTTATTTCCCTATTTTATGAGTGAAGGGCTGTACATCTCGGAGGGTATCACCTTGTCCACAACAGTTGTTCTGCTTGTAGAGCTCCCCCTTCTTCTGTGTATAGTCAAAGACCTACTGCCTGTGTGTGCAGGTGCACACACACATGTGCATAAGGGGAGACAAAAAGAAGCAAAGAGAAAATACTAAGAGACTGATCCAGTCAGGCTTACTTCAGCCAGATGCAAGGACCAGCTAAGGTTGTGGGCTCTCACAGTACGCCCAGCCTTTGCTGCATGGCCGCCATGATGCCGGCGATTGATGTTATCGGTTCACCAGCTTTGGCAGGTTTAACAGAAATGAAGAGTATCATCTCAATTCCAGTTTAAACAGACAATATTGAAACCCTGCCAGGAAGAATGTGAGCAACATTTTGTAAACTTTAATAACAACTCAAAGAAACCGATCAGAGCATTTGGCTCTCCACCGTGTATTATTGCTTAGCTGGATCCATGCAACGGCAGAGAAGAATGAATCTATTTTCTTCCAATTCCCTGAGAATAATATTTTTCTTCCCTCAAAACGGAGGGGAATTTGGTAAAGTCTAAAATGTATTTGTCTTGTTCCTTATTTCAACTTCTATATAAATTGCCCATAGGGTTTTGACACCCAGTGTTAAGACAGGCAGTTTATTGCCTGAAATATCTACCATTGGAAATTGTATTTCTGGGAGCTAACTTCTTTGGTTGAGACATTAATGTGCAGAGCTGACATTCCATTGGCCAGCACTGACCAGGAGATTTAACTACGAAGCTCTTGGATGTACCAAGCACTGAGGGAGTTCCAGTATATTATTTCCCCCAAGAAACAAGGCCAGTTGAGAATTTCTTGGGCATATTAGTAGAAGAAGCATGAGAAAGACTTTGGAACCTGACATATGTATAGTCAAATTCCACATCTACCACCTATGGACTGCAAATGTGGGATGACGTTGAAGAAGTGTTTTAAGCGATGGTGGTCTCAGGTTTCCATTCATCAAGAGTGTCCTTTTTTTCTTTTTACCATTTTTTAAAGTTAGATACTCTCTGTATTTACATTTGAAATGTTATCCCTCTTTCCACCCTGCTCCCACTCCCCTTCCCTCCACTTGTCTTTATGAAGGTGCACTCATTCCCAATTACCCTCTCTATTCCAGTGCCTTGACATTCCCCTACACTGGGAAAATGAGCCTTCACCGGACCAAAGGCCTCTTTTCCCATTAATGCCAGACAATTCTATCCTTTGCTACATAAGCACCTCGGGCCATGGGTCTTTCCATGTGTGCTCATTTGTTGGTGTTTTAGTCCCTGAGAGTTCTGGAGGGTTTGGTTGGTTGATAATGTTGTTCTTCCCATAATGTGAGGACTTCCAGGGCTTCTAGATAGACCTGAAGAAACAAGTCCTGTAGCTGAGTGACAGGTTGGCTCTTGGGAGAAGGTATCCAATGGTGCTTTCCTTTCTCTCCCACAAGCTGAAAGAAGATGTGGGGAAGCCCCACAGACCATCAAAATTACTTCCAGGTTAGTATAACCTGCTCACAGCTCTGTGAATAAAGTCCGCACAATACTTTATTATGCTGAAAAATGCCTTCAAGGGAACCCTGTGGGTTTGGGAAATGGTAAAATGTTTGCCAACAGGACATAAGTATCTGAGGAGAGGATGTCAGTGTGGCTCAGGTTGTGAGGTAGCTGCTAGGACAGTGGGATTGCATATGAGAGCCAGTGGGCGTGGCTTTTTTCCCTATTGGTGAAATGCTCTGGCTTTATTCAGGGACAATGTCAAATGAAACATGCACTGAGAAAATATTACATTCAATCTATACTCTGGTGAAAAGTTTGTATCTGAAAAAGCACATGGACCGTTTTTCCATACCTTTTGTGTCTATTGCCCTTCCCTGACATTTTTTTTCCTCAAAAAGAAGGTATTGCTTCCTTCCTGACTTTACCTTTGTCAAACTATATATTGCCATCAGAAAAATTTACACACTGACCTTACAAATGAGTACATGTGTGTTTGTATGTATGTGTGTGCGTGCGCACGTGTGTGTATGTGTGGTTGATGTCTGGTGTCTTTCACTCACAGTTACTGCCATGCTAGTTACTGAGGCAGAATTTCTCACTGAATTGGGAACTTGCACAGTGTGTAAGACCGGCTGGTTTGGAAGTTCTGCGGCTTTTCCTTATTCTACCATTCCAGTGCTGGGGTTATAGGGGTTCACTGGCTTGGTTGGCTTTTGACATGGGTCTAAAGATCTGGATTTAAGTATTATGCTTGTTATAACAGACACTTTACCCACTGAGCACCTCCTGATGTCTCCATGAGGTTTTGTGCTCATACCTTCCTGTACCATGTTAGGATGTCCCTGCTATAACAAGTGTGTCTTGTTTGCTGCTTTCTCTGATGCACAATAAAGTCTGATCCAGCACCTAGGAAATAGTTATTGAATGAAGTAATAGATACAATGATTTACAATATACTGTATGTGATGAATGCTTCTGTTTTCTTTTTAGAGGTTCAGAGGGCAATGAAATAAACACAAAATCTAGTGATTGGTAGAGTTGAAACAGAGATGCATAGTCCTTCTGTAGAAAGCCATTCTTATGGCTTTTAAATTTTTTTAGAAGGGGAATTGATTTTAATTCACTTTTCCTCACATAAGTATTTTGTGAAAGTTCACTGTTTGGCTGCTAAATTTCAAGTAGGTTTACAGTTTTGAATTTCATCCCATTTTCTGATAATCAGAGGTATTATCTAAGTAAGCTGTCATTTCTACCATCACTTTAGGGAAATCTATTCAATTGTCTCAGATGTATAAGCCTAAAATTTTGGGTCAATAAGATGCCATTCTGAGTCCATTAAGAAATAGCATGTATATTATAAACTTTTAAAGTAGACTTGATTGCTGTAAATCTATTTTTTAAATATGTATCATCTTGTCAGTAGGTTTGGAACACTTTGATAAAGAACGGTAGTGTCTCATCAGGTAACTGAATGTGAGTCCTGCAGAAGGAAAAGGATCTTAGAGCTATGTTCTCAGCTGTTGGGGTGTTTGCAAAGGGGTGGAGGGGGGCACAGGAACAAAGACATTCCTGACTGGTGATTAGTGTCAGGAGAGCTACCTGGGAAACGGACAAATAAACATTAGTAGCCCAACTGGGATTATCTTTACTCCACACAAGGTATTAAGTGTTGTTCCCAACTCTCTGTTCCCTCCCTCCCTCCACCCTGTGCTTCCTCTCTCCCTCCCCCTCCTATGGAGAGAACAAACAAACAATATACCAATAGACCCCCCCCCAAACAAACTGTACTAGGAAGATATTTTGAAGAAGTAGCAACTACATAATTCGGGGGCAGGCATTCCTAGCCAGGACTGTTTATGTCATAATCCAAAGCAAACTCTTTAGGCTCCCATGAATGGGATAGCAACTGTACCAACCTCCCAGGGTTGGTGTGAAATTAGGAAAAGCCCATGGTACAATGTCAAACACTTACTAAAGTCCTTAGGGCAAATTGGTAGTTATGAATAGGCCCGAATCAGACAACGCCTTCATTGCCTTAAATGATTCTGCCATAAATTGCATACTACAACAATATTTGTTTTATTAAAATATCAGAGATGAAAGTCCCACTGAGCAACAACATCCCATTTATGAGCAAATCCTGCTGAAGACCGGGGAAACCAGCAGCCACAGAGCCTTTGTATCATTAAAGCAATTATTCCCTGCATTTTAAAGCTCCACGGTACCCAGTTCAATTTACTAAATAATGAGAATTAAACAACCCCAATAGTAGTGCTTGCCTTCTCCGTGGAAGAATGGCACTTAACTCTGAAATTCTCTAGCTAAATTACCAAGTATAAGACCTGACTTCAGGATGGGGTGGTTCAGAAACAGTTGATTACTGGATGTAAGATTGTAGGTGTTCTCATGAACTGTTCAAACTGATGAAATAAATATGAAATATGGATTATTACACACGATTATGAGGAAAACCTTGCCTGTGCTGACTAGAAGTACTCTGCATCACGACGAAGACTGCTGAAAGCAATGTTGACTTGTGCTGGTGCAGAGCAGAAAGCAAGACCTACACCTCAGTAAGAAGTCTGATGGGAAACAACAGTCTAGTCACCGCACTACACTTGGATCTTAAGATGGGAAGGCATACTTTGGGAGACTACCCTTCCCCTGGCGTCATTTGGGTGACAAAACCCCAGAAATTTGTAGACCCCACTAAGAAAGCCAGGCAAGAAGAGGCTGGAACACAGTCAGTTGTTTGCATCTCCCTTTTGTTAGCTGCTGAGGCTTACATGCAAAAGAGACCAGCACTGAGGTTGACTCTGCCACCTTTGAGCTATGGATTTTCTGTCAGTTGCTTAACTTCCCTAAGTCTACTGCTGTGAAGCGCCTCTTAAAGCCTCCAGTATCAGCTGGTGGTCCTATTTAAACATAATTAACATGATTGGATTATTGGGATTAGCTCACCAAAGGACTCACAGCTAGTTGGGCTATTAGGTGGTGGGACCTGGTTGAAGAATCTCTAGAAATGGTACTTTTGAACTGTGTTCTTGTCCCTAGATACTCTGCTCTGTCTCTGTTTCTCTCTGCCCCTCTTCCTTCCTTCATCTCTCCCTCCTCCTTTCCAACTTACTCTTTCTCCACAAGCATCCATGAGGTGGACAATTTTTTTTCTGCCATTCTCTTTCATCAGGATGTTTTTGACTTGCCACAGGCATAAAAGCAGTGATAGTAATTGGCCATACACTGTAACTTCCAACAGCTGAGACCAAATCAATCCTTCTTCCTTTAGCTTTTCACTTGACCCAGCCTCCCTCCACTCCTCACACTCTCTTTCTTTTTACTTTTTTTGGGGGGGGTGGGGGACTGGCTGTAGATTCCAAATTAGATTCCAAATCCTTCTGTTTCTTTCTTCGCAGAGTTCATGGTACGATGGCCAGCACTTTTTGTGTCTCCTGACTACTTTTTCATAGCCACAGGAACTTGGCTTGCTCCTAGCTTTCTGCTGTAAACTGAGGTGGGCGGTAATAATATCCTCATAGTGTCAGAAGCTCTGGGCTAAGTGGTTTCACGATCTAACCCACTCAGTCTGTAAAACAATTCACCATAAGTGAAGAGCAGATTGCCCATTGTTACATCTGCCCCGCTGATTCCATACTGCAAATCTGGGTCACTCCACTTGCTTCTTAGTCATTTTGTTTCTTCATATGACAAAAACAAACAAACAAACAAACAAAAAAACCAAAACCAAAACAAACAAACAAAAAAACCCTATCTAATCATTGTATCAACATTGCCAAGTTGTTGGAAGAAATGAATGATTTATATATACCCCATTCATTAGACTAATGGTTAGCTTCCTATGTTTTGGACCATCATCATCATCATCATCATCATCATCATCATCATCATCAACAACAACAACAATAACAACAACAAACTAGTGTAAAATCCAGACAAGTTCATGGAGGTGAATCAAACGGGAAAAACTTTTCCTCAGGCATAAAACTGAAAACTGACTTGAAAAACTGACAAAAGGCTAGGTGCCTTGAATTTTCTGTTCTCTCTAGCTAGAGTTTATGGATTTGCCAAGAGGAGACTTCTGAAGTTCCTTGGTAATACCACCTATGGCTTTCCCTGTGGGGATTTATCAGGTAGGAAAGAAACGGTAGAGGGCTGGGCAGTCTTTATGTAGGCCAAGTCTTCCCAGTCCTAGAGGGCTTTGATTATGAGTTCCAATGTCATTATCCCATAAAGTATTTACTATTTTTACTATTACTACTATTATTACCTTATGAGCATCTATTTATTTTATCATACTTGTATGGGTATTCTGCCTAAATGCACATCTATGTTCCCCATGTGCATGCCTGGCACCATGGATCTCATGGAACTAGAGTTACTGGCCACAAAGGTGCTGGGAATTGAACCTGGGTCCTCTAGAGGAACAGCTAGTGCTCGGAACTGTTGAGCTCTCTATAGCTCAGTGTCATTCTTAAAAACGTCTGTAAAATAAATGTTAACACTAAAGAAACAAGGAAAACTTGGTAAGTGTACCTTTCCATTTTTTTTCCCTCCCTCCCTCCCTTCTTTGTTGACTTTGCTCTAATAAACAGTGACCATCCATGAGCAGAGGAAGACAGAACTTTCCTTAGGTTTCAAAAGATCATAATGTCAACTTTTCTGCCAGTACTGGGCTTGGCCAGAATTTCAACAGCTTATACTTGTTATTTGGTTATTTATCAAAACACGTGAGAGAACTAAGGAGTGAAACCTATGAGTTCATTAATAAAACACATTGTACAAACTATCTTAGAAACAAGTGCATTGGCACCCATTCCTTCATTTATGAAGTGGGGAAGGAATAGTAATGATTCACTCATAGGACCACCAAGGGGCCAACCAAAGGTCATGGCTCTGCTTAGCATATCTTATGGGATCCCCCACTCTAGCCAGTATTGTTGGCAATAAATGTCAGCCTCATGGTGTTAGGAAGCTAGTGACTTAGGTCTCCAGAACACAACACAAAGTCTAGCATTTTAGTCATTTTTAAAAGATGCATATTTATATTACTGTGCAACCATCATTTCCTCATATGTTGCAAATATCCAGGAGCTGAGAATTAATATATTTTAGGAGTTGGCTCAGGTTACAGTGATCCCTAGAATGGATATTCTCTATTCTAAGATCCCAGGGTTTGGAAGGCTCTCTTCATATGCTGACTGAGATGTTGGAAAGGATAATGAATTGAGAAGCATAAAATGTATCATCCATGTATATACATGCAACATTCCAAAAACATAGGCATTCACTATGGAAAAGGCACCTGTAAGAAGCTTGGTAAAAAGCATTTCTGATGTTTCTTATAACAGCTCTTTTATCTTTATTATTATTATTATTATTTTATAAACGAGTCCACAGCACATGTCCAGTTAAGTTTGCTGAATTTCCATAAGTCACTTCTTCTTAAATGGTGACGATAGGGTTTAATAAGAGCTACTGGGTATGACAACATACTTTGGGTAAACCTGGTTGCAGGGCTTGTGACAGTTTTATGGGGATACATATTTTTTTCCGCTCAAAGCATACCAACCTTTTGTCAATGTGGTTGAACTATTCTGCAACCATGGGCAAACCAGAAGATCCTACTATGAACTAGATATCTAAGGTGGAAGAGAAAATTATATACTTTGGTCACAGACTAAGAGCACTGTTGAATTACCACACCAGGGTCCTCTTAACTCTTAGGGATGAGGATGCTTGTGGTGCTGGTCATGAAGACAGTGAGGGTAGTGGTGGCAGGCTGATGTTTATAATGCTCATAACTGTCACCTGTGGAAAATGTATGCATAGAAAGCTATGCATTATGTATATTATTTCTTATAAAACATGTCTGAGGATCTTCTTTGTGTTAAGTATGGGAAGACAGCAGTACATAAGGCAGATACATGTGGTTCCTGTTTTATGAACTTAGAATACAACTGAATGAGTACTAAAGATATTAAATAAGTATCTGCACATCTTAATCCCCAAAACAGTGATACACTAGAATAACAGTAACAATTAGAACACATATATTCTTCTATTTGCTGAGCACCTACTATGTATCAGAGGTCTTCTAGGTGTGCTGCCTATAAAGAAAATTCTATCTCCAGGTTTCAGGTACTCAAAGAGCACTATTTTCCTCATTAAAAATGTGGATATGTCAAAAACTATTCTACTACAATCTGCTTTGCTAGGCTATGCTCTGGTTTCCATTTCTACTCAGACCACTTCTCACTCCTACCATATTGGTTTGAATCCCAGGAGGCTCAGTTACCAAAGGGTTTCCGAACCTGGTTCCCAACATTTCTCACATCTCTTTATAACACCTTCATTCTTCTATCTAACTTAAAAAGAAGTGGAAGAATTCTCATCCATATCATTAACTATGAACTGTTTCATGGGCGCTATATGTAGAAGTTAGGTCTTCTCATCTTCATGTAAAGAGGCTTAGGTAAGGTGTCACTTGCATAAGGACAGGGCTTTCCTTGGATAGAGATCAACAGGCATGATCTTAGGCATTCTTCTGTAGAATCAGGGATAACTCTAGATACTGGGAATAAAGTGATGGTAGATTACTAGAGCCATGATGACATTAAAGAAAACAAAACAAAACAAAAAAAATATTTACAAAACAAGAAAACTTTAACTATTTCCATGTTACATTTTGTTTTACATGTACTTTAGCTCATTGTAACTATTAAGTTTTCAAGGCATAAAATTAAACCTTGAAAAAAATCAAGTACTGACTAAAAAATATATTCATATAGTTTTATGTAAAAATTATGTTAAAATCTGAAAAAAGAGTACTGACAAAAATGTATAATTTTAAGCAAAAAATGTTTAAAATCTGTATATTTATCTTTGTTTTGTAAAATAAAGTTGTTTTAAAAAAAGTTTTTGTGGCTTATTTTAACTGGTATCTTATGGGTTTTCTCAGTTGATTTTCATAAGGAGCCTATAATTTACGTACAGATAAAACTCATATATCCCTACAGCAGTGGCTCTCAACCTGTGTGCCGTGACCTCTTTGGAAAACTTTTATATCCAAAATATTTACATTACAATTCATAATGGTAGCAAAATTACAGTTATGAAGATGCAATGAAAACAATTTTATCACCAGGCATCACTAAGACATGAGGCATATTAAGAGGTTGCAACGTTATGAAGGTTGAGAACCACTGACCTAGAGAGAGGAGGGTCACATGTATGAAGGTTGAGAACCACTGACCTAGAGAGAGGAGGGTCACATGTATGAAGGTTGAGAACCACTGACCTAGAGAGAGGAGGGTCACATGTATGAAGGTTGAGAACCACTGACCTAGAGAGAGGAGGGTCACATGAGCCGGTAAGATATCTCACTAGTGTGTCTCATGGTTCTCTGACTTATGTGGCAAGGGGATCTTTGGTTCAGGTCAAGTTTTCAAATGAATGTACCACTGATGACATATTTGAATTTAACTTCCAAAGAGACTTCAAGGCAGAAGCCGCTCCTAGAGTTGTGAGCCTAAGAAACCAGCTGACATTAACAGGGTCTTAGGTGATTACCTTTTGTTGTAAATTCCGCCAAAGCTAAATTATGAAGATTTTGAGCAGATAGAACTTCACTTTTGGAACTGCATAGCTCTGGATTTGCACTCTGGTTTTGCTAGTCATTGGCTTTCTATCCTTTGGCAACACATCTGCCTCCCTAAGCCTTGATTTCCTCATACTTAGGACGGAGATAACAATAGGTCGTATACCACAGGTACCCACCCCACCCCACTAAGTGAAATAGTACTTGTTAATCACAATGGTTGGCACACAGTATGCAGTCAGTAAGTAGAAGCAATAATTATTATTGTTTCTATAATCCTTTGAGGTCATCTGACCAACATCTGAAATACCCATTCTTCTTAAGGCTCTGAATACAGCTTACTCAGTTAGATTATGCAAAAGGAATCTTTATTCAAGGGAGACATGTTCAGTCAGAGAATGCAGATTTTTGCTTGAGGTGCTAAAGAACATGCCAGGACTAAAAAGCTCTAACTAATACTTGGCTATTTTTTTCTTTCCTGTTCAAAAAGTGTCTATAAACAACTTTTTGTAGTGTAATTAAGATTATATTGAAGAATGAGTCTTCGATCACCCCATCACCGACCACCCCTTTTTTTGCCAGTGGGAACTCAGAGCATGGCTTCCCCTACAAACACCCACCTGACCCCAGCTCATTAGTGCTATTCCTGGGATGGCGTTTATTGATTTTAGGAGCGAGAGTTCAATATTTCTCTCACATCTATCCCTGTACAGTTTACACTAAGGTCACCATGCCATAGTCATGTTCTGGAAGGGCACTTTCTGATCTGAGAGTGATTGAAAATTTTGTCCTATTGCTCATTATTTATGCCCAACTTTCTGGTCTTGGAGAGACGGTTCATCTTCATTTTTGCAGTCTGAGGGCGAGTTCAGAGAATAATTTATCCTGCTAGCCAGAAAGTGTCTGTACTCAGCACATTTAGGGTGAAGCCTAGGATGGAAACCTGGCTCTCAAAACAGTGCCCTAAGAAATGAGTGATTCCTGTACTCAACCCCCTGCCTTGCGTAAGACGGGCCTACTGCTCAGAAGGACATATTGGATCCTGGTTCTTAAAATTGATGGAAAGCATCTTAGGGATGGAGCTCACTGAGCTGGAAGTCAGTTGTTTCCAGGAAGAGGCCAAGTCTTTCCACTAGCAAAGATAAAAGTGAATGGATGATGGAATAATAGCAGATTTATTTATTTTTATCGAGTTGTGATCACTCTGATATGCTAAGTCACTGTGACCACCATCTTTTTAGGTGTTGTATTAGTCAGTATTACACTACTATAATAATAAAACATCAGAGATAATGACCACATAAGCATGGGGACCTGAGTTTACACTCCCACAACTAAGAAATACAAAAGCCAGATATGGTGACACCTGTGTGTAGCTGCAAGAGTAAGACGGTGAGACAGGAGGATCCTAGAGACTTGGTCATCAGCCAGTTTAATTGAAACATTGAGCTATGGGCTCAGTGAGCTGTAGGTTCACACAAGATAGAAATGAAGTTTAGAGAGAGAGAGAGAGAGAGAGAGAGAGAGAGAGAGAGAGAGAGAGAGAGAAAGCTTGGCTTGGAGTTCTGAAATTCTAGTTCAATGACTTTTCCCTGGATATCTTATGGGAAATTTTCTTGATTCTTGATAAGCCTTATGGGAATACTATTGAACTTAAGGTTGTTAGACTAGACTATTGATTCTGGTTTGGATACTGATGGGCTGTGTGAAGTTGGGCAGGTCATTATTTCTCTCTGAGTTTATCTAGTTTTTTGTTGTTATTGTTTATCCAATGAGATGAATCTCATCTTCAGCCTCCACTCGTCATAACAATCAAATGAGATGCTGTTAAAAATATTCTGAAAATAATAACTGGAACATGCATAATTAATATAAACATTTCATTTTAACATAAAAGCTGAACAATAAATAAGCTAGCCTGACACACAAAATGAACCAATGAACAAAGTAAGATAACATGCCACAAGTGTATGTCATGTAAAAAAATTTGTATATCATTTTTTAAAATAAAAGACATTAAAGAGAGTTAAAACAACATCAACAAAATGTCAGAACATAGGCAAATTTAAAGACCTTAAAGTAGGTTTTCTTTTAAATCTACAAGTAAGACAAGTGAACGAACAAGCAAAACAGAACAAGTATAGTACTCTCTGTCAAACTGAAGGGCTAAGAGGGTGTAGCTTTAGAATGGGGGACTCTAACTAGCAAGGAAGGATATTAGGTGATGTTCAAATTCCCTGACTGTCAGAAAATGCAAATTAAACCAACAACACTGAACATATTAATAACGTACCCAGAGTCATTCAGAAGAAGGCATGACACTTTCTCTGTCTTATAGACATTTACCCTGTCGTGTCAGAAAACTCATCTCATTTGCCTTTTATTGGAGTCTTAGGCAGTGGTATCATTATCCCCATCTATAACACAGGAGCCTATGAGCTCTGACTAAATCACTTGCCCACCATTGCCCACAGTTTAGAATTGGTGATACCAGAAGTTGACCCAGACCTCTTTGCAAAGTCTAGTTTCTTTGTACTCTGTTCTCCTTTCTTTTGTAGGAACAATCAAAAGATATATAGGAATTGCCTTCAGGGACTATTTAATAAAAAAGGGCTGACTGGCAAACCAATCTCTTTTGATGTTTCTATCATTTTTGGTGATATATTCTTGCATTTATCACAGAATCTTTCAGTTGTAAGGGAAGCCTTGGAGCGAGCATCTTTAAACAGGCTGATCTTTCTGCAATCAGAATGAGAAAGGGTAGTAGGGTTTGTGGTGAATTTCGATTGAGAGAAGGTAATCTACTTCAAGGGAAACAGAAACCTGTTACTCATAAGTGGAGGGAAGAGAAGTAATAGTTTCAGGATGGAATCTTTGGACTGAAGCAGAGAGGTGAACAAGGCTATAGATAATGCTTTTCAGGTCCAGGTAGGCTCAGTTTCTTTTAGACAAGAACATGCATGCTGATTAGCTCTTAAGCATGTATCAAGTTTTCTGCTATATGCTGGGAATTCACAGAACACAGTAGGGATCACGTGACCATATGGAGTCAAGTCTCACAGGAGAATATAGAAGATACTGTTGGTAGACTCCAAGGCAACCTGTGTTTGTTCTTCATCCTATAGGAATCTATAATTTCAACCATGGATTCTCAGTTGATCATTACACTGTCTTCTTCTGCACCAGTGAGAGGAAGCTTGTCAAATTTATCAAACAGTAATAGGAAGAAGCATTCTTTTTTCTATAAGACCTCACTATAAAAAAGCTTATGTTACTAACTATGGCAATCATTTTGTAACAAGAGGAGATTAATCTGAGCTGGCATAGAATACATAATCAAGAGAAATGTAGAAAAATGAAGAACCAATAATCTATTTACCTTTGGATCAAACTACACTTAAAATCAGTGTATAGTTTTTCAATTTATGCATACAAACATATTACCATTTGACATGGATTTTCTGTGACATTCAGTTACAACAATGTCAAAGAAACACAGAAACAAGATTATTCATGGTCCCTTAGCCTGGTGTTATTAAAAAAAAAAAAGATCCTGGCAAAGCCAAGTTAGGGGTAATGAATTTATTTTGGCTTATAGTTCCAGATGGATACAGTTCAGCAGGGTGGGGAAAGTACATCAGCAGCAGAACTTGAGGTAGTTAAGAGAAGAGGGAGAACAGAGGACTAAGTTTATACGTAATATAGGCCTGTCTCTAGTGACACACTTTCTTCAGCAAGGCTCCACCCACCTCTTAAAAGTTCCATAACCCTCTCAAACAGTTCCACCAGCTGGAAACCAAGTTTTGCCTATTAATTAATTTATTTATTCACTTTACATCCTGATCACAGCCCTCCTCCTAGTCCTCCCTCACACATGCTCTCTTTTCCTACTCTTTTCCTCTGAGAAGAGGGAGACCCCCTGTGTACCAATCTACCCTGACACATCAAGTCACTGCAAGACTAGGCAATCCTCTCTCACTCACTCGGGCAAAACAAGGTAGCCTGGTTAGGGGTACAGGATCTATAGGCAGTCAACAGCCAGTGTTCCAGTTGTTAGGGGACCTGCATGAAGAACAAACTATACATCTGGTACAATTTGTATGTGGGGCCCAGGTCTAGCCTATGCATACTCTTTGGAGGTTCAGTTTCTGGGAACCCCCATGGGTTCATATTAGTTGAATTTGTTGGTCTTCCTGAGGAGTCCCTATTGGGGGACCAAGTTCTGAACACAAAAAACCTATGGGAGGCAGTTCACTTTTAAACCATAACACATGCTAAATGTTATACTATAAATAGAAAAGAACTGAGGGGGGAGTTTAGCAGAGAGTCAATGCCTCCAACTCTGAGATACAGGGAAGGATTTCTAAGCCACTGGCAATGAAACAAGAGCTCAGATGAAATTAGACTTAGGTAGGGAAAGAATCTCTGGTAGAGGGAAAGGTATAAAAGCAGGAATTATATGAGATTATGGGGGACATAGAAGGTCTTAGTGCCACTAGACTTAAAGACAAGTGCTTGGCTGGCTCACACCATGGCTGGAGAAGAGCTTGGATTGTCTCTCACTAGCTGAAACGTGACAAGGGTCCAGCTAGGTCAGTGCTGTATCTAGGGTTACCTGTGGCAACACATGGAAGATAAAATTCAAGGCAGAGGTGAAGAAAGGGAGCAGAGATAGAAGGGAGTTCATTTACATTCTTTCTCTCAACCAAACCACGCTACATTCTCACGTAGCGATCAACAAGGAAAGCAGAAACTGTCTTTCCCCATGAGAAAAAGGTGCTGAGGATGAACCAATGATTCTGAAGGAGTTACTGCTGATTGGGACTATTGAAGAAGCTCATGGAAAAATTTGGATCTCAGATGTCCCTTAATGACCCATGCTTTAGAACGTCTGGCTATGGTGCTACTGGTAGGCAGTGGAGACTTTAGGTGTGTGGGGAGTGAGGTACGTATTGGGAACCTACTGTTGGAAGATGACTTTCTTTTATACGGTGTTTGGATGGTGCTGTGTTTTGATTGTAGAATTTTCCACAGTTCAGTTTGGGGCTCAAAAATATTTGAATTTTGGCTTATCATATTTTGGTTGACAATACAGTAAGTAGTTCAACCTGAGCTATATATTTTTTTGTTTATAATGTAGGGTTTAGGTGGTATTATTTTCAAAGATATTAAAAAATTTTTATTTTGTTTCATTATACACGGAATCATGTTTTTAGTATTTGACAACTTTCTCATGAACATGGTCTCCCATCATGGGGGGCAAAAGGACTGTTTTCTCAGGGACACACTGGTGACCAACATGATGGATTGATGTTGGCTATTTAGTAGGTGTTGTTGAGAAGAAGGTTCAGATTTCTGAGACTGATTACTGATGTCTGCCATGAGCACTGGAAGGATTGGATGGGCAAACTGGTGGCCAATATGATAGATTGATGCTGGCTATTTTGAGGGGGCTGTTAAGAATTTTCAGATTTCTGAGATTGATTACCGATGCCTGCCATGGGCACAGCAGGAACGGATGCTATCACAGTGGCCTGTTTGCTCACCTGGTCTTTTCCATTGCTCATTCTTGTCATCATCTGAAGAAATGACTAGCAAGCAGATGACTTCATCTTAGAATAAACTGGAAGATGAGCATTCTCTTCAGAAATGTTAGAGAACAAACTGAAGCCAATTGAAGTGTGTTAAGTGTTAGCTGACGGAAAACAAAAACAAAACCAAAAAAAACCCAAAAACCAAAAACCAAAAAACAAAACCACCCAAAACCCAAACCCCCAAAAACTTTCAGAAAGTGTTTCTATTAGAATATTCTTTTAACTTATTAACATATACTTCTGCTTAAAATACCCTATTCTCTAAAACACATCCCTTTTAAGATTAATATGAATATGAGCACCTCTTTATTCATGAGAATCTGTTCACTCTCAAGGACCATCAGCTGACTGCACTGCTCCTATTGACAAAATACTACTTCAGCTAACAATTATTTTATGAAATGAAACACACACACACACACACATACACACACACACACACACTCTCACATACACTCATTTCAACAAGCCATTTCAGATACCTTATATAATAATATTTTAGAAAGTAAGGAAGGTAATTCTAAGGACAGATAGGTTTTCTATAACAGAAGAGAAATGATAATTTTAGGTTTCTCTGTACTGTCTACAAGAAAGCAGACCCTCTGTTTTTGATCTAAGAGGCAGAATGACTTTAGATGCAATGTAAACTTCAGGATTATTTTTCAGCAGTATCCTGAACTTCTGATACAGGCCTGGTGATGTTCCTGGGACACGTGTTCAGTAAGATCCAATGAATGAGTGGCATTGGTGACTAATTGGGTGACTGAATGAGACTGGTTTCTGAGTAAATGAAGGCTAATGCAGTTGCCCATGGAGCCTGGAGGTAAGCACATCTCTCCCTAGGTCTCTACTTTGAGAGCTTGATGACATTTAGGACAGAAGGATAACAGGTCTAACTAATTTATTTTAATTTTGGATCTATGTGGGGAGACTAAGCAGGGCAAAGGATGCCAGCATATCGTTTAATTCTTTCATTCTGGGCATCTGCTGAAGGCATCTCGAATGGCATGGTCCTGATGGTGTTACTATGTCTTGTGTTTTCATTCTGGTTTAATGGATACCAGAACCCTATTTTAGGTAAATCAATCAAGCTCTCTGAACCTTATTTTTCTAACATTTATAATGAAAGTTAAGAGTGCTCTGTAACAGCAGGATAGGGTATTTTATGATCAGTGTGGTGATGATAAGCAGTTAACCCAGTGGCTGCAGAATCAAATGCTTGGCAAGCCAGAAGTGGAGAAAAAATTTAGGGGGAGCTAGGTAGAAATATGTCTCAGTCAACAAAGTTCGTGGCATACAAGGAGAAAGACCTGAGTTTGAATGCCTAGAACCCACAAAAAAGCCTGAGATAGTGTCATGTGTCTGAATTTCTTGTGTCAGGGTGGAGGACCTGGAAGGATGTTTGGAGGCCATTATCTGTGGTCTTGGTAAATCTGTGAGCTCCAGATTGGGTGGGATACCTTGTCTCAAACAATAAGGTGGAGACATCAGGTCTCCACATACATATGCATACACATAAGCATATAAACACATGTACAACACACAGAGAGACACAAAGTACCCAGTATAATATGTTATCCCTAAGCTCTGAACACAGTGAGGGCACTTTGCTCAGTCTGAGGTAGTAAACGACCCAGTGTGTTTCATGGTCCTGTGTAATTTAAGAAAAGATTCTCTGTGCCTGGAGAATTTTAAGTCATTCTGTCCCTACCCTACTATTGTGATTGCCATTTAAAATGCAAAAATGGACAAAAGAAGAAGACATGAAGATGAAAAGATGAAGACAAAGTAGATGGAGAAGACAAAGAAGAAGAAGGAGGAGGAGAGGAAGGAGGGGAAGGAGGAGGAAGAGAAGGAGGAGCGGAAGAAGAAGGTTAATAATAATAATAATAATAATAATAATAATAATAATAATAATAATAACAATACAGAATGTGAGAGGTCCTTGCCCATGGCTGTAGGGCTTAATTGCAATGCAGTACTATCAGCGATGGACAATGATGTCCCAGATACATGCAAAAGGACAGATAGGGTAGATACAGGATGGGAGATGCTGGGTTAGAAGCATACAAACAGGATGATGATGAAAACAAATTTGTGATTTTTCCTAAAAGCCCTTGGGTTTGGTCTTAGAAATTATACATTATTCAGGTGCCTCATTTCAGTTGTGGTTAAAACATTGGACCACATGTAAAACAGACTAACAGACTAAGTAGATTCAAATGACAGAAAAAAGGTCCCTACTGCTACAACTAGGGCATTAAAGCTAGACCTGTTTTGGTTATAAATAAGGTGATTACCTGGCTTGAAATGAGGTGGCCAAAGGTAATCTTGCACCTGGAAGTTGCTTGTGTGCCTATTGCTTGCTAGGCTTTTTACATCCCTTCCTTGCTGTGTGCGATGAAAGCCTATACTTTCCTTTTTCTTGGTTGCTTGTGCTTTAGAAGTTCAATCCACAACTACTTTCTCGGAATGGAAAATTTAATCTTCAAAACTGTTCTGCACCACTGGCCCCAGAATTAAAAGCAAGCGCCTTCAATGGTGGAAATTAAATTTATTTGATATACCTGTACATGTATAAAATTGAAACCAGTGCTCATTTCGTTTGCAGGTCCTGCAAAAGTGCTTTTAGCTAAATTCTGTACCTAATACCTAACTCACAGCTGAAAGGGGCCCAACCTCAAAGACCTTGTCACGTTCTGATCCCATGCAAGGTGATCATTAGCTGTTGAACGGGCATCATTTTCTGCAAGAGACTCTCCCCAAGTGTCTAGCATCATCTGCAGCTGAGGAATCTTCCTTGGGGAACAAAATATTCAGTTGACTGAATTTTCATTATAAAGAAACCAAAAATAGGAAGTGATACCCTGGGGGAATGATACTTCAATTATAAATATCTATATTTTTTTTTGTATTTTCCTCTCTGAGGTTTTCTAGATGGGTTCCAACAGGGTGTCACAGAGGGCAGACCCTAAGAATGTGTCTGTAGGTAACTTGGTTTTTAAGGGGAGATAAAATGAGACTTGTTCTTTCAGAATCCATTCTGTGTTCTGTAACTTCTGCTCGGTTAGAATACTTAAATTCCAAGAAGGAAGATTGAAGGAACAAGGAAGAGAATGAGAAGAAGGTCAGTGCTGATGCTACCGAAGAGGTGGCTTTTGATGGTGCGTGGGAGGCTGGGATGGGGACCAGGATGCTCATGTCCAGAACGGTGTGTTAATTGTTGGCATACAGATGATTTTGCTAGACCCCTCCCAGGGAACTGATATTAATTTACATTATCATTTTTGCCATTTACATGGAGGTGACACTCTAGGCAGAAAATAAAAGGGATGACTTGATATCCATCTTTCTACCTTATCTCATTCTCTTTCTCTGTTCCCATGTGTCCCCAGCAGGCCTTTCTTTCTGTCCTTTCTGTTCTCCACCCACCCTGCCCTCATCTCTTCCCTCATGGCTGTTCTCTCATCTGTCTGACTCTACTTATTTTCCAGGTCCTCACTCCCTTCCCTTCCCCTGAACAAAGCTCCTTTACACAGGGGCTGTCATATGGCATGATTTCTTAAGTGTGGGGGGTGGTGCCTTGGCATGGACCCACCAGGGACCCACTCATCCCTGCCTGCTGATACATTATATTTCATAACACCAGTGAACTGGTATGATTCTGTTTTGTTACAACCAAGACCTTGAACGTTGGCTGGAAAGAGTGACTGCGTTGGCCCTACATCTTGTTAGCATCAGAACTGGGAGTAGCATGGTCCATCTTACATCTTCTTCTTTCTTCCTCAGCAGTCATTTCTGTAAGAAGCTCGCACCTTCTTCTAGATTCTTGCTTTTTCTTTTTCTCTTCCTCTTTTCTCATTTTCCTCTGCTTTTCCCCTATGTTCTTGCCTATCTTTCTCTTTGTCTTCCCTACCCCCACCACACCCTCTTCTCACTGACTGGTTGGCTACAGTGGGTACACTAGGCAGTGGGAGCTCTCTGGTGGTCAAGAAGTCTTGCTCTCTCTATGAGTCAGGCCTGCGGTAGATAGGGTGTGTTTCTTCTTTTATCCTGTCTGTGACACTGGCTGCTGTAGAAAATTCCCGCCAAGTGGAGTGCTGAGGAGAAAGGAGTCAGTCGCTACCAAGCAGTGTGAGGGATCCTGTGCAAAGAACATAGCTGGGATCGCAAGTCACAGGCTGCAGTAACTGGAAGACTAACCGCCCATGAGGTATACCATTGCTTTGCTGAGATGAGACATCACATGTAAATTTCCTGTGCATAATTTCAAGATGATACATATTCCATTGTACCTAAGCTTAGTGTTTGGAAGAAGTCAGTTGCTCTGGGTATGGTTGGTATTTAAGTGAAAAGCCTTATGGGAAAATAGTATCCTTTTACTCTCCCCTGAAGTATATTCTAAGGTGGAACACAGTTCCACCTTGTGACCTACACAATCCAGTTATCCCAATGACAAAGATAATATCCATGCACATTTTTCATTGTTCCTATGAACAAATAGTAAGTTACCTGTGCTAGTCTCTCTGAAACTATAATGTTGAGTGATAGTAGGTTACTTTTGACTAAAATGTATCATAGTGTTTGGTTTTATGAGCATATTGTATAAGCTCTTATCCTAGTTTTAAATCCCAGGACCTAGCAAGTTCCTCTGTAAATGGCAGGTCACCCTTCTATCTTTTGTGTCAGCAGTGGCAGTGACAGGTATTTTAGGAAGCTTATGGTACTAGTGTTTCTACTACTTAAACGGGGACTTGTGATTTTCTCCAATATTTAGTACATCTTCAATTACGTGAGTGACTATATGAAGTAACCATAATCAAGGGTAGGCAAAGGAAGGTAATATGATGAGTGGATAAAATATTCAAAGGCAATGAGGGAAGTGATCTATGTGAAATCAAAGTCCATTTGTTTATTTATTTATTTTACAGTGATGTGGATGAAATTCCTGATAGAAACTGGCTAGGCAATTGCTCCTCCACTGAGCTTTAACTTCAGCCATACACCTACTTCTTCGTAACTGTGAAATATTTAAATATTTATCTTATGTTTGTTATACACCAAGAAAAAAGTGTCCAGTATGGGACAAACAAAAAGCTATTGGGTTTGTCATTCCTAACTACTTCCTTCTGTTAGAAAGTTCTCACGTCTCAGTCTTTTGAATGACTTTATTGTATTCATGAAAATGTCTCCAGGACTTTAGACACTGGTGTTATTTAAAGGAGGGTGGTCACATTCCCCTGTAACAGCAATGACGCTTAAACCACAGTTTCCTGCAAGTAAAACAGAGTGCATCTCTGCAGAAATTGGCCACATCTGTGTGGATAGAAGATGAAAGATGTAGAAAAGGGTGAAGGGAGTAAGGATCATTAACCACTTACTTTAGAATCAAAGTTACGTTTTGAAAGATTGTTCTAGAGCCAATTCTCTATATGTCAAGCACTATGCTGTGGTGAACGTTTCTACTCTGGGGTCTTCTGGGCCAAGGGTGACAGGAGGGTGAAGAGCAGTGACAGAAATGGCACTGGTGTAACACTTCATCTTCCCAATAGTCTCTATCCCTGTCACAGCCTCCCTGCTGGAAACACGAAGGCTCCACAGATTATGATTCATGCCACTCGGAAGGACACAGTGAGCTATGCTAGAAGCGATCTTAAGTAATGCCTCTCTTGTCATTGTCCATCTTCCTGTACCAAGCTTTGGGGAGACAGTAACTAATAAGCTGTATCAAAGCTAAATTGTTCTCATTCCTCAGCTCTGCAGCCTTGCTTCCCCTCCCCCATTTCTTCTTAGGAAAGTGAGCCACGAGAGTTCCCATGTCCAAGGTCATTCAGATAAGTGAGTGTCTACTGTGTGGTTGCGCTCTTCTCAAACCTTCTATCATAGCTTTTGTAATTTCTCCACTGTGTCTCATCATGTTCCATGCTTTGGATCTTCTCAGGCGCAGAGAGTGGCCCTGGTTGCTCTTCCACACCTCTAACTGGTGTCGGAGCACCAGGCAGTTGTGTTTTCTGTATCCTTCTGTGTCATGCAGATCTCCGACTGTAGAATCTTCTGCTACCCCATAGCCATCTCTGTTCTCATGACCACGGCCTTACACTGTCAATGACATGTCCTTGCAATTCAGATATTTGTGCAAATGGTCAATTCAGAAGCTTACAGAATCACTTCAATTGTGTTGCATAAAGGTGCACCAGGTGACAAAAGGCTTTGTAGATGGCAGAATATAGGAGGAGAGCAGGTACTCCAGTTCCTCAAGGAGCCAGGTATGCACCTAGCTTTCTATCTTGTGATTTTAAAAATTGTATGATTTGTGGGGTTTGGAGACTAAAATAATTAGGATGTCTGTAGATCTGATTTCAACCTCTACCACTTAGCCCACCCAACAAAATAATACACCCTATTATTACTGACAAAAAGTACAGATGATTAGAAGAATAAAGATTATTAAAAATTACCCTTAACTGTAGGATCATGAGATAGCCACTTCTCCTCATAGAAGTGAGACCTGCTCCTTAACAATTTGCTACATATGGTCATTACAGAATGGATAAATGACATATCCACACATAGGCTATGTACCCATAACTTATCATACACTGTAAATATATTTATTCTTTACAATACCTGCAGTCATCTTGTAATATATAAATGTGTTAGATTTTATGAGCTTTTCACATTGTACAGCGAGAACACAGTTTCTCACTGAGACACTGCTGTTGGTGGATTTAGCTTCCGAGCCTAGTCCTAAAAAGTAATCTTATCTTACAAAATACATGAACACTGTCTAGGATAAAATGGACAGAACAGAACGGGGAAAACCCATTTTCCAAATTTAGCCCTGCCCATCCCAAACAAAGCCCCAGAATAGGGCAAGTCTTAATGTTAGAACTCAGAGGGATCAAAGTGCTATTTCTCAGACTTAGAGATTCAGGTTTGGGGAGCAGAGTTCAGGATAAAAAAGCTGAGCACACTAGTACTTATTTATAACCTTGTACTAGGGTAGGGCAGAGAAATGCACATCCCTGGAACTCCCTGGCTAGGCAGTAGCTGAATTAGTGAGCTCCAGATTCAGTAAGACTCCTGAACTCAAAAATAAGGTAGGGAGGGACTGAGAAGGACACTGGCTTTCACATGCGTGAACACAATCATACACAAGTTCATAAGTAAAAATACACACACACTTATAGACTTACAATATAAAGACTCATAAGAATTTTCCATGTCATGTTTATGTAAATTACTGGACCCACGAGTAATAGCAAAGCAAGCTTACTACACATTTGTTTTAACTCCAGATTCTTTTGTTTTTACCATCTTGTAGGATACCTTGGATTCCAGAGGACTGTAAGTATTCAAACGAAAAGTTAGGAAATTTCATGCTCAACTTTTTGCTAACCTGTTTCATTCATTACTTCTTACTTAGCTTAGTAATGTTGCTCTCTACCGGAGCCTAGGTAATCTCTGAGTTCTCTTCCATAGCATGCCCAGACTACTGAACCAAGGCCCAGAGCAGTGCTCTAGACCCTTGTCATCATCCAGAGAGAAGGTGGTCAGAATCAGTGATAACTGCTTTTTCTAATGGACACAGAAAAAATAGGGCCAAATACCCAGCATGCTTTAAAGTCAGTGTATGTAATGTCTGCTGTTTCAGGGGTAAAGATGATAAAGCAGGGAAGAATGATATCTCCCTCCCCCCAGAAGTTCATGATTTAGTCAGACACCTTCTACTGGAAAGGTGGTTGAAAGTCACCACAGTAAAAAGAACCATTAACCCAGCCCAATTAACTGATAACCGAACTATAATGCAGACACTGCAGAATTCAGCAGACCCAAAGAGATCTATCTTCCTACTACATACAAATAGCTGGCTATGATATCTTAAGATTTCTTTTCTCGGCTCGGCCAGTCTGCCACCTGGACCAGCAGTTCCTAAAGTTTTAAAGACTGGTGAGGAGGAGATCTTGGCAGCCAGGGAGCAGAGAGATCTCTGCGGAGTGCGCATGGAAAGCGTACCCCCGCCCTGCCTGATCCAGGGACCAGTAACACAGCATTGGAACCTCTGTTTCTACCCAGCGAATTTGGGGCAAAGAACAGGGCTCGGCCCATCTGCCACCTGGAGCAGTGGAGATCCAGGGACACAGACCAGATACAAGGGAAAGGCAAGAACATATTACTGATAACAAGATGGCAAGAGGAAAATGAAAGAGTATATCCAAAGAAAACCAAGACAACCTGGCAACACCAGAACCCAGCTCTCCCATAACAGCAAACACTGGAATGCCAAACACTCCAGAAAAAGAAGACGCAAACCTGAAATCATACCTCAAGACACTGATAGAGATACTTAAACAAGAACAGGAGGAAAAGCAAAAAGAATCAGAAGCTTTTAAAGAGAAAACAAGAAAAACACTCAAAGAACTAGAGGAAAACAGAACCAAAGAGATGAAGGAATGGAAGAGGGAATTTAAAACGGAAATTGACACAATAAAGAAAATACTAAAAGAGATAACCCTAGAGGTAGAACACCTAAAAGAGAAATCAGGAGTCACAGAAGCAAGCATTTCCAATAGACTACAAGAGATGGAAGAGAGAATCTCGGGAGCTGAACACAACATTGAAAACATAGACAAAACAGCCAGAGAAGATGCAAAAAACAAAAAGCTCCTAACCCAAAATGTCCAGGAGATCCAGGACACAATGAGAAGACCGAACCTAAGGACAATAGGAATAGAAGAGGGAGAAGAGTATCAACTAAGAGGCACAGTAAATATCTTCAACAAAATCATAGAAGAAAACTTTCCTACCCTTAAGAATGAGAGACCACGAGCATATAAGAAGCCGTCAGAACTCCAAATAGGTTGGACCAGAAAAGAAATTCCTCCCGACACATAATAGTCAAAACACCAAGTACCCAAAGCAAAAAAAGAATACTAAAAGCAGTAAGGGAAAAAGGTCAGGTAACATATAAAGGCAGACCAATCAGAATCACACCCGATTTCTCAACAGAGACTATGAAAGCTAGAAGACCCTGGACAGACATCATGCAGGCACTAAGAGAGCACAAGTGCCAGCCCAAGCTGCTATACCCAGCAAAACTATCAATCACCATAGATGGAGAGATGAAGATATTCCAAGACAAATCTAAATTTACACAATATCTGACCACAAACCAAGCACTACAATCCTAGTAAAAACAAGAAAACTCCTAAGCAAGAAAACCAAAAGAAGAAAAAGACACAGACACAACTCAACCTACAAAAGCAATAATAGCAGGAAACAGAAAGAACTATTCCTTGATATCTATTAAGAAAATGGACTCAACTCCCCAATAAAGAGACATAGGCTATCAGACTGGATACATAAACAAAATCCAGCCTTTTGCTGCATAGAGGAAACTCATCTCAGAGACAAAGACAGACACTATCTCAGAGTAAAAGGGTGGGAAAAAAACTTCCAAGCAAACAGCCCCAAGAAGCAAGCTGGAGTCGCTATTCTAATATCGAATAAAGTAAATTTCCAACCAAAAGTTATCTAAAAAGATAAGGAAGGACACTTTTTACTCATTACCGGGGAAATCTGTCAGGGGGAACTCTCAATTCTTAACATATATGCTCCAAATAAAAAAGCACCCACATTCATAAAAGAAACCCTACTAAAGCTCAAAAAATACATTTCACCCCACACAATAATAGTGGGAGACTTTAATACCCCACTCTCACCAATGGACAGATCATAGAAACAGAAACTGTATAAGGACACTGCAAAACTAGCAGAGACATTGAACCAACTAGAATTAATAGATATCTACAGAACATATCATTCTAAAGTAAAAGAATACACCTTCTTCTCAGCACCCATAGCACCTTCTCGAAAACTGACCACATAATTGGACACAGAACGAGCCTCAATCAATATAAGAAGATTGAAATATTCCCATGCATCCTCTCAGATCACCATGGTCTACAGCTGGACTTTAACAACAACAAAGACAACAAAAAAACCCACATACACATGGAAACTAGACAATGCTCTGTTAAACAAAGGCAGGATCAAAGAAGAAATAAATAAAGAAATTAATGATTTTCTAGAATTCAATGAAAACAAAAACACAACATACCCAAACCTATGGGATGCAATGAAAGCAGTACTGAGAGGAAAACTCATAGCCCTAAGTGCTTCCAAAAAGAAACTGGAGAAAGCATACATCAGCAACTTGACAGCACAGCTAAAAGCCATAGAACAAAAGGAAGCAGATACACCCAAGAAGAGTAGATGGCAAGAAATAATCAAAACTAGAGCTGAAATAGAGCAAATAGAAACAAAAAGAACCATTGAAAAAAATCAACAAAACCAAGAGCTGGTTCTTTGAGAAAATCAACAAGATTGATAAACCCCTAGCCAGACCAACTAGAGGGCACAGAAAGAGTACACAAATTAACAAAATCAGAAAGGAAAGTGGAGACATAACAACTGAAACTGAGGAAATTCAAGAAATCATCAGATCCTACTACAAAAACCTATATTCCACAATGTTGGAAAATCTGGAGGAAATGGATGAGTTCCTATACAGATACAAGATCCTAAAGTTAAACCAGGACCAATTAACCATGTAAATAATCCCATAACACCTAAAGAAATAGGAGAAGTCATCAAAAGCCTCCCAACCAAAAAAAGCCAAGGTCCAGAAGGATTCAGTGCAGAATTTTATCAGACATTTATTGCGGACATAGCACCAATACTCTCCAAACTATTCCACAAGATAGAATCAGATGGAATACTACCTAACTCATTTTTTGAGGCTACAATAACCCTTGTTCCTAAACCATACAAAGACCCTACAAGGAAAGAGAACTTCAGACTAATCTCACTTATGAACACTGATGCAAAAATACTCAACAAAATCCTTGCTAACCGAATCCAAGAACACATCAAAATGATAATTCACCATGACCAAGTAGGCTTCATCTCTGGGATGCAGGAATGGTTTAATATAAGGAAATCCATCAATGTAATCCACCATATAAACAAACTCAAAGAACAAAATCACATGGTCATCTCACTAGATGCTGAGATTAACAAATGGGACTTAATGAGATTGCAAAGTTTCTGTAAGGCTAAGGACATCGTCAAGAAAACAAAACGGCAACCAACAGAATGGGAAAAGATCTTTACCAACACCACATCAGATAGAGGCCTAATATCCAAGGTATACAAGGAACTCAAAAAGCTAGACACCAGAGAATCAAATAACCCTATTAAAAATGGGGTACAGAGCTAAACAAAACGTTTTCTGTTGAGGAACACCTAATGGCCGAGAAACATCTGAGGAAGTGCTTGACATCCTTAGCCATCAGGGTAATGCAAATCAAAACAACCCTGAGATTCCACCTCACACCAGTCAGATTGGCCAAGATCCAAAACTCAGATGACAGCAGATGCTGGCGAGGCTGTGGAGAAAGAGGAACACTTCTCCACTGTTGGTGGGGTTGCAAACTAATACAACCACTCTGGAAATCTGTCTGGCGATACCTCAGAAAATTGGATATAGTACTACCTGAAGACCCAGCTATTCCACTTCTGGGCATATACCCCAGAGACACTTTAATACACAACAAAGAAATATGCACCACAATGTTCATAGCGGCTCTATTTATAATAGCCAGAAGCTGGAAGGAACCCAGATGTCCTTCAGAAGATGAAGGGATACAAAAATTATGGTACATATACACAATGGAATACTACTCAGCCACCAGAAACAATGACCTAACCAAATTCTTAAGAAAATGGCTGCATCTAGAGAATATCATCCTGAGTAAGATAACCCAGTCACAAAAGAACAGACATAATATGCAGTCACTGATGGTGGGATGCTAACCCCTGAGGCTCGCACTGCCCCAGAAACAACTCACAGACAGTGTGAAGTCCAAGAAAAAAAGAAAACAAAACAAAACAAAATATTTGTATTGATTGATATTTTCTACAACATTCTTTTCTTTTTGTTAAACTCTCCAAAATGTTTTTCTTAAGTCTTGGACAACCAGGGGACTATTGCCTGCCAATTTTTCACTGCCTTATTTACCATGTGGAAAGAGTTTGGTCAAATTCTGTGTATTAGAAACACTGTGCTTCTCCTTTAAATTTTTTGTGTACTATTGTTTTTTCTGGGAAACCCCATTGCGGTTTTTATTGTTTCTACGTGCCTTTTTACCAATAAAAGACGGTCTATGGAGAAAATAAAGAAAAAGAAAAATAGAGCAAAAGAGGAAAAAAAAAAAGACTTCTCTTCCAAAGGATTCCAATCATTTTGGTGATTCTGGTTCAGTCATTTACTGTTTATTTCCTCTCCTATACTCTTCACTGAAATGATCACAAGAAATCTGTAAGCCCGTAAGAAATCACGTCATCCCCGTATTCATCAAATCCATAAACTAGCCTGGAATCTGGGCTGCACCCTGGGGGGTTGGTACCTGCTATCAAGGTGGGCTCATGCTTCTTCTGCCCAGTTTGAAATGGTCAGTTTGAGGGGCCTGGCTGACCAGACTCACCCTCTGGGAGTGTGCTACTGTTGGAGACTGTTAACAGAAGTCATGACCTTGAAAATACCCAACTAGTTAAATGGCCTTCTTCTCACAGCATTCAAAGCTGTATTGAGCACTGGTACCTTTTTATTATGTACAGAGCCATTTTGAAACGAAATGCTTTCCCGTGACCTTGCTCCCCATTCAAGTAAGTGTTCCACTGCAGGTTGCTTTATTCCAGCTTGAGGGATTATTCGTTGCTACAGCAGACAGAAATAGCCTAACCACCCAGACAAGAGAGCTGTTAGAGACACCAGCGGTTCCATATACTGGTGTCAAGCACACCCCAAGAGCTTTAACCTTTTTCTCTGTCCATTGGAGAAAAAAAATAGAGGAAATCAAAGAAGTTGAGTTTGTCCCAGGAGCTGACATGTTCTGGACCATTCCCAATCTGCAAACTTAAAAGGGAACGGCAGCAGACCAGGAAATGGGCTGAGGTTCATTCGTTTTATCCCCAATCACTCGGGACCATTATGATCCTCTTTATCTGTGACATGAAAGATTAGCCTGTGCTTTCATTAGAAACCATTTTCCCCATCTGGATTTTTGAAGCTCTTATCTTTGGCTTGCCACCTCTTAGATCGGGTCTCCTGCTATACTGGCAAACGGGATGGTAGACGATATTTTTGTAGTTCATTCATGTGCTTTCTTTCACAAATACAATATGTGCCAGGCACCATGCTGAAGACTTCGTCCTAATAGATTAGACTTATTTTGCTTAAAAATATTAAAGATAGTCTCATTTGCCTGTATTATCCAGAATCCATGAAGCCCCGTAGTCATATAAATGATACATTCCTCAGATAATTTCCAAACAGAAGCCATATTGAAAATTATAGCAAGAAAATGAAAAAAAAAAAACTACTCTACAAAATGTTTTTTTTTCATAATTGGCATGCTTGTTCAGATATCTCACCTCTCTCATTTCATTCTATGTCAAAGAAATGGGAAAACTGTAGCTGACATCATAATGTCATATTTAAAATAAGAGTGAAGCGTGTGGCTTCCGAGCAGCTCTGAGGCATGAGGAATAAGACCTCTTTCTGACTCAAGAGGAAAAACAAGTCCATCTGCCAGAATCCTGCAGTTAGGCCCAAACATGGGGACTGTGGATTCTCATTTTAGATTCAGTCTGTGAAAGCTGGCTAACAGCTTTTTAAATTCTGAGCAGATTAGAAATAGAAACTTAGTATACATCGATGCTTACAAGAAAATGACAGCTGTCAGCCACAGAGGCAGTGTGGGAGGGAGAAAAATCAAAACCATGGAACAAAGACACAGGTCTACAAAGCTACCGCAGCCTAGGGATGCAGGCTTAAGCTGAAATATAGCTTAAGGTATTATGACTGTTACATCTGGCTTTCTATGGCAATAGTCCAAAAGCTCACATCTAACAGGCCAAGAAAGTTCGCAGTATGTTTTATACTCTAAAGAGTGCTTGAAAGTGAGGACGAATGTTTATGCACAGGAATTTGCCCTCCAGGCGTGCCATAGTATCTTGAGATATTTTTGGTCATTTCAATTAGTGATGGTGGTACCGGGCATGACAGTGGCCATTTGTGGAAGTCACAAATACTGTGTCGACTCTTGCAATGTACAAAAGATTCCCTCGAAACCTAATAGCTGAAAGTACCACAACCCAAATATAAATGTCCCAAGGTTAAGAAAGCCCAGATTTAATGGAATACCATCTGATGATTTGACAGGTTCATTTATGATGTACCTCTTTGTATTGAGAAGGAAACCAAAGCACCCTTGCTTCTCTGTCAAGTAGTTTCTACCTGTTGAGGCCCCTTTGCTGCCATTTGATTTTCAAAATAACAGCTGAGGAGGAGAACACTGTTTCTACTTGAGCGATGAGAGCTAAAAGACAAAAGCACTAAGCAACACTTCTAATGATGGATAGATATTTTGAGTCCCCTTTCAGTTTCCATTCCCCAAAACTATACTTGAAATCTATTGACTTTTAAGCCAAGAACAAAGAATTAAAGCAGTATCAGCTGTTAATGTATATCGAGGTAAATTTGAATAAATTTAAATGGAGACATTGGTTTAGGTACAGAAACTCTCTTGTTCACTGGTTTATACAGGTTCCAAAGAGCTTTTGAGCACCTAGCATTTGTCACCTGGTATTCTACGTGCTGGTACATTTGGTGAAAAAGCAACACCTTGTCTCAGAAGGCTTGTGTGTCAGAAATGCCTCACACTATGCTACTAAACCTGCTGTGTTGTGTTTTGATAGATTCTTCTCCAATCCAAATAAAACGTCACAAAAGGTCTCTAGCTTGTGTCCTGTGACCCTCAGACTCTATTTTCAAGCACGACTTCTTTTTTTCCTGTATATATGTGTGTTGCACACACGTGAATGTGTGAGAGTTTTTGTGTATGTGGAAGTCGGAGGAGGCTCTCATGCATCTTCTCCTATCATTATCTGGATGGTTGCTTTGAGACCTGGTCTCTCAGTGAACTAGAAGCCTAGGCTGGCTGGCTAGCTCTCTTTTGATCAGCCTATCTTCCTGACCAGTGCTGACTTGGCTTACACACAAGTGTTGAAATGCATGGCCATGCTAAGATTTTGTTTGGGTCTCAGGCTTTCATAATTGCAGAGCAAGTGCTTGTACCCATCGAGGCACCATCTCCACAACCTCTGTACGGTTGAGCTCTAAGCAAATGATGCCTGTGTGATTTGTATATCAATCGTTGCTTCTGTCCCTCATTGGTTGTATTTTCTCCATCTATTTCCAGCACCCAGAAAATTTGTTCTCAACTGTGAAGAGCCATAATACAAGAGCTAGTAGCTAAATGGTCTGGGATAGATTTTTAAAATCTATCTACCCATCTGTCTACCTATCTACCCCATCTGTCTACCTACCTACCTACCTACCTACCTACCTACCTACCTACCTACCTGCCTATCTATCTATCTATCTATCTATCTATCTATCTATCTATCTATCTATCTATCTATCTATCTACCTACCTACCTACCTACCTACCTATCTATCTATCATCTATCTATCTATCTATCTATCTATCTATCTATCTATCTATCTATCTATCATCTATCTATCTATCTACCCATCTATCTATCTACATATCTATCTATCTATCTATCTATCTATCTATCTATCTATCTATCTATCTACCTACCTACCTATATCTATCATCTATCTATCTATGTCTCTATATATGTGCACACTCATGTGGGCATGTATGTGTACACACTAACTTTGGTCGTACAAGTCAGACTCAATTTGCAAGGGTCAGTTGCTCCTTCTACCACATAGATCTTGGATATTGAACTCAGGTCAACAGGCTTGGCAGTAAGCCCCTATGTGCTGGGCCATCTTTTGTCCCCTGTCTGAGCTCTTCTATTAGCTCATAGGCATCACTATTTTAACTATAGTTACAGAACACACTTATTAATAGAACGTTAAAACTTATTGCTTATGTGACTATCTTCCACTATTAGGCTTATGATCTTGAAGCACATGTTCTGGGCTCTTCCCATTGTCCTTCCTAGTTCCAGTCTCCACTGTCTGTACCTGGCTCTATGTGCTAATTGTCAGCACAGGCAGAATTTGAAAATAAGAAATCCTAGCATGTACTTCCAGAAAGCAGAAGGGAGGTGACATCACCCCCTTTAGGGGTGCACTTGCCTTTCCCCATAATTATGCTACTATGGTTCCAGATTCCTGCTATTTTCCCTTACCATCTCCCAGCCATCACCTAAACACAGCCCAAATATTAGCAACATGCCCCCTTTTCAACTGTGCTCATATCAGAGAATTGAGCTGTGTTTCCATTTTCCTCTTAGCATTCCAGGTTCCAACAAAGGACCTCTCTGCCCAAGTTTCCATGCAGCATTCCAGGTTCCGACAAAGGACCTCTCTGCCCAAGAGGATGCTAAGTAAGTGATTGTTAAAAGTGAGAATGAGCAAATACAGATGTTACAATCAAACTTTAATCGGGTTTTTGAGTTTTCACGGGTGTCAAAGATGCAGCCATCAAAGGCATCGGTTTCCTCAGAAGCACAGAAGTGCTCTGTGAACTCGGCTAGACACAGTGCTCCTTGCTAAGATCCCTGTTCTTTGTCATCCTCAACTTCCCAGTCAACAGAAGAAGGTGATGCCTGGACTCTCCCCCAGAGCATCCACGGTTCTTCTGAATTCTTCATCACTAACCTCAAACACGAACAGAATCAAAGCCCAACTGCTATGTCCTATGCAAGCCCCGGTCAGAACACTTCTCCCTCTCATATAATGACAGCTGGCTAGACAAGATAGGAGAAAAAGAAATTCAACGAGACTCACATTTCAGTAAGAGGTCCCAATTGAAGTGAGTTATGACATGTGAAAAAGCATCCTCCCCCCTCCATCCGGCCTCAGAGCCCACCTTTTGGATCCTCTGTGGCTACTGTGTTTCCTAAGGCGACAAACGCCTGATGTTAATGCGAAATTGTTTTCAACTTTAATGTGTCAACCCAGAAAACCCAGCCTTCTATTTTGGGTAGCTATTACAGTCCCCAGTTAGCACTCCTCTGTGTTGTCAGTTACTGTAGAGTCAACAGACATCTTAGCTACTGAGGATTAGCGAAGCTTTTGCAGTAGGTGACAGGTCCTACCTTGGGTGGGCACTTTGTGAAGCTTATCTGTATGAGACTACTGTGAACTAGACAGTAGTCCTGTCTCTATGCATAGGAAGAGCTGAATTTTCTAGAAGCTAGTTAGGTTTTTGGTGCTATTGTTGCTGCTGCCATTCATGCATTCTTTGTTTTGTTTGTTTGTTTCGGTTTTTGCTTCTTTTGTGAACATTCTAACTCGGAAGTCGAAGGGCATAGCTATTTTCCCTCTGGTTAACACTGGCCTCCAGCTTCTGAGACAGACATATCAAAAAGAGGGAACACTCAAGCTTTCAGTCTATTACGCACCAGCTCATTGGCGCAGGGATATTTGATTTTTTTTTATTAAGTTTCCTTGGGAAACCCTGGTACTTCTTGCTGCAAATGGCGTGGAGGCTGGGGTATGCCAAGGAGAACGGCAAAGAGGAAAAGAACAGCAACTGAACAATACTTCAAAGGTCAAGTGGCTTCTGCTTGGCAATGAAACAGCATTTATATGTGTGCTGAGTCTAAGCAGCTTTTTCCACTAAGAGAGAGAGGAAGCGCAAGGCCCACGCTAACTTGGACGTACGTGCCTTTAAATGCTACCCGGCATCTAATATATTACGGAGAAACTCCAGTGAGAACAGATGGACACCATAAAGCAGATGCAGAGCTGTAGTCTAAATAGAGATGAACAATTCTTCAGTTAACAATAAGAAAACGAGGTGGCGGTTCAGACGACACAGAAAAGGAGTCATTTACAAGGGAGACAGGCGACTGGCAAAGTCAGGTTTACACAGATGAACACCATAGGGAACATTCCGGCTACCCGGAATGATACCTACTCATGTTTTTCTGGGGCTAAAAGATGGCCTAACAGGGTCTTCTCAGATGGAAAGCCCCAATAAATCAGGAACCATTATGACCCAAGCATCCTGGAACACATACTAGCTAAGGAAGACCCTCTAGAACAGCACATGGTTACTGCATTTTTTTTTTCCTGGAAGGGGGTGTTTTGATGCTTTTAGCACACCAGACACTGCAAAGGTGTCATTTCTTGTGACAAATTCACTTCATTTCATCACTTCCATTTTTATAATTAAAAACTTGTGTTACGGGTATTTTCAGTCGCAAGAAAGAAGGTAAAATAGTGCTGACTTTACAGATCCCCTCACCTAGGCTCCATGTCTGCTTCTTAACGTCTGATTATTCTCTTTCCTGTTCCTTTTATTGTTATCCAAATTCAATTCCGTTTACATTTTTTTCTGCATATATGTAATTTTTTTCCAATTTTATTGGATATTCTTTGTATTTACATTTCAAATGTTACACCCTCCCCCCACTCTCCTCCCTCCTTACCCTCAACTTGTTTCCATGAAGGTGCTCCCTCTCCCAATCACCCTCTTCACCTCAGCAGTGCCTTGGCTGGTTGATGATGTTGTTCTTCCTATCAGGTTGCAAACCTTTCAGCTCCTTCAGTCCTTTCTATAGCTCCTTCATTGGATCCCTGTGTTCAGTCTGATGGTGAGCTGCAAGCATCCTCAACTGTATCTATATGACTCTGGCAGAGCCTCTGAGGAGTTATCTCTATCTGGTTCCTGCCAGTAAACACTTCTTGGCATCAGCAATAGTGCTTGGGTTTAGTGGCTTAAATTTTCTTTACTTAGACTTTTCTCGGTAGCTAGTACTTAAAAAAAAAGCTGGTAAATGTGGGTCATAATTAGTTTATAAAACATAAAATTTATTTTTTAATTATTTTTGCATGTATGAGTGTGAGCCTGCATGTACCATGTACATGTAGGCCTTCACAGGAGCCAGAAGAGTTTCTAAGATACCCTGGATTATAGTTACAAACAACTGTGGGTTATTACTCGAGTTCTTGGGAACCAAACCCAAGTCCTTTGCAAGTACAGCAAGAGCTGAAAGGCCGAGGCATCTCTCCAGCCCCACAGATCATAATTTTTATGCACAGATACATGAAAACACAACAGAATATAGGATATGGTAGAACTTTGTCAGTTTGAGTAGAGGAAAGCTGAAACTGGAAAAATGGTTTTTTCTCTCCTTCCCTCCCTTCCTTCCTCCTCCCTTCTTTCCCCCTTTCTCTTCCTTTCTCTTTTTTTCTCTTACCCATTCTTCCTCCCCCCTCCCTCCCTCCCTCCCTCCCTCTCTCTCTCTCTCTCTCTCTCTCTCTCTCACACACACACACACACACACAGTTCCAAAATTGTCTTAACTCCCAGGTATTGAGGAATGTGAAACTCTAGTGACCCGTTTTCCTGAAAGCAGATAACATAACACAGCTTAAACACACACATGTACATCACAGACAAACAATCTATCGGAGAACCCACCCTTCTGTTTACAGCTGGCTTTTTAGTCACAGGATTTCTTAGATAGATGGGGGAGGGGGAGCCCAGGAAATAACTAACAAGTCACTATTGCTGACTTCTAAAAGTTAAGTCTTTCCAGGGACAGCAGGGAGATGACAAAGTAGCTCCATGAACAGAGTCCCCTCTGTGTGTGAAAACTGAATGGGAGAATGCTATACGTAGACCCTTCATTTCTAGCACAACTTGAATGCTGCATCATGACGCATGCTCAGTACAAGCCGCAGGGTCATGGTGACACTGAAGGCAGTTGGATTTGGCTGTCAGGCAGCAAAGATAAAAACAAGTCTCAGTACAGTCGCCAACATGGAACACACAGACAACCTCAGATTGTTCCCAAGAACTTTAATGACACCTACCACCACCCCTTTTACTAACCATGAGGAGATGGTTTTCATTCTGTAATTAATAACGGGGATTTTCTTTACTCTGCAAGAGGCATAGCATATTCCACAGACATTGAAATAGTTAAACTGTTGTTTCTAAACATGTTTCAGTTTTATGTCTAGCTCCAAATTCAAGTCTCAGACAATGTTTTAAGGTACAACTGCAAAAGTCAACAGGGTCCTCTAGTTAACATTCTATGCATGTGGCAAATGGCTTCTGGACTTAGACTGCCCTTTAATGACACAAACAATCATGCACTGGAGTATGTATGTTTTAAAGGTACAAAGGCAAGCTCCAACAACAACAGCATCAGGAACAGCATCATCATCAACAGTAACACAAAGAGAAAACATCTCATAATACTCATCTCGAAGTCATGCAGATACACAGAGCTGGTTTATGCCTAAAGATGAAGCTCAGTATTGCTGACATACAAGGGCAGAGTGAGGGAAGATGGAAAGATGAGGGATATAGCAGATGTGCTGGAGCAAAAACTGGAGTGTCTGGGAGCTGCCTCAGAATCTGCTCCATTGCATGTCCCTTCCCAGGATCAAGAGACACCAAAGATGACATTTCCCTCAACTGGAGAATTGATGTAGAGAACGAGGAGCTATTATCATGCATTTGCCAGTAGAGCAAGCTGAAGTCAAGGCGTGACTGTCTTTTGTAGAAAGGAAGGAGCCATGGAGAAAGTAAATTAATTCAGGAAGTAACTTCCTGTGACTTCCACCTGATTGCTCCTCGCACCGCCGCTGTGAGTTCTAATAGCCGAAAAGGCCAAGGCTCAGGGACGTCGCTCAGTTACTTGCAATGGTGATTACCTGAGGGAGCGAAACAGCCCAGTATGGGGGCGTTTTCATAATGAGAACATCCTGAATCCAGTTATCCAGGCACTAACATCACCACTAAGCTTGGTAAGTATTCCCAACTCTCCCTAGAACGTGTACATCTTCAGGACACCCGAAACTGTCTAATTGATTAGAACTTGGCCAGACAGCGCCAGGTGGCTAATTGGTAAAGCGATAGCTCAAAGAGTATTTTTCTTTAATTATGGGCATTTGACATCTTTATGTAGGTTTTATGCAATATTAAATGCATTTTCACTAGACGTCCATTGAAGCCATATGGCAGCCTTGAATATGTCGAACAAATTTGGCACAATAAAGCATGCTTTCTTTTTTCTATATAAAATGGTAAGATGTTCTGTTAAGGGCACATTTTGTTACAAGCTGAGGCTGGAAATTTCAGGTGTCTAGGCAGTAAAGATTTTCTTTAGGAATTGCTGAAGGCTAAATAGAGGCAAATAAAGAGACAGAATCCAAAGGGTCAAAAGAGGAAAGATAACCAGAGCTAGTTCCTTTGTAAGAGGAACCTCCAAAGCATAAAATGCTACAGAATATTTTGTTTTTTTTTTTCCTTGATTCAACCCAATAAGTTGATTGGAATCCAAAGTTTTGTCTTTCTATCCATTTAGCACCTCATTCAACATTATTAAAACTGATTTAAATAAACAATATAATTAGACTCTCAAAAGGCTCAAGAACACTGAAGTGGTGCATGTATGGGCAGTAGAGAGTCTTTGATTCATGTGTATATAAACTTTACACACAGGAACTTCTCTGAAGATAAAGTCTATTGCTTTGCACGACAATAAAAAATTCATAGTTGAAAAAAAGCGTTGGGGGCTGGAGAGATGGCTTAGTGGTTAAGACCACTGACTGCTCTACCAGAGGTCCTGAGTTCAAATCCCAGCAACCACATGGTGGCTCACAGCCATCTGTAATGAGATCGGATGCCCTCTTAATAAATAAATCTTAATAAGAAAAAGTGTTAACAGTCTCACTTTGTGCCTAAGACTGTAAGCCATCGTGTAGTATAAGGCATTAGAGACCTGAAATAAGTTCTTTTCTGTGAAAGTGGCTACTAACAAAAAGACAACGGAAGAGTGCTCATGTGGATAGAGAGAGTAAGAGCCATGGTACACTGCTGGTGAGAATGTAGCAGTGTACCCATAATGGAAAACGCTGTGGATATTGTGTACACAATACCGTATGACACGTAGTATCACTTCTGGGCACATATCCAAAGGATGTGAAATCAGGATGCTCTCTCATGCTCATTGCCGCAATAGGCAAGCTACCTGCGTGTCCATCAATGGGTGAAGAGATCAAGAAGATGTAGTATATTCATGCAAGAGAATGTTACATTAGAAAAGAAAAAAAAAACCACGATGAATCTGGAAGATATTATATTAAAGGAATTAAGGTAGACAAAGGCAAATCAACATTGCACGATTACAGTTACATCTGGAATTTAAACCCTGTGAGTATCAAAGTAGTTTCGAGAGGTCAGAGGAGGGCACACGAGTTACAAGATATGGGTCAAAGGGTATAAATTTCAATGAAATGGAACTGAGAAGTTAAAGATCTATTGTATGGTGACTGTAGTTTATAAAATCTACTTAAAACTTGAAGTATTCTCACTGTAACCATTCACTTGTGAGTTGATCTATAAGTTAGCCTATATTAGCCTTTTCACAATGTACAAACATAACAAAGATGTTATATATCATAAAACTATATAATTTGTACTTTAAAACTAAGAGAAACAAAAATAAAAAAATTAGAGAGTTTACGTTTTGGAACCCAAAACATCATAAAATGTAAACCACTGATACGAGCAGGTGACATCTTCTTCCACTCCACTTCCGGTAAAAAGCACACACCCTGTTCATTTTGAAGGTAGCAGGTAAGTAGATGTGCAAAATGCAAATGCCTTTGAGAGTTTATAATGCTGTGATTCTCATCACGTTTGCTTTCCTCTCTACAAAACCAAACACTGTCCCATACCTCCATAACTAAAAATAGAGGATAAGTAAAAACATTTAAAACGGGTGCTCTGAGAAAACCATGCCCTTTACTTCCCAACACTCAGAAGCTGTGGAGAATCATCTCATCTGCTGCAGAAAAGGGCCCACTACAGTGGAAAGTATAGAGAAAGTATTTGCTAGCCAAGGTGCCAATGTTGGGAGGAGATTCCTGGTTCCTCCTTGCATTTGGATCTTGAGACAAACTCTTGATAATTCGTCTTTTTGGTACATTTGCATTTATTTTTATTAAATAGCTTGAAACTCTTTATTGCATTCGACAACATACAACCACTCACCTTTGATTTTGTGAATATATTCCAATACACAGGCCTACAACTTAGAGAATGGCTCTACGTGATTCCCCCTCCACCAGATATGTATTTTCAAAGCTGGAAATGTTCCCAACAATTCTAACACATATAGTTGCATTCTCTTTCCCTTGTGATCGAAACCCAGTTTATTTCATTAAACGGACACTAAGTATAAGCCCTGTCTTACCTCTGTGTCACAAGTAGTTTTCTAGGAAATAATGATCCTACCTTTTAATTTTAGTTTTTGAGGTTTCTATCACTCTCTTTTTCAAGAGACTCTGTTCTTTTCCTATTCCACTAATGCCATCCTCCCGGGACATTGATCTCAGCCATGCCTAGTCTATCCTATTCCCAGAGACCTTGAATTTTACATCCTTCAGTTTGGTGCATAATATTCATTGTCAACCTGACTGGATTTAGGGTGATACTAGAAAACAGCGGCACAGGCGTATCTTGATGGTGTCTCTAGTAGACCGGAAGACCTACCCTTTCCGTGGCTCAGTCCTGTGGGCTTGGCATTGGGCTGTGTATAAGGGACAAGGGGATCTGAACACCAGCATCCATGACCTGCTCTGTATCCGTGGATGAGATATGGCTGTACACTCCCGGCTGCGATGCTTCCCAGCATTCATGAACTATGTCCTCAAAACATGAGCTGAAATTAATGCTCTTTCCTTAAACTGCCTGCTGTAAGGTTTGTTGGTCACGACAATGAAAAAACCGACCAGTACTTTCAGAATAGAGCTTTAGCGATTATCCTGAATAGGTGGGGTGGGAGAGGACATTTGTGAGATTGGACTGTCTCTTACACTTCCGAACAGTAATCTTTGTTTTGTCTCGAATATCTTTGTCTCAGTTTTTCTGATATATTTCTCAAGTATTCACTTTTCAGCTCCTCAGTTAAAACAAAAGATGTTCGGTCGGGCTGACCAGACAGGTCAGAGGGTAAGGACACTTGCTGTTGTTGGACAGGAAAGAGCTTGATTCTCAGTATCCGCCTCCTCTAGCTTGCAGCTTTCTTCCTGTGGCCCCAGCTCCAGGGTATCTGACACCCTCTTCTGGCCTTTGTGGTCACCAACATATGCTTCCTTGCATGTTTGAGTACATACACACATGCACAAACACACAAAAGATAATAAATGTAAATGAAGAAATGAAATTTTATACTGTAATCTTTCTGTTTTCTGTGTCTGGGTGGGTGGATTTAAAGCTTTAACACTGCTTTTGCTGTTCTCTTCCTCCCTCCCTCGATCCCTCTTTCCTTCCCTCCCTCTTTCCTTCCCTACCTCTTTTCTTCCCTCCCTTCCTCACTCCTTCCCTCTTTCCCTTCCTCCCTCTTTTCCTCCCTTCTTCTCTCTTTCTGTCTCTCTCTTTCTCTCTCTCTTTCTCTCTCTCTCTCTCTCTCTCTCTCTCACACACACACACACACACACACACACAAGTGTTCAATCTGCCTTTTCTGTTTTTGAGAGTCTAATAGAAATCAATATTACAGATATCCAGGCAAATACTTTAAGCAGGCATTTTATCAACAGCTATTTATAGGACAATAACCAACACACACTTATGTGTAACTTATGGGTGAAGTAAACGAGGCCTATTCCGCCTCAAGCAAGTCATTTGCCAGATGGATCCAGACACTGAATACCTTAAGTCCCAGCCCTCTTTTCACTTAACCCTCCTCCTTTCAGGCTTGTGTAGAGCATTGCCTTCTTGGGAGTCTATAGCTGCTTTCAAGTCCCAAATACCTGAGAATTGCCTCAGTCAATCAATACCGTTTGTCATGCTCTATTACAGCTGATCAATATGGACAAGGATGCAATGAGGTGGAAGCAAGATGTTTTATTCAATCAAGATTTTGGTCTCTCTTATTGATCTAGATGTTTCAGTGGTGTTTATAAAACTCCTATATCCCTCTCGTCTAGTTTGTTTTATGCCAGTTAGTAAGAATTGTTTGTACAGAAACACCTGCATGGAACATTCTTCATGTGGATTGAAGTTATCAGTGTCAGCTGATGCATATTCCAGATTCCCTGCCATTGTTTGAGCAACCTGGGCTGAGATCACCACTTACGTGAGGATCTCTAATCCGTGCAGGAGACGTTGAGGCTCACTCAATGGAATTCTCTGAGGAATCTGTGCTCAGTAGACATAGTGTAGTGGCCGTGGTAACAATAATTGGGGGCGGGGAAAGACAAACACTGTGTATTTTTTTCTTATATGTTGATGTTAGCTATTAGGCTTTCAAAGTGTGTGCTATACTCTGAATAACCACAGAGGTTATGTACTTAGTAAGGGACCATGTGGGAGGTAAGGATCTCCTCAGGGGAACACAGGAACTCTGAGGAGGAACAACTAAGACTCTAAGACTAATGGTCATTTGGAAGACCTACTCCTATAGATCCTTACATACACACACACACACACACACACACACACACACAGACACACACACACACACACACACACACAGAGGAATCACTAAATAATAGAGAGTAAATACCCCACCTAAGAATCGTATTCCACAAAGTAAAACCTCAGATGTCAGAGATGGGTTACATTTTGTTGCTCAAAGGGGTCCCATGGAAATGCCCAAACACCTCAAGCTACTTCCAAGGCTATATTGGTTGCCCTCTACAACACTATGGTAAAGTCCTATTGCTGAACATAACACTTCCTGAAGTCCTCAAAGATGGAGAAATTATGTAGATACTGAAATCAAAATTTTACCCCTACCAACTAGTGTTTATTTTATTGGACAGTACTTTACATGATACCAGCAGAGAAAGTTAATTTTCAATAGCACCCAGATACAAACCCTGGAACCTCCAACAGTGATCTGCCTGATGAGATAAACTGGTGCAGCAGTGTCACAAATATTGTGAGAGTAATCCACCACTTTTAACAAACCAAATTTAAGGCCCATACCATGAGGTGGAACTTACAGCTGATATTCCTTAAGTGGCCCAAAACCTGAGATTAGATAGCCATTGCTACTAGATACTGCTTTTTCTGCTAAAGGAACAGCAATAAAATGACTCCTAAGGGCACACTGCTATGCCCATAGATTAGTGTCCAATCTACTCTTTGTGCAGCAAACCAGTCTGGGACTACAACAGGATAATGTACAACTTTAGAGCACCCAGTTCTAAAAGGGATGAACTCATCAAAATCCCTCCCTCAAGGCTGATCTATGTGGAAGAGGAGGAAGGCAGAGTTTTAAGACCCAGTGTTGGGAGATGATGACAAGAAAACTGTGCCTTTCAGGCACAATAGGGCTTATGCAACATGAACTCAGAGACTGTGGAACTATGCTCTTTGTCCAAGAGTAGCTGGCCAACAAAAAAAAAAGGGCATCGATGGTATTTTTGTGACTTTTAGTTTTATTTTTCTTTCTTTGGCATTTTTTGTCTTACTGGTTTATTTTGCTTGTTTGTTTTGATTTTCATTTTGTAGAGTTTTTTTTTTGGGGGTGTGTGTGTTTCTTGTTACTTTGTTTTTGAAAGATACAGAAAAAAAAAAGAACATAAAGTCAGCTGGGTGGGGAGGTGAGGAGGGTCTGGCAGGAACAGAGGAAGAGAGAAATATGATCAAAATACATTGTATGAACATTTTTTCAATAAAATTATTTTGGGGGGATGAGACTATTTTTAGGAGTTGTGGCAAGAGGGTAAACTTTAGTAAAATTATTGATACTTATTGTAGAATAATGACCAGGATGACTAAAAAACTCCCCTGAGCTGTCTATCCCTAAATGTATTTGCATTTTTTAACAAGTCTATGTTTTTTTTATAATGCCTTTGCTAAAACATCATAACTTCTGAGGTTATAGATCCAGCAAATAACCTAAATAATAATTCTGGAATGAGAAGTCACCGGTTTACTGTGGCACCATCGAAAATGAAATGGAAATGTAGAAAATGAACCAAGTGGCTTTCAAATTGTATTTCTAAGATTGTCAGCAGCACCAGCAATACCGGCCCTTTTTCCTGCTTACCCTGGACACTTGTCATATTCACCTTGCGGATTTTTACAGGGTAAGAAGGCCTTTTTTAAATAGCCAAATGTTTATTTGGATTAATGTTTTCATTTTCTAGTACACTGGGATGGAAATATCAGTCCTTCGGGGTTTTCTTGGGGGAGTTAGGGAGTCACCAAACATATTCTGTACTGGCTTGTGCTACTCATGGTTTATAAAACATTCTTTCTTAGCAATCTCCTCAACATATCTTTGGCCAAGTCCTATGTTGCATACTCGACTTTATGATTCAGAACACAACAGTGACCTACATTTCAAATCACAACAGGACATAACCCATAGCAAATGAACAGACAAAAAAAAAAAAATAAACAAACAAACAAAAAAAAAAAAAAACAAGCAAATGGAAGAGATAAGATAAACTACTGATACCAAGAGGATGCCAAGGGGTTATAAGGGGTTATTACATCAGCTGAGGATAATTACTGTGTAAGTTAAGGTCATAGAAGCTTCAAGCTTAAACCAAACAGAGCAAGGGTAGGTTCTTATCTCCTTTTGTTAGATAACGAAAGCATGGTGATTCAGGGTTGGAATTCAGGAATTAAGACTAGAGGGATGAGGGATTAAAACAAAACCAAGTTTTTCTTTTCTTTTTTTTTTTTTTATGTGCTCTAAGGAGGATCAGCTTTTGTGTAAGTCATTTTACTGAACTTTAAGGAGAAGTTCTGTGATGAGTTGACTAAGCAAGGTAGCTGCTTAGCCGGTTGTCTTGAGAGATGAAGAGTTTATTTGTCACTCAGAGTAGAAGAGACCAGATGGTCTTTGGATGAATCTTGAGAGATCAAATGATAGATGTTGTCAAGCAAGTTGTTAGTCTATAACCTTGAAGAAATGGAGAAGGCTAACATCAACTCAGCAAACATCTAGGGCTCCTGTTTTTTGCAACCAGTTGTGATAGACAATGTAGATAACCCAGATGAATATCTGATGAAACTTGCTTTCAGTAATCTGTTCTACAGAAATAGAGCTATGTATCAAAAAAGCAGCTATAGTTCTGAGGTAGGAGCTGCCTATATAAATTCACAAGAAAAGGGAAAGAAACAAGGCCTAGATCCAAGATTCCCAACAACAGTTTTGTGCCTAACATTTTACATGAGCTATTTAATTTTCTCAACAACCAATAATCCACAATAGTTTATATTCGATTAGTGATTATGGATTTACAGGATGAAAATTTATTTCAATTAATAATTTTTCCCCATTGTAATGCAAGTATATTTCTTGCATTACACTTGAGGAAGTGATTTGCAAATCATTAAGTGAGTCTGTTTTTAAGATTATTACATGGCATAAAGATATGGTCCCCTTGGAAGTGGCAGGGTAGTTATAGAAAAATGCAAAGGAAAATAAAATAAGAAGAGGCAGCTAGTAGTAACACAATCAAAAATGCAAATAGTTAAATGATTATTTGTTGTATGTAACATTGGAACGTTTCTAGAAATGATCCTTTTTATCGGGAGACAGAAAAGTACACAGGAAAGAATACATATTCTGTATGCATTTCTAATGACAATGCTGTTTTGTACATTATGAGATATCATATGATTACTTTAAGAAATAGTTTAAATAATAAATGTCCAAGTATCCATTACTAGCTTAGTAAACGAAAAGTTCATCAGGAGCATGGCTGTCACCATGCTACTTCTAAATGGAAATAACATTTGGGACAGTGTTAGTTTTTTACAGTTACATACATATTTCAAAAAAATAGGAAGACACTTTCATTTATAAACTTCAATATATTTCATAAAATGGGATAATAAAATGCATATGTGCTTTGTAATTAGCTTTTGGCTTATCAATATTTATGCCTGTGGGCATGTAGATACAGCTCATTTTTTTTCTCTAGTTACATTGGAGGACATTTTATAAAGGCATCATAGTTGATGTACAAATTAAAAAAAAGATAATTGGGTAATTTCCAATTTTCTACTATTAAAACAAAAGCTGTCGCAAATGTCCTTATGCCCATATTCTGGTTTGCAAATTATATTGCAGTCCATCTTTCTCATGGTTAAAACTTCTGTAAGCTGGATGGGTAGATATGATGAAATCCTGAGCCTGTTTCTAACTTTAAAGAGGTTTTTAAATCAGTCTTCATCAAGTATGATTTCCCCCTTACACCTGTATGTGTATAACGTTTATTCTGTTGCGATGATAAAACATTCTAGCCAAAACCAACTAGGAGATGGAGGGTTTATTTGACTTACACTTCTAAATCACAAGCTGTCATTGGGGGAAGGCATGGCAGTAAATCAAATATTTTAGTTAGCGTTACTATTGTTGTGATGAAACCACTTGGGGAGGATAAGGTTTAGTTGGCTTACATTTTCATGCTGTTCATCACTGAAGGAAGCCCGTGCAGGAACTCAACCAAGGCATGAAACAGGAGGCAGAAACATGCTGAGGCCATGGAGGAGTCCTGCTTCTTGGCTTGCTCTTCATGGCTTGCTCAGCCTGCTTTCTTTTGGAATCTAGGTGTAGCAGCAGTTTATAGATAACATCACCCACCATGGGCTGGTTCTTCTCCCATTAATTCATAATTAACAAAATACCCTGTATGCTTCCCTGCAGGAAGATCTAATGGAGGCATTTTTTCAACCCAGGTTCCTTCCTCCCAGATTAGTATAGCTAGTAACAAGTTTATAAATACTATCCAGCACACCGAGGCAGGAAGGTGGAGGCTAGAACCACGAGAATGTTGCCTACTGGTTTGCTCTCTATCGAGCTCAGTAATCTTTCTTATATATCCCAGCTTCCTTGCCTATGGATGGTGTTACCCACATTAGGCTGGACTTTTCTTCATTAATTATCAGTCAAGACAATCTCTCGCAGACATGCCTGTAGGTCAATCGGACAGAAGCAATACTTCAGTTGATATTCTCTTCCTAGGTGACTCATCTCATCAGGGCAACAGATTACTACATTTAAAAAATTCCATTCTGTTTCTAGTTCTTAAGAATTTTTCAAATTAGAAATGTTTGTAGAATTTTATTGAATGTTTGGTATCTATGGAGATGAATTGGTTTTCCTTTTATGAGGTTATGTAATGAGTTGTATTAGTTTCCTAATTATGAGCTAAACTTGTTTCTAGGGATCACCTTAAATCTCTGATGTCTAACTTTTAAAATTTATTTTAAAAATACTTTGCCACTGTCTCATTTATTTACTGGTATTTAAATATTTGAATGACACTTATTTTTTATTACAAACACATATTTATTTATGTGTCTATATGCACATATTTGTGGCTGTAGGCTCCTCAGGCCAAGAGAGGTGGTCATTTCCCTGAGAGCTAGAGTTGCAAACATTTTTCTGATAGGTGGCTTGTTATATGGGTGCTGGGCCCACATGGCGGTCTACACAGTTGCACAGCAAGCCCCATTTGGTGAGTTCCCTCTTCAACATCAATTTAATTTGATTATACGATATCAAATTTTGGATCCAAGATTGATACTGCTGTTTTAGAATTAATTTGGGTATATCCTTTTGTCTTCTCTTGTCTAAGAGAATTGACCAATTTTTATCATGAATAACGAATTTCATATACAACTGCTCAGTTTAGTACTTCCAGTGGGAAATAGTTAATTACTAACTTCCTGTTGTCGATTCTTATGGGATCATCTGGGTTTCCTCGATCTTCTTAAATTAGTCTTGATGATTTGTATATGGGCATGTATTGCTTGTTTATCTTAAATTTCAAATCATTTGCCTGGAGTAGTTAAAATCTGATAACTTCTCATTTATATATAGCTATAGACACTTTTATGTCTTTTATGTTATTTATTTGTAAATTTCATCCCTTTTGGTCATTTAGCCAATGTGTTAATTTTTTTAAGTGATCAACTTTTTTGCTTTTTAAACTTTTGTTTTCTTTTTATATAAATGTTTATTATCCCCCTCATTGCTTGTGAGCTTAATCTGCTGTTACTTTATAAACTGATGAACAATTCATACAAGTTTTAAACATAAACATTGAAGGACATAAATTTCTCCTTAGGTATTACTTTAGCTTTATGTTTTATGCATTTTGTTAAATAGCTACACATATAGTCAGTTAAGTCCCCATAATTCATAACTATGAGTTATTTTTTGGCCCTACAAATATGTGAGTTTTCATGTTTGTATTTGTTTTTATAATAAATTTGTTTGTACTCTGCATGATTTAATCGACTTTTTAAAATATGGTGAACTTGCTTCATACTCTAGGATATGATAAATTCACATATACTTTTTGTCTTCTTCAAAATTACATCTACTTTCCAGCTGGTAACAGTGTTCTGTGTATGTTTTCAAGACTAAGTTACTCAACATGCCCATGATTGTCACTCTATGTATCCTACTAAAAGCCACACAAAATTTTTCTATATAATTAGAAGTTACAGCTATCTGATTGTAGTTCTGTGAATTTGCCTTTCACACCTGAAGGCATGATCCTCAGTACACATGAATTCAACTTAATTATAGTTTCCTGAACAATGGTAATGTTAAAGGAAATGCAAATCCTCCTTATCGATAATATATTACTACTGCTCTTAAGTTTTATTTTGCTTACGTTATTATATTAAGGGATTTTTTTTTTGCTTGCTTGGAATGTTGATGCTTATCTTTATTTTTAACTGTTTTATTTCTTTTATAAAAAAACACATAGGTTCCACCATTTTCATAGCATCCTTATTTATAATAGCCAGAAGCTGGAAATGTCCTTCAGCAAAGGAATGGATATAGAAATTGTGGTACATTTACACAATCAAGT